>NW_026652283.1:55214031-55251736 GCF_009828535.3 Hylobates moloch
ACAAACAAACAAAAAAAGAACGACAGTGTTGAATGAGAATCCATGTGACTCAAACCTGAGTCAAGGACATTGGAGGAATTGATACCTACTTTCCTTTTGTCAGAAATCAGTAATGTCCCAGTTTCATTCTGAATTTTAGCGGAAGTAAATCTGAGGAACTCAAAATTTTCTCATGAATTATGATTCAGTTCAGTTAGAATTATTAGCTAATCCAAGCCCACAAAAGAGACACACACTGGTGATTAGTTTCGCAAACATAGTGTTAGGCAGGTGAATAGTCCCTGAGGAACCCCTAGTTATAAGGTACACCTGTTTTTCTCCTCCAACTCTCAGTGGCCACACTGTGGAGGCAGATGGGTCCCATTTAGCCTTGGACCCTTCGCCAGCCATTAGATTTATATCATAATGCTGTGGAGACCCAGGTGATGTGTTGGGCCCCGTCTGGAACTGCTAGTTAGGCCTTGCCTCATAGCTAGAGATTGCAAGGACAGCCATCTTGTGGCCTAAGAGAGCATGAATGGCCGGTTCAGAAGCACCAGAGAGGCCAGACCCCTCTCTGGCATGGCTTCAGGAAGCCGTCTCTGGTAAGACACTGCATAAACTGAGTTAAGTCCTTTGTTAACTCAGACTCCGCATAAATTTTTATGTCACACTTCGTGAAAAATGCAGATTACACTACTGGACTTAGACCACTGTAATGAAGACGTTTGGCTAATGGGCCCTTCGGGATTTATTATAGTCAGTCCTGAGTTAGAATGAATCCATGCTGTTTGGGCACAACCTGGCTACAATATGTGATTACATTTCTGTAAGTGCTGGTCAGCCTGTGTGTTTTTCCAAGACCCCATTTGTCTAATTTCCTCTGTTTTTATTTTTGTTATTTTGATACCCAGATATTTATCTTTCCTCTACCACTGAGATAAAGAATAGCTTGGTTTTCAAAATAGTTTGTGGTTAATAATTTTCTGGTCATCTGGATTTATTGAAATGTATGATGTGTGTAATCGGTATCGTGTTTCACGGCAGTTGAGGTGCAAGAAATATTACTTTGTTTTTCTGGCTCATCAAATTCATCTCCAGTATTCTCTGTGCCCAGGAGCAATCATCTGGGGAGGGGTTCTCCCTCTCCATCACCCCTCTCTTGAGTTGTCCCAGGCTTCCAGGGCTTAGTCTAGGAGGATGGGGAGAAAAGCCTCTGTCATTAATCCATTTGGTCACTGGAGAAGATGCTCTCACCCAAGCCTGCATGGACCTCTGATGGCTGGGAGCCCTGCAGCTATACTTCCTCCTCACTAGAGTAGACAGCTGCTCCTGAGTCGAGGAGTTGGAGGTCCAGCTTCAACAACATCCACACAGCCATCCACCAGTCAAGGTCCTATCAGCTCCTGGGCACTGTCTCTCCCCAACTCTAAATGCCTCATGGCCCTGATCCACCTCCACCCTCAGCCTTCTCCTCCCTGGAACCAGTGCTCCCAAGATTTGGTCCTTAGGCACCAAACATGTCCCTTGGGAGCCGGGGACATAAAAACACTGAAGCCGGCTGCCTTCTCTGAGGTTAGGGGAGAATTCCCTTCAGTTCAATCCAAAGCAACAACAACAATAAAACCTCCACAAAACCAAAAACCACAAATAAAAGGGCACAACACTCTTGTGATTGTTGAGATAATTTCTCAACAATCCACTCTAAGTAGGATATATATGGCTATAATTCTTCCTGAGTTTTCTCTACAATTTTGTTTAAACAATGTTTCTTTTTTCCTTTTGTTGTTGTTGTTGTTTTGTTTTGTTTGTTTTTTGAGACGAAGTCTTGCTCTTGTCACCCAGGCTGGAGTGCAATGGTGCGATCTCGGCTCACTGCAACCACCGCCTCCCAGGTCCAAGCTATTCTCCTGCCTCAGCCTCCTGAGTAGCTAGGAATACAGGTGCCCGCCACCACGCCTGGCTAATTTTTGTACTTTTTTTGTAATTTTGTACTTTTAGTAGGGGTTTCACCATGTTGGCCAGACTGATCTCGAACTCCTGACCTCCGTGATCCCCCCACCTTGGCCTTCCAAAGTGCTGGGATTATAGACATGAGTCACCGCGCCTGGCCTCTTTTTTCCACTGTTGTACTGCTTATGTTCCTCCCTCCCCTCTCCCTATATATTTTCAACTTAAGCAGTTGAATCTATTTCTGGAATACCCATTTTATTCAATTAGTGATTTTTTTTCTTCTCCTTGTTTTGAAGTTGATACTGTGCAATTTTCATGAAGATTTAGTTGTTATAGGTTTCAAAATCTAATAGGGTCTACCAAAAGTGAAAAAAAAAAACAGATTTTGTTATTCCTTACAGCTCTTTCAGACTAATTTCACATTATTTGTCAAGTTGTATAAATGATCTTTGGGAACTTTAATTGCATTAAATTCACATACTCATTTAAGACATATTATCTTTACTGTATTCTCTTCTCAACCAGAAGCAGAGTAAATGACTTTGCCATTTTTTAATGTCTCCCTTTGTGTTTCCTATTATGGTGTTTCACATTTCTTAGAATAAGATAATTTTTTCATTCCAAGTTGAGTCAATACTGAAGAATGTATGTTGTTTTATTACTGTTATAGAATGGAATCTTTTTTTGTGTATATCACCAGTACAAAGAATAACACCAAATTTTGTGGAGTTAGCCTGTACTCCAGAGCTCCTTATCACCTCTCGCCTCTTGGGCTTCATAAATATATAATAATATCATCTCTCAATGATACTTTCTTCCTTTCCTGTGTTGCTCCCTCCATTCACCCTTCCCCCACATTACTGTCAGCATTGCAGTACAGTGCTGAGTGTAATCATGGCAAAGGCAGACTGGCTTTGTTTCTACTTTGAAGGGATTCTCTATTTTATATAATATTGGCTTTTAGCATTAGTTTCTTTATGAAAGAAACTTTAACAGAGAAACTCTCTTTATTCAAATATTTAGTTTTCAAAAAGAATAGTTGTTGAATTGGTTTGAATAATTTTTTGGTAGCTGTTGTGATAATGAAGTTATTTTACAAATTTATCATATTAGCATGGTAATTTAAAACCTATCACTTGAATAGATATGTGGACAATACAGTAATATTTGGACTTGACTCACAACTCAAAGCAAAAAAAAACAACAAAAAAAATAAAGATGCCAGCAAGTAAACAAACCAACTAACCCAGTAGCTCAGAAAAGCCCATGCTTCTTTATGAAAGAAGCACAGTTTATTTAGGAGTGTTTCTTTCCTTTAGGAGGCCCACCACTGGCAGTCTTTGAAATGTGCTCAGTGGTTTATCCAGACCACCCCTTTTTTTTTTTTTTGGGACAGAGTTTCACTCTGCTGCCCAGGCTGGAGTGCAGTGGTGGGATCTCGGCTCACTGCAACCTCCAACTTCGGCCTCCCAGGTTCAAGCAATTCTCCTGCCTCAGCCTCCCGAGTAGCTGGGATTACAGGCATGCACCACCACACCCGGCTAATTTTTGTGTTTTTAGTGGGGACAGGGTTTCACCATGTTGGCCAGGCTAGTCTCGAACTCCTGACCTCAAGTGATCCGCCCACCTCAGCCTCCCTAAGTGCTGGGATTACAGGCATGAGCCACTGCACTTGGCCCAGACTACTTCTTACCCCTGTTTTCTGGACAATGTGAAGCCACCTTTGCAAAATTATGACTGAGACACTGGAAGGGATCTACCTTAACCGACTCCATCTTGCTTCTGACCTCCAAGCTGTCTTTGTTCATTTCTGGGCATAGGCTGAACTAACTTTGGGAGAAAGTTTGCAGTTTATAGTTTAAACAAAGACGGTAACAGCCCTTTCCCAAAGCAGACCTCCTTCTTGTCTGAGGACTAGATTAACATTAGCCACAGGATTAGAAATTATGGTTTAGGAGTCATGCTGCTGGAGGCTACAAGATTCTGACCCTCCCTAAACTGCTCCTGAGATCAGTGCTTGAGATATTTTGCAGACTTAGCTTTGATGGATCAACTGGCACCACCCAGGTCGATAAACTGGCGCATCTAATCTTGTGGTCCCCACCCAGGAACTGACTCAGTGCAAGAAGACAGCTTCCATTCCCTGTGATTACATCCCTGACCAGTCAGCACTCCTGGCTCACTGGCTCCCCCACCTACCAAGTTATCCTTAAAAACTTTGCTCCCTGAATGCCCGGGCGACTGATTTGAGTAATAATGAAACTCTGGTCTCCTGCACAGCCAGCTCTGCGTGAGTTACTCTTTCTCTATTGCACTTCCCGTCTTGATGAATGAGCTCTCTCTAGGCAGCGGGCAAGGTGAACCCCTTGGGCGGTTACAAGTGTATGTGCATTGGAACAAATACCAGAGGAAAAACATCAAATTGCTTTTGGGTAATTCCTATTTTTAGCTGGGTAATTCTCATTTTTACCATTATACTCTTCTTTCCTTTTTCTTTTTTTTTTTTTCTTTTTCTAGAGAGGGTCTCACTCTGTTGCCAAGGCTGAGTGCAATGGTGCTATCATGGCTCACTGCAGCCTCGACCTCCCAGCTCAAGCAATCCTCCCACCTCAGCCTCCTGAGTATCTGGGACCACAGGTGTGCACCACCATGCCCAGATACTTTTTATATTTTTTTGTAGAGACAGGGGTCTCACTATGTTGCCCAGGCTGGTCTCAAACTCTTAGACTCAAGTGATCCTCCTGCCTCAGCCTCCCAAAGTGCTGAGATTATAGGCATGAGCCACCATGACTTGGCCATTATACCCTTCTATGTCTTCTAAATATTCGACCATAAAATTGTATTAATTTTAAGTGAGAGTAATAAATGTCTTTTAATTATAAAAATTATATATTCTCGTGGTCAAATAGCCAAATAGTATTCTTCCAGAATTTTTCTATGCACATAGAAGTATAATTTCACTTTTAAAAAAATACACACATAAAGGCAGGCTGCACATATTGTTCTCCATCTTGTTTTTTCACTTGCAATATCTCGGTCGTATTTTCATATTAGAACCTCTGTATCTACCTCATTCTTTATAGCAGTTGCAGGGGATTCTATTGAATGGTTGTATCATGACTGACTTAGCCAATCCATTTTTCAGATGTATTTAAGATGCTTTGAGGTGTTTTGCTGTTATAAATACACTATATATCCCTTTTTTTTTTTTTTTTTTTTTTTTTGAGACTGATTCTTGCTGGGTCGCCAGGCTGGAGTGCAGTGGCGCGATCTTGGCTCACTGCAAGCTCTGCCTCCCGGGTTCACGCCATTCTCCTGCCTCAGCCTCCCAAGTAGCTGGGACTACAGGTGCCCACCACACTCGGCTAATTTTTTTTTTTTTTTTTTGTATTTTTAGTAGAGACGGGGTTTCACCGTGTTAGCCAGGATGGTCTTGATCTCCTGACCTCGTGATCCACCCGCCTCAGCCTCCCAAAGTGCTGGGATTACAGGCGTGAGCCACCTCACCCAGCCTACACTACATATCCTTATACATTGCACATACATTTTATTATATATGAACAATACCTAGCAATGAAATTACTAGGTGAAAGGGCATGTATATTTACAACTTTGATAGGTATTGCCAAACTGCCTTCACCTTCACTAACTATGCCCTCACCTTCACTAACCCACCAAAACTTTAAGTTTTAGTGGGTTAAATTTTTTTTAACCTTTGCCAGTTGAATATATGTAAAAACAAAAGATTCTTTTACAAAATACTTATAAAGAAAAATGTTCCCTCATTGAGCAATACAAAGTATATATTTCAACAGTCCAAGATACATCAGATAATTATATAATTCTTTTAGCCAAGATTGTGACTCAGGGTTGTAATATTTTCTCTCAGTATCTATTTATGAAAAACTACTGTTTATTGTTAATTGTTACTGTGTATCTAGTAATGAAAGCCCAGCCCTATTTACAGTAGAACGTGAGAGTTATCTTATGATTAAAATTGCTATGATTCATGGTACGAGGCAGTCACTAAAATTTTCATCCCTGTGATTGAATAACCCAAAAGAATGCACCATGGTTGCAAAGTATAGTTGAAAAGAAGGAAGATTTTCAGAGGGGGCCATTCTCAGGGATGGGGCTGAAGCCTGACCACTGTCCACAGGACAGAGGAGCACAGAATACACTTTTTAAGATTAGCACCACAATGCTTATGTAGTCTGATAGTCAATCTTTTCTCCACCACTCAGTATCATATCATGAGCATTTTTCTCTGTCATTAGTCAATAATAAAAATATTTTTTCCAGCATTATTCAGTCTTTCTCTATATTATAACTCAAGGCAGTTTTAGCTTGAGCTTTCCATTGCTGGGTAGCCCAGTGCCCTGGAATGAGAATAGACTTCAGAATTAGACTTCAGAATCTATGTTCAAGTCATGCTTCTGCCAGTTAGTTATGTGATCTTAGGCAAGCTGCATAACCAGACTGAACCACATTTTCCTCTTCAGTAATCTGGGTAAAATAAAAGCCAGCTCTCCCCAACACTACGATACTGTGAGGATTAGAGGAAGTATCAACAGGCAAAGTGCTTTTTTTTTTTTTTTTTTGAGACAGAGTCTTGATCTGTCACCCAGGCTGGAGTGCAGTGGCATGATCTCTGCTCACTGCAGCCTCTGCCTCCTAAGTTCAAGCAATTCTCGCGCCTCAGCCTCCTGAGAAGCTGGGACTACAGGTGTCTGCCACCACACCCAGCTAATTTTTTGTATTTTTATACAGATAGGGTTTCACCATGTTGGCCAAGCTGGTCTCAAACTCCTGACCTCGGGTAATCTACCCACCTCGGCCTCCCAAAGTGCTGAGATTACAGGCGTGAACCACAGTGCCCGGCCGCAAAGTGCTTTTTGCGTTGTTAAGTAATAAGAAGTGACTCATTGCTTTAACTTAGACCCGAAGGGCCTCTCCCTGGGTCTGCTGACTCCCCCTTCTCCTTACTTGAGTGACTGAGGTCCTCTAAGAGGAATCCCCTCTTGAGCAGTGAAGATCAGGCTTTTAATCTGTCACTTAAAGACTCTCACAGTCTGAACCAAACTTAGGCCCAACTGCTGATCCCAGTATCTTGCCACCATTTCAGTCCATTTCTTGTACTTTCACATAAAAGCCTAATTTTTAGGTATCTTGCTGAAATTGCCATTTGCCCTTTATTTTCTCTTATGCCTGACCCAGTGCCAACTTTCCTGTGAGGACTTCCCTGACATCAAAGATTACTATGGTTTCCTCCTCTGGGCTCACACAGCACTTGGTCTGTATTGCTGACCTGTATATGGTTATCACATAGTTCAAGAATCCCTTGACTCTTGGGGCATAGTTATCACCTTTTAGGTTGTCTGCTAATCCTATGACTCCTCTCTATTTTTTCAAGACTAGCCTCTTATGCAGCAATCCTATTTGGCCACAGCTGATGGACAAGGATGAACCCCTGGGCCAATAAGATTCTCTCTTCAGGGACTTTAGAATTGACAACCAGGATGCTGGTCAGTATTGTTGGAAGTGAGAACATGGCCTTCAGGAGTTGACTCAGCCTTTGTGAAGTGCCCATTTTTGGCCCACCCAGGTACACAGAGGTAGGGAATGTTGTCTGCCAAGGAGATCCAAAAGCAATGAACAGACACCAGAAGCCACGTAACCCAGTGAGAGAAAATGACTGAAAGAAAGCACCTTGGTACCTGAAAGCTTTCTAATTCAGGGTTCCAGTGCTTGAGAGGCCCGGCTATAGTTTCAGCAGCTTTGGGCTCTCTGAACTATCCCTGTATAAATAAATGTCTCCCTTTTGTTTAAGAAAGATGGATATCACAAAATCATGTGAATGTTCAGTAATAGAGACACATCCAAAGTTTCATGGGGCACCTGGAGGTGAGGGAAATTAGTCAGGAATGGCTTTCTGTAGAAGGTGATGTTGGCTGGACCAGTAGGGAGGGCACTTCAGACAGCGAGAACAGCATAAGCAATGCTGGGAGCTGCAAGCAGTTCAGTGTTGCTGGCACATAAAGGCATGGACTGGCCAGGAGTGAGGCTGGCTGGGGAGGGTGGCCGGGGGCCCAGTCAGGAGCATCTTGGGTGCCATGGGAAGGAGCCTGGACTTTATCCTGCAGGTCAGGGGTTCTCAACCATGTTTGCACATTAGGATTTTCTGGGAAATTTTAAAAAGAAATATGGTTTCTTTCTCCCATCCAGTCCACTTAAATCAGGATCTCTGGGAATGGAAGCAGGAACTGATTTTTTTTTTTTTTTTTTTTTAAGGGCCCAGGTGACTCTAATGAGCAGATAGGGTGGAGAACCTGATAGGATGCCTTGAAGGGGTTGAAGTGAGATGTAGACATGGTTTTAGAAAGATCACCATGGAGGCTAGACTTCGAGGATGAGAAGGAAGGCAGGGCGACTGAAGGCAAACTGTGCAGTGTGCGGGGAGACGCCGAAGAGAACCTGAAATAGGACGAGGGTGCCAGAATGGAGGGGAAGTTTGCAAACACTATTTAGGAGATAAAATAGTTTTCAGTTTAAGATTTAGTGACTGGAGAGAGAGGGAAGGTAGTCAGGGTTGCCCTAAGGGTCCTAGCTTGGGTGACTAAAATTGTCCCAGGCGGCACTCACCAGGGTTAGCTGTGGATGTGTGGAATATGAGGCGGTGCCTGGTAAGGATCAGGCAGCTGAATAGACCTAAGGCTTCAGGGCTAGACCAGGTGGAAACAAATTTCAGTTTCATAGCTCATTGAGTGTTGTCATTTATTTTTTGTCATTTATTGAGGAGAGCTTCCAAAAAAAAGTCACTTTTGTAGGTTACAAGGTGTTATGGGTGTTGAAAGCAGAGTGTGCCCCGCCCCGGACCACCTCCTGAGACAGGGTGCGATGTGTGTCTCCAAGTGCCTTGAAGTCAGGTGACTTCTCAGAGAGGTCTAAAATTAGCAGAGCAGCTGTGCCTAGTGGGTGGCAACACCTCAGCTCACTCGGCCGAGAATGGGGCCTTCCTGCCGTGGGCTCTGTTGTGTGAGTAGGTCAGGAATTAAAAGCAAGAATCTGTTTCTTTGGAGAATTTCCCCAGGAGCTGCATGTAGTGCCAGCGTTCTCAAAGAGAAGAGAAAATGTCTTCTGTTGCCAGGTGGAAGGGAAAGAAAGGCAGGGGTATGTTGGAAAGAAGCTTCATAGAAGGGCTGATTTTCTTTTTTTAGAGCTCCTCTGTCCCCAGGCTGGATCATGGCCGACTCGGTCACTGCAACTCCCTCGGTTCACCCATTCCCGCCTCACCCACCTTTTAGTAGAGATGGGGTTTCACCGTGTTAGCCAGGATGGTCTCGATCTCCTGACCTCATGATCCTCCCGCCTCAGCCTCCCAAAGTGCTGGGATTACAGGCGTGAGCCACTGCGCCTGGCCTGTAGATGCTTTCTTGCTGTGGGTTTTCACTCTCAGGGGTGGTTCAACCTGGCCTCTAGATCAGGCCTCTGCTGCCAACCCTGCCAACCCAAGGGATTTGTGGTGGGGGCCAGGCAGGTGGGTAGAAGTAGAGGGAGAGGAATCTCTTCACGTTTTTTTTTTTTAACATAGTATAGATGTATATAACATATTAAGCATACATTTTAATAGTTTTATATAAAAACTAACCCTTAAGACATAGAAAAGGCTGGAGAGGAGATTGGAGGGGAAGGGTAGTAAATGACACAATATTTCGTTGTGTTTCCATTAGGTTGGATTCTCCCTTCCTTGAGCTTTTGTCTACAGATTATTCTACACACACAGGAAGAATGACTGAGAAAATGAAAAATGGCAAGATACAGGACTCACTACCTAACTGAAAAATTAAGCATGAACAAGCTGTAGGGGTATTATATATCCAGGAGTATTAATTTATATGGCATTTATCTGGGGATTTTTTTCCTACAAAATACCGCCATAATCCCAGATGATACTAGAAGATATTTAATAGCAAGATTAAAAAATTAATCTTAACATGTCCTTTATGTTAATGTCCTCCATTTTTGCGCAAGGAATCCCCATTCTCCATCCAGAGATCCCAGCTATCTCCATAACCACGGGAAGTTGGTGAGATTGCCTGGAGCAGCCTCTGTGAAAGGCAGGGAGGAGTACAAAAGGAGGAAGCAGATGGGATGCTCCTAGAGCACCTATGGACTGAAAAGGAGGACTTCTGGGTTGGGTGTCAGGGATCATGTTGAGTTCAAGGAAAGAAACTCCCCAAGAAGCTGTGTCCATTTGGCCTGTATGCGAGCAGATGTGCATTATCTTGGCCAAGCTGCTTCTCTGAGCTCCGAAAGACTTGCTTTGCTTGAAATAGTAGTCTCTTTTGGCCGGGCACGGTGGCTCACGCCTATAATCCGAGCACTTTGGGAGGCCAAGGCAGGTGGATCACAAGGTCAATAGATCGAGACCATCCTGGCCAACATGGTGAAACCCCGTCTTTACTAAAAATACAAAAAAATCAGTTGGGCATAGTGGCGTGCGCCTGTAGTCCCAGCTACTTGGGAGGCTGAGGCTAGGAGAATCACTTGAACCCGGGAGGCAGAGGTTGCAGTGAGCTGAGATCGTGCCACTGCACTCTGGCCTGGTGACAGACAGAGCAAGACTCTGAAAAAAAAAAAAAGAAAAGAAAGAAAGAGTCTCTTTTGTAATCTTGGTTGTGTTTTCTAGTGAGTTCTTGGATGCATTTAGGAGGTGCTACCATAACCAGGAGACCAAGAGGGCAGCAATTCACTCATGAGGAAGGGCAGAGAGAGTCCCAGGGAAAGTAGAGAAAACTGCGGGTGGAGCTGAGTGCTAGAGGCAAGAACTCAAAGAGAAAGAAGGGACAGATGAGATTGATGATGCCATACAACCCTCCTTTCAAAGCTGAGTATTTAGCATTGTTGAATAATTAGCATTCATCCCTTTTATTTTATAACTGGTAAAGACCTTTATAATCCTCCAGTGGCCAAGAGGATCCACTGAGCCAGTCTGCTCTGTGACTGTCCCTCGTATCTAATGACATGGGCAAGGCACTCCCAGAGACAGGCCCTGGGCCCTTGGGTCAGGTATCTGCCCCTGCTTTTGAACTTCTTTTTGCCTCCTTCAGTCCTCTGCCCCTTATAGCCAGGCTTCAGGGTATAGTGCATGTCCATGTGGTTGCTTATACCTCAAAGCTACTTCTGGACAGCATGAACCAATCTCGCGCTATTCAAGAAGTAAAGGAGAAGAATTTCCAACTATACACCTGGTTTTGTGAATCGTCTATGGGAGCTATTTATTGGGAGCCTCCACAGAAAAACCTATTTCCCACTGTTATATATGCTCACTTTTCATCCTTTCAGATGTAGAGGCTAAAATGTAAAACCTAATATAAATTCAAAAAGGAGGTATATAAGCATTTCTGCATCTATCACTTGCAATGCTCTTTTTACCCAGACAAATCAAGAGCGAACCTGTTCTTATTTGAGGTCACAGGAATGGCATGTCTTTTGTGACATTTCAGGCTCAGCTTACGGAGAGTTTCTTAAAGTGGTGAACCAGGATGTTTTGGTGATAACTTGCAAAAGGGATGAG
Source organism: Hylobates moloch (assembly GCF_009828535.3). Lineage (NCBI taxonomy): Eukaryota > Metazoa > Chordata > Mammalia > Primates > Hylobatidae > Hylobates > Hylobates moloch. The sequence goes on from NW_026652283.1 coordinate 55,225,541, forward strand.
TGAAGTAACTACAATGAAGACTGATGATCTAGATTCAGGATTCCATTCCCTTCTTGTTCCTATATGGTTGAACATTTGGAGACACTCCCAGGATCTCCATTTGTTTCTCCATAACTTTAAAAGAAACCAACGTTTATTAACTAGTTCTATGCACCATGCTAAATGCTTTATATAGATATATGTGTGGAATTTAGTCCTCAAAACAATTCAGTGAGATAGGTGTGGGTAACCCCATTTTACAGATGAGGACTCTTTGAGTCCCTGAGAGGTTAAGTAACTTGCCCGAAGTCTGAGTGCTGGTGAGTGGTGGATCTAAGATTCTAAACCAGCTCATCTGATGCCAAGTCCACATACTTAATGCATGTTACCTTCTGGGAAAGAACTAATGCCTCTTTTTGTAAGGTTTGAGAGAACAAATAAGAAAGTACATATAAAAAGCTTTAAGAGTTGGGAATCAAGGTATCTGTAAGCCTTAGATTCTTAAGTATGGTGAAAAGAAAATTGAAAGGGATCAGTTAAAATCTCCCTAGATCAAAATGTATTGCTCAGGGATTCTCAAAATTAGAAATTGTAAGTAGAAATATGGATCTCAGCCTTTTTATCTATAGATAAGAGGCCGAAGAAGCTCAGTTTTCCTGCAGATTCCAAATTGATGAATATGTGTGATGGCTTTCCAAGTGAGAAGAGCTCTCTGAGTCTTGAAAAAATGGTTTATGACCACAATTTATAGAAGGACTATTAGTGAAGGAAATATGGACTTCCAACTGTTTAAAATAGATTTTAAGAAAGAAACCTTGACTGTTTTACAAAAGTCTTGTGTAATGGATAGAGATAGCCATGTTGGTTTCCATTTTCTGTGGAAAGGGGGGTATCTCATTTAATTCAAATCAACCCAACAGTCCTCGGGGTTTGGAGACCTCTGTCATTCTCCAGATTTAGCCAGGCCAAAGTATAACATGTACATGCCTTAGATGTCTTACGAAAGTCACGTCACTCCAGAGAAAATGTGAATACCTCACAGAAGGTCTGGGGACAGTCCACTAACTTCAATTATTTTGGAAAGAAAGTGAAAGCTCAGGAGTGGCCTTTGAGTTGTGACACCCCTCCTTGCATTGCAGGGACTGGCCTCAAATCAACCTAGGCTCTCTGGATAGGCTGGCTTCAGAGCATTTGGTTCTGAAGTGATCTAAACAAAGACATATTTTTTATGGCTATTCTAAAAAGATAACTGTTGCTGGGCACGGTGGCTTATGCCTGTAATCCCAGCATTTTGGGAGGCTGAGGCAGGCAGATCACCTGAGGTCAGGAGTTCGAGACCAGCCTGGCCAACATGGTGAAACCCTGTCTCTACTAAAAATACAAAAATTAACCGGGTGTGGTGGTGGGTGCCCGTAATCCCAGCTACTCGGGAGGCTGAGGCAAGAGAATTGCTTGGACCCGGAAGGCAGAGGTTGCAGTGAGCTGAGATTGTGCCCCTGCACTTGAGCCTGGGTGACAAAGCAAGACTCCGTCTCAAAATAAATAGATAAACAGATAGCTAGCTAGCTATCTAGCTAGCTGTCTGGTCTACCCTGTCCTCTGATGTTAGATGCCACAGAAATAGAGAAAATGCAATGTCTTCTTTTCGCAGTCTAACTCTGTTGGATAACATGATCTTCCCATTTGACTGTGTTTTTCATGTTGTTAACTCCATATGTAGAATATGTCAGAGCCATGAAGGTCTTTGGCTGAGAATCTTGGAGCCTGGGGTTGTAAACTGAATGTGTAGCCTCCTTCAATGGCAGAAGGAGTATTCACAGAATCTGAGTGCTGAGTGTGGGAGATAATTTGAAGTAGGCAGCATCTAAAATAGTTCCTGACAACCCAGTGCGGTGACTCACATTTTGGGAGGCTGAGGCAGGAGTTTGACACCAGCCTCGGCAACATCATCAGACCCCGTCTCGACAAAATAAAATAAAATAAATTAGCCTTGCATAGTGGCACATGCCTGTATCCTAGCTAGACAGAGGCAGGAGGATTGCTCGAGCCAGGAGTTCGAGGCTGCAAGGAGCTATGATTGCATCCCTGGACTCTGGCCTGGGCAACAGAGTGAGACCCTGCCTCTTAAAAAAAATTACATAAAAATTGAAATGAAATAAAATCATAAAATAGCTCCTGATGATTTCCCCCTTCTAGTATTCATGCTCTTGTGCAGTTGCCTATAGCCTCCCTGGGGTATGGATTGGGCTTAGTGAGTCAATTCTAATGAACAGAATATGGCAAATGTGATGGGATGTCACTTTTTAATACATTTATTTATTTCGAGACAGAGTCTTGCTTTGTCAGTCAGGCTGGAGTGCACTAGTGCAATCACAGCTCACTGCAGCCTTGAACTCCTGGTTTCAAGCCATCTTTCTGCCTCAGCCTCCTGAGTAGCTAGGACTACAGGCATGTGCCACCACAACGTGCTAATATTTTATTCTAAGAGAGATAGGGTCTCACTATGTTGCCCAGGCTGGTCTCAAACTCCTCGGCTCAAGTGATCTTCCTAATCTTCTCCTTCCAAAGTGCTGGGATTATAGGCGTGAGCCACTGTGCCTGGCCAGAATGTTACTTTCCTGATAAAATTACATGTAGACTCTGACTTCTGTCTTGCTTGCCCTCTCCTATTCTATATCTTTGATCTGCTGTAGTTTGAATATGATATGCCCAGGTATAGTTTTGGGATTTTTTGTTTGTTTTTGCATTTGTCCTTCTTGGTGTTCTCTAAGCTTCCTGGATCTGTCACTTGGTGTCCGACATTATTTCATGGAAATTGTTAGTCATTGTTTCAAATAATTCTTCTGTACTTTTTTCTCTTTCTTCTCTTTCTGGTATTCTCATGGTGCATGTGTTATATCTTTTGTAGTTTTCCACCAGTACTTGGATGTTCTGTTTTTGTTTTGTTTTGTTTCCAGTCTGTGTTATCTTTGCTTTTCAGTTTTGGAGGTTCCTATTGATGTATCCTCAAGCTCAGAAATTCCTCACCCATGTCCAGTCTACTGTGGAGACCTTCAAAGGCATTCTGCATCTCCCTTAGTAATTTTGATCTCTAGCATTTCTTTGAGGTTCTGTCTTAGGATTTTCATCTCTCTGCTTACATTGCTCAACTGTTCTTGCATGCTGTCTGCTTTCTCCATTAGAACCTTTAATAGACTGATCATAGATATTTTAAATTCCCATTCTGATAATTCCAACATCCCTGCCATATTTGGTTCTGATGCTTGCTTTGTCTCTCTAAACTGTATTTGTTGACTTTTAGTATGCCTTGTAATTTTTTCTTGTTAGCTGGTCATGGTGTACTGGGTAAAAGGAACTGCTGTAAACAGACCTCTAGTAATGGGGGGGTGAAGTCGGGAAGGCATTCTGTGGTCCCGTGATTAGTCTCAGCCTCTTAGTGAGCCTGTGCCTCTGAACTTCACAAGTGCTTCTCAGTCCTTTGTCTCCTCCCCACCTTATGTGGGACAGGATGGTTAGAGTTGCTGAAGTGGGGTATTGCCCTCCCCCAGGTTGGGTAGGCTGTGATACAATCTCAGGGGCTTAGGCTCTGGTTGAATAGTTTCTCCTGAGGGAAGACCTTGTTAAGAACACGGTGCTCTGTGCATTTCAAAATGGTTCCTTTCCCCCTCCCTTTGCCAGAAGCATGAGGGCATTTTTCTCTGACATTTAATGTGAGAACCTGGTCGAGATTTTGCAGGTAAGTTTCACAAAAGTGTGGATGGAGCCCCCCTTATGTCTGGGTCTCCCTGGAGTCTTTTTACTCTCAGACTTGTCCACACGGAGCCAACAGTAATTCATCATTTACAGTTTGGATTTTTCTGTCTTGGCACTAGTTCCCACAGAGATTTCTGCTTGTGAATTTCTGCTCTAGTAGGTAAGGTGTGATTCTCTGTATCCACCTGTCTTGTCTCTACAATTTTGGGGGCAGTAGTTGTCCCTGGGACCTCACTTCTCTTAGAGTTCTAAGAAGAGTTGATTATTCAGTTTGTTCAGCTTTTTGCTTGTTGTTAGGGGGCAGTGGCATCTTCCAAGCTTCGAAGTACCAGAAAGCAGAAGTGTCTCTTGCTAGCTCGATTGAATCCTGTCGCCATATTGTGAGCTGTCCTATAGAGAGACCCAGATATCGAGAAACTGAGGGAGGCCTCCAGCTAACAGCCAGCAAGGAACTGAGGTCCTTATTCCAATTGAGACTCTTACTCTGGGACTCCAAGAGAGATTGAATTCTGCCTAACAATCACTTGGGTGAGCTAGAAAGTTGGTCATACCTGGTGGAGCCCTGAGCGATCGCGGCCCCAGCTGACGCCTCCACTGCAGCCTCAGGGAGACTCTGACGCAGGGGGCTTGGCCACACAGTGCCTGGGTTCCTGACTACAGACTTCATGAGATCATCAGAGTTCTTTGTTTCAAGCTGCTAGGCTTTGAGTTAATTTGTTGTGTCTTTTAAGATAATGAATACTTCATCCAGTCCAATTTCTGTATTCTCAGAGAGCTGATGGAGACCTGGGGAATGTCAGTCCTTTTCCTACACTCTCACACGCTTGGACCAGATTTGAAGCCAGGCCCCTGAATTTCCTGGCCTGGGCCCTCCCATCTCTTTGAATGCTCTTCTGCAATTTGGCATTACGGAGATTTGCCTGCCATGGTTTTGTTTCAACTCCCTTTAAGCAAGCTCATACTTTTTCCTAATAGAATATCAATGTCTCCATTTCTACCTGGCCAGGAAGAGGACAGGGCAGTGTGCAAGCCTGCTCTCCAAGCCAATCTGCTCCTCCCCTGGCTCCCAGGCTCCTTCTCCCGAGTGATCCCCATTCCAGGTACTGGGCTTGGTCTTCTGCTCTGAAAGGCCCTGAAATTGCCAAATCTCCATAGACAGTAGATTCAAGTGTTTTCCAGCCTTTCTCTGTCCTCCTACCATTTAGAGCTTTCTTCTCTTGTTAATCCTTAGTGGAAATGAACAGCAGCCTCTCCCCATCCCCATTCTTCTCAAGTCACGTATGTTATGTGCCTTCCTTTAGCCCCGAGTCCTCCGAGGAGAGGGTGTGGAGGAGGCTCTGGGATGGAGAGAACAGCCCCAGAGGCACAGCTTTCAGTGTCCAGGCTGAGGATAAGAGGAGGATGGGGTAGGGTGAGCCTAAGTGAAGCTGGGTGCAGAGGGTGTGGCTGGGCCTGGGAAAGACCTGGCCTGAGGGAAGCCAGTGGCCCAGGCAGAGGTGGAGAGAAATAGGGAGTATGTGTGGGGTAAGAGGCAGGGCTGGAGTTGTGCAATGTGCATAGGAGCAATGGTTTGAGGGTCAAAACCAGGCTGCTGGGCAGGAATTGTTTGGAGCTTGGAAGCAGGGCAGCTACCAACTTAGAAAGGGCAAGGCGGCCAAGGCGGGCAGATCATGAGGTCAGGAGATCGAGACCATCCTGGCTAACACGGTGAAACCCCGTCTCCACTAAAAATACAAAAAAAAAAATTAGCCGGGCATGGTGGCGGGCGCCTGTAGTCCCAGCTACTTGGGAGGCTGAGGCAGGAGAATGGCGTGAACCCAGGAGGCGGAGCTTGCAGTGAGCAGAGATTGTGCCACTGCACTCCAGCCTGGGTGACAGAGGGAGACTCCGTTTCAAAAAAAAAAAAAAGTGTCTTTTTTATGCTAATGAAATGACTGGTGGCTGGCAGATCCCTGGTAGCTTCAGGATGGGGGCTGGTCACTAAAAAGACCAAGACAGGATTACAGGGTTGGGACTTTCAACACCCTCCTCCTCCAACTTCCAGGCAGGAAAGAGGGCCTAAAGGTTAAGTTGATCACCAGTGGCCATTGATGTAATCAATCATGTCTATGCAATGAATCCTCCACAAACACCCAAAAGGAAGGGGTTCAGAGAGCTTCCACTTGCTGGACACGTGGATGTTCCTGGAGTGTGCGTGGAAGCTCTGCGTCCCTTCCCCACACTTTGTTCTATGCAACTCTATCTGGCTTTTCATTTCTATCCTATATCATATGCTTTATTAATAAACCAGTAAATGTAAGTAGAGTGTTTCCCCGAGTTCTGTGAGCCACTCTTACAAATTAATTGAGCCTGAGGAGAAGGTTGTGGGAACCCTGGCTTATGGCTGGTTGGTCAGAAGCACAGGTCACTACCTGGGTCTTGTGACTGGCATCTGAAGTGGGCACAGTCTTATGGGACTGAGCCCCCAACCTGTGCGATCTGATGCTGTCTGCAGGTACACGGTGTCAGAATTGAATTAGAGGACACCCAGTTGGTTAGTGTCTACTGGAGAATTGCTGTGTATGTGGGACACCCTGTCTCCAATCTGGCGTCAGAAGTGTTGTGTTGAGTGGTGAGAATGGAGAAGGAAAAAGCACTTTGGGTTTTTTTCCTCTCTTTAGGCAGCCTACTGGGTCCTACCCTTGGATAAAAGTATTTGCCCCAGCTCAGTACTTACAAAAATAAAAATAAAGCCACTTAAAAATCAGGATACTTAGTTCAGATTTCTGGTTCCTCTGGCTGCATTGGGCCTCATTTCCTTATGATATAATATCAAGTGCTGGCATTGAGGTGGGTGGCCTCCTTCAGATGAAGCAAGCACTCCCTCTAGTCCAGGAGTCCATGGCCCTTAGGCACATGGCAGATGCATAGCACTTGAACCCTACCTATTTTTTCAATTTACTTTCTCTTCCTTGCCCCTGTAGACAGCTGAGATTTTAGCCCATGGAACTGAAGAACAAACCTGGCCCAGAAGAGGTTACAGACATCACACTACAAAGACCAAAATTCCTATACTTAAAATACATTTTTAAACACCTGGGAAAGGATTTTCATAATCTCTCTAATTACATGTCTGCTCCATTTTATTCTTTCTTCTCATTGCACTTTCAAGAGCTCTTGTAGTAGAAATTGCCTGAAAGAGACAACTGCACTTATATAATTAGCATAATAATATTGGTCAAGATAAATTAGCTTTGCATAAACATGAAATGATCAGAGGGAACCATTTCTCATTAACTGAAAGAAGTCATACAAGGCAGGTTGTGTCAAGAGATGCTAGTTTGGTCAAAAGTAATCTGCTCTGGTTAAGATGGAAATAAAATAGCTGAATTATAACAAGAGAGCTGCTGCTAAACTCACTGTTGATTTCATGAGACAAAGGAGTGGAGGCTACTGAGGATGATTCCTGAGATTCACATCCAAGAAGAGGCAGAGTAACTTCCATCTACCAAGTTATTAGCTATTCAAATCAATATTCCTAAATTCAATAGCTACAGTGGATGATTTGCTTCTGCCCTGCATTGTTTTTCAATATGCTCCTTATGTGATTGCACTTAACTAGCCTGATACAAAACAAATCCCCACATATAGTTCTCAATATATTCTAATTGAATTTGAAAATGTGCTTCTCAAAAAGATGACTCCGGGAACAGTGAATTCCAGTTTCTAGTTTGGCTTAACTGCTATTTTGCTCCATAAAATTGAACAGGTGATTTCCTTTCTGGGCCCTCATTTTTCAAGTCTCTCACTCTGCAGGAATCATGAAAACAAGTGCTTGCGCTCTAGGACTTCACAGAGGCCTGTTTTATTAAGGCAGAGACATAGGGAAGAGAGGCTTTGAGGGTAGGCGGCCTGGAAATCCCTTTGAGTATTGAGCTATTGCAGTCACATCTGCCTTCAGCGTACTCTCCCAGATGTCACAAGGGGTTTTAGTTTTTGGAGAGTCACATGAGGAAAGGGAGTTAGCTTTAAAAAGCAGGTAAGCTGGGCATGGTGGCTCACGCCTGTAATCTCAATACTTTGGGAGGCTGAGGCAGGTGGATCACTTGAGGTCAGGAGTTCGAGACCAGCCTGGCCAACATGGCAAAACCCCACCTCTACTAGAAATACAAAAATTAGCCAGGCGCCGTGGCACATGCCTGCAGTCCCAGCAACTCGGGAGGCTGAGGCACGAGAATCACTTAAACCTGGGAGACAGAGGTTGCATTGAGCTGAGATCACGCCACTGCACTCCAGCCTGGGCAACAGAATGGGACTCCGTCTCAAAAAAATATTAATTAATTTAAAACAAAAAGCAGATAAATTCCAAAAATCTTAGGTAATGAAGCAGAAGAAAAGAACATGGATCAGTACAGTGTTTCTAATGAGAATGAGGAAGTAGGTTTAAAAAGGATTTAACCATAAAACTACAACTTAATTATTCAAACATATATTCTATGGCAGTCTACGGATGGGCAACTGGTTCTCTGGCATGATTGGGGAGTACCAGCAAATTGACTGTCTTAGGAAAGGAATCAAATCCATTTCCACTTGCTATTACAGTACAGTGTCCTGCATTAATTTAATCAACAGACATAATGAACCTACTACAATGCAGGGACCCAGCCTAATAAATGCTAATAACTGACCAATGCCCGACTCTCAATATGAAGTTTCTTCTATTTAATGTCTCTCCTATCTGCCTACCACTGGGACTGAAGTCTTATTAAAAATGAATTTCAAGTTGTATATGTGTGGGAGATGGACAAGCAAAGTGAAAACAGAACATCTTTGTGTATGTGAGGACCTCCAAGACAACAATGCAACTTGCAGGCTCATGCTCACATCACCCTCATTTTGCTGGTGTGCAATACATCGTCTCTCTAACCTCACCCAAATAGCTGTTTTTAAATTTGTTTTTGTTGTAGATATCGGCACAATATGCATCATGGGATGTGGGAGATATTAAAATCCTAGCATTTGCCCCTGCAAATTCCTCTTATTTTCTCCCATTCCCAGTGTGAACATTTACTTCCAACTCAGCCAAAGGTGAAATGCTTAGTTCTTTATTGTTTTCTTTTAAATAATTTGTACTTGGTGAGATATGCAGTTTTTGGAAAAAACAAGGAAAGAACTCAAATAAGGAGAAGACTTATTTTTATAGATTTGCTAGTGTGGGACAATCGTGCTGGAGCTTAGGCAGGACTGAGCTGCTGAGGGAAGATCGACCACAGGGACCAGGGGAACCCCCTGGACGCCACCCAGTGTCCAAGGCAGGAAGGAAGAGTCATTATGCTGCCTTGCCCCTGGGAAATGTGTGCAAAAGCCAGTTTAGCTACAGAAAAGAGGGTTGTTTCTTCCTCCTCTTCCTTCTCTTCTTCTTAAAACAACCTTTTCCTAACCAAGGACTCAGAGAGGGTGGAACATGTTTTCTCTCTTCTGGTTAGAAAAACAAATACCAGTGCTGCGCCTCTGGCTTCTCTTTTCTGGTTCATCACAGAGGCCTGTATCTGCCTTGCTCAAGGAGGAGAGAAACTGCCATGCCAAAGGCCCTTCATCACCTGGTTGCATTTCCCAGTCTAATTCTGTTTCTAGGATAGCTAGCCCCCATCCTCAGGCCTTGGCAGGGAAACACCCCCCTTCAAAGCATGGAACCGTGAATGTTGCTAAGCCCCCAGGACTTGCACTTTATCACTCTGGGGGTATTTTCTTTGAATACAATCCAGTCTCAGATTCTCACATCCCAAGAAGCTGCTCTCTGTCTGATGGAACATTCTGTTGCTGTTCACTGTGAGCCCGTCTCATTTTGTTTTTTTCATTATGGAATGTTTTCATCAGGGGCCTATGAGTTGAAAAGGCTTCATGCTGAGTAAAAGGGTGGCTTTGTCTTTCCCCGTTTCCTGACCTCTGTCAGGAGTTCTTTCTAGGCTCCACAGAAGACATAATGAGAGAAATGCTGAGAGCTGTACTGATGGAATATTGGGATTTGCAAAGAAATTCCTATCCAGGCTGCCTGGTTATATTAAAATGTCATCTCTATTTTGGATGTGACTAGCTTGTTTAGTTAATGCTAGAGGGGAAAACAGAATTTGTTCTCAAGGGAGAGAAGCAGAAGGAGGAAACAGGCATACAGACAACTGACAATGTTCCAGCCACTTTGTCACAAATAACTAAATCCACGGTTATTAGGATCCAAAGATTATCAGTCAATTTGAGTCCTATCAGCATGATGCTGGGCTCCAGCGAGGTGGCCAAAAGCCTCCTCAATATAGAGATCAAATGCTAAATTCATTCTGTAACTCAGATTCTTAGGAAGGGAAGTATGTTTCTTAACATTTGTTATTAATTATGTCTCAGGCACTGGGCTTGCTGCTTTATGTTATTTAATTGAATCCTCACAACAACTTGGAAAATAGGTATTATGCCTTGCAGAATATCTGTGCATGGATGGATTTATTTATTTTTATTTCATTCACGTGACTCTTTTTTTTATTATTATACTTTAAGTTCTAGGGTACATGTGCATAACATACAGGTTTGATACATAGGTATACACGTGCCATGTTGTTTTGCTATACCCATCAACTCATCATTTACATTAAGTATTTCTCCTAATGCTATCCCTCCCCCTCCCCCCACCCCATGACAGGCCCCAGTGTGTGATGTTCCCTGCCCTGTGTCCAAGTGATTTCATTGTTCAGTTCCCACCTATGAGTGAGAACATTCTGTGTTTGGTTTTCTGTCCTTGTGATAGTTTGCTGAGAATGAGAGTTTCCAGCTTCATCCATGTCCCTGCAAAGGACATGAACTCATCCTTTTTATGACTGTATAGTATTCCATGGTGTATATGTGCCACATTTTCTTAATCCAGTCTATCATTGATGGACATTTGGGTTGGTTCCAAGTCTTTGCTATTGTGAATAGTGCCTCAATAAACATATGTGTGCATGTGTCTTTATAGCAGCATGATTTATAGTCTTTTGGGTATATACCCTGTAATGGGATTGCTGGATCAAATGGTATTTCTAGTTCTAGATCCTTGAGGGATCGCCACACTGTCTTCCACAATGGTTGAACTAATTTACACTCCCACCAACAGTGTAAAAGTGTTCCTATTTCTCCACATCCTTTCCAGCGTCTGTTGTTTCCTGACTTTTTAATGATTGCCATTCTGACTGGCGTGAGATGGTATCTCATTGTGGTTTTGATTTGCATTTCTGTAATGATCAGTGATGTTGAGCTTTTTTTTCATATGTTTGTTGGCTGCATAAATGTCTTCTTTTGAGAAGTGTCTGTTCATATCCTTTGCCCACTTTTTGATGGGGTTGTTTTTTTCTTGTAAATTTGTTTGAGTTCTTTGTAGATTCTGGATATTAGCCCTTTGTCAGATAGATAGATTGCAAAAATTTTCTCCCATTCTATAGGTTGCCTGTTCACTGTGATGGTAGTTTCTTTTGCTGTGCAGAAGTTCTTTGGTTTAATTAGATCTCATTTGTCTATTTTGGCTTTCACTGCCGTTGCTTTTGGTGTTTTAGTCATCACATGACTCGTTCTTACTGAGTCAGGCTGCTGCTTAAATGTATCCTTTAACAAGCCTTTCCTGAGGCCCCCACCCATAACCACAGTGCCTGTCATTCTCTGTCTTATTCAAATAGCCCCTTTGATACTGTTACGGTCTGGATGAATTCCTTATTCCTATTTGTTAATTCTCTCTTCAACTATGTTTAGTCTAGAATCTATCCCACTGAGTGGCCCCCTGCCCCCTGTCAATGGCTACATTTTCTTCTCCACGGCTTTTAATTTTTAAAACTACCTGTGCTTATTTTATTTCTCCCTATTTGGTGGCATATATCTCTTTTAAGGATGTAATTTCTTTACCCTTCTCTTCAAGGATTTTAAATGTACATATTTTCAAGTCTTTTTTAACATTTAAAATTTTGTGTCTTTCTAGAAAAAACTCATATTGCAATTATTGATTTTATTAGCTATTTTTCTTGGTGTAAGATTTCCTCATGTGTTTTAATATCAAGCTTCTAAGGTCATCATGGGCAGAAGGTTTACCTCTTCCTCTCTATTTTTTTTTCTCTCTCTCTGTGCATCCTCTTTATGGGGCTTGTGCTTGAGTCCACTCTAGGCACTAAGCTACACTCCAGGCAGTGGTTGGCAACAGATTTCCTGGCCTCCTCTCCCTAGCCAGGAAAACCCTGCCGTGGCCTCTGGGTGCAGGTCCTGAGCATGGCTCTGGTTCCCCTGCTTCATGTGGAGCCCTTTTATCCTGTGCAGCCTGTCTACCTGCAGAAGTCAAATTCACATCTGCTATTACCTACTCTGAGATCCAGAGCTCAGCAGGCCCTCTACTCATTGTTTTGCATTTTGACTCTGTTCCATGGACATGTGTATCTCATTTTTGGGGCATGGCTATGACTTTTAAATTCTCTTTTATATATTATATGTTATCACACTGTGTGTTGGTGCAGAGAGAGCTTCAAAGCAGTCATTAAAATGCCATCAAATTAGACGAACAAAGGCTAGAAACTAGGAAAAATATTTATAGTGGGCTGGAACTGAGGGGTGAAAAATGGACAATTATGTATAAGTTGAAAGAATAATTAACCTGAAGAATTATTGAGTTCAAATATCATGGGTGAGTTTATGTGCAGGAACCTCAGTTATTAAAATGGAAAGAAAAACCATAAAACTAGAATTGGGTTGAAAGTCCATAATTTCTCAGTTCTTCCTTTCTTTCCCAAATTCCCTCTCTCTTACCCCCTTTCATGTTGGTAATTACCCCTAGGGTGACTAACCATTCTAGTTTACCTAGGACTGTCCTAGTTTTAGAACTGTAAGTCCTGCTCCCTAGGAAATCTCTCAGTCTTAGGCAAGCCCAAACCCAGGTAGTTCAAGTAGCCTCTCTGTTAGTAGAAGGATAGATTGTACCTTGGTCAAGGATGAGTAGAGAGGTAAAAAATGAATTATGTGTGGGAAAATCTATGGAACAAGATAAAAGGAACGTCATCCCAAAAACTCAGAGGAAGAACATATCTCTGAAAATGTTTTACTGTAGGAACAGAAGATTTGGAGAAATGTGTGACATCCTTAATAGACAAAAAAAAAAAAAAAAAGTTAACAGAAACCCAAAGAAACAACTAATCATCCCTGTTTGACATGATCTCATATGTAGAAAAACATAGTCTACTCAAAAAACTCTTACAACTGATAAATTCAGCAGAGTTGCAGGATACAAAATCAACATAAAAAAGCAGTAGCATTTTTTAAACATGAACAACATACTAGTTGAAAAAGAAATCAAGAAGGCAATCCCATTTATAATCGCTATGAAAAAGAATACCTAGGAATAAATTTAACCAAGGAGGCAAAAGACCTCTACAGAGGAAAACTACAAAACACTGATGAAAGAAATTGAAGAGGATACAAACAAATGGACGGACATCTTGTGCTCATGAACCAAGTGAATTAATATTGTTAAAATGACAATACTACTCAAAGCAATCTACAGATTCAATGTAATTCTTATCAAAATACCATGTCATTTTTCACAGAATTAGAAAAAACACTCCTAAAATTTGTATGAAATCAAAAAAGAACTCTATAGCCAAAGCAATCCCTGAGTAAAAGGAACAAAGCTGGAAGCATCACACTACCTGACTTCAAAATATTACAAGGCTCTGGTAACCAAAGGAGCATGGTATTGGTATAAAAACAGACACATCGACTAATGAAACAGAATAAGGAACCCAGAAATTAATACATGTATTTACAGCCAACTGATTTTAGACAAAGGTGCCAAGAACACTCACTGGGGAAAGGATATTCTCTTCAATAAATAGTTCTGGAAAGACTGGATATTCGTATGTGGAAGAATGAAACTAGACCTCCCACCTCTCACATTATACAAAAATCAACTCAAAATGGATAAAAGATTGAAGTGTTAGACCCAAAACAATAAAACTACTAGAAGAAAGCATAAGGGAAACATTGCACGGCATTGGTCTGGGAAAAGATTTATGAATAAGACCTCAAAGGCACAGGCAACAAAAGCAAAAATTTTTAAATGGGATTATCTTCTACAGAGCAAAGGAAACACTCAACAGAATGAAAAGAAAACCCACAAAATGGGAGAAAATATTTACAAACTACTCGTTCCACAGGGGATTAATATCCAGAATATACAAGGAACTCAAACATCTCAGCAGAAAAAAAAAAAATCTGATTAAAAATAGGCAAATGATCCAAACAGACATTTCTCAAAAGAAGACATACAAATGGCCAACAAATATATGAAAAAATGCTCAATATCACTAATCATCAGGGAAATGCAAATCAAAACCACAGTGAGGTATCATCTCACTCCAGTTAGACTGGCTATTATCAAAAAGACAAAAATGACAATGGCTGGTGAGGATGGGGAGAAAAGGGAATGCTTATATACTGTTGGGTTTTTTGTATGTTTGTTTGTTTTTTGAGGATCCCCCATACCGTTCTCCATAGTGGCTGTATTAATTTACATTCCCACCAACAATGTATAAGAGGAATGTAAATTAATACAGCCACTATGTAGAATGGTATGGGGGTTCCTCGAAAAACAAAAAAAAACAAACAAAAAACAACTACAAAGAGAACTACTGGTAGTCAGTCTAACAATCCCACTACTGAGCATTTATCCAAAAGCAAGGAAATCAGTATTTTGAAGAAGTAGCTGCATCCCTATGTTTATTGCACTTTTCACAATAGCCCAGATATGGAATCAACTTAGGTGTCCAGCAACAGATGAATGGATAAAGAAAATGTGGTATATCTCTACATAAGGGAATACTATTCAGCCATAAAAAAGAATGAAATCTTGTCATTTGCAGCAACATAGAACTGGAAGACATGTTAAATGAAATAGGCCAGGAATAGAAAGTTAAACACTACATGTTCTCACTCATATGTGGAAGCTAAAAAAAAAAAAAAAAAAGGTGATTTCATAGAAGAAAAAAGTAGAACAGAGAATCCTAGAGGCTGGTAAGGGTAGGAGGAAGGGAGAGACAGGGAGAGATTTATTAAAGAATACAGAATCACAGCTAGAGAGTAGGAATAAGTTCTGGTGTTCTATACCACTGTAGAATGACTATATTTAACAATAATGTATAGTTTCAAATAGCTAGAAAGAGGATATTGAATGTTCCCAACACAAAGAAATAATAAATGTTTGAGATGATGAATATGCTAATTATCCTGACTTGATCACTATACATTATATGTATGAAAACACTATGTACTCCATGAATATGTAGTTAGTATGTGTCAAATTTTAAAAATTAAATTTTTAAAAAAGAATGAACCATAGGACTTTTGAGTGCCTTTAACTTCTGAGTGTGTATCAGGGAGCAGGATTGCACTCGATGCTGGAGTTCGGCGATGGCTAAAGCACAGCTCCTGACCACCAGGGGCTCCCAGTGCAGTGATCCCATTCCAAAATCATGACTTATTCCAAATTGAATTCTAATCACGAGCTATGAGGTCCTGAGGTCCTATTGTATTTAAACGTGGTATTTAGACAAAGTCATTCTATTTTGGAAAAAAATTAAATTACCATCTCCTAAGTAAATGAAGCAGAGAGTGCACAGAGAAACAGAAGCCAATGAATGCTTTCTTGAGCTCTGGGGTGTTTGAGGCAAGATAACCCTTCATCATTTAGAAGACACATTTCTTCTTGCTTATAGGGAAGTGATGGAAGGTGCCCAGGAAGAGAGGCAAAGGAATGACAACGAAGGCTACTCTATCCAGCATTCATCTCTTGGGTTGAGCTGTGAGCTCCATGAGAACTCAGATGAATTGACTTTGCACCGGCACAGGAACCTGTCAGGGAAGCTCACCATTGTTTCTGATGTTAACAACTGTCGATCCAAGCCTGTCCAGTTTCTACCTCCAGTCTTCCCTGGCCCTCCTCTGAAGATGGAAACTAAACCAACAGGCTCAGAACTTCCTATCCTCTCTTCCTATCTCCAAGGAAATAGCAGCTCACAGCAGAAGAGTGCAGGGGGAGAGGGAATAGTTATTTCTCAAGCCATTAATACAGTTCTTCTTACACGATTCTGCCTCCTGGCCCACAGTGATGGACCCACGATTGGGAATGGACCACACAGCGGGCCAGCTGTAGAGCCTGAGACTGGGTAAGGGATGGACATCTGACCCAAGTAGGGACAATGCAGTGCGTGCTTGGAATTGATGACCTAGGGACCAGAGAGTAGTGCTCATTGTCTCTTTGTGGTGGGGTTAGCAGCTCTGAAGTCATCGGGATGGCGTTTCCCACCAGGTGGAGGAAGCTGGCCCGTAGCTGAAGGACTGACACCCACACCCAGAGCTGCAGAGAGAGGGGGCGTAACAGCAGCATGCCAGATCCATTTCCAGCTCTTCTGAGGTGCAGCCACACCTTGACCTTCCTGCAGTCCTCTTAGCCTTCCAAATACATTTTCCTTTGAGTGTAAATGAGTCTAAGGTAGGTATTGACATTTATAACCAAAAAATATATACACACTAATTGTTATACCCCTTTATGTGTTTTGGTTTGTTTGTTTTTTATTTGTTTTGAGATGGAGTCTCATTCTGTTGCCCAGGCTGGAGGGCAGTGGCGTGACCTCAGCTCACTGCAACCTCCGCTTCCTGGGTTCAAGCGATTCTCCTGCCTTAGCCTCCCAAGTAGCTGGGATTACAGGTGCCCGCCACCACATCTGGCTAATTTTTATATTTTTGGTAGAGATGGGGTTTCACCATGTTGGCCAGGCTGGTCTCAAACTCCTGACCTCAAGTGATCTGCTCACCCTGGCCTCCCAATGTGCTAGGATTACACGCATGAGCCACCATACCCAGCCCCCCAAAAGTTTTTCTGATTATAAAAATGATGCTCATTTAAAAAACTTTCCAAACAATATTGAAAGTATCATATATAAAGTAAAAATTACTACCCTCCCACCCACCAGACATAGCCATTGCCAGCTAATATTTTTCCAGGCATTTTTTTCTTTTGAAAGATAGATAAATAATTTTAAAAGAGTGAGTACATGCTATAACACACCATTTCTTTTAAAAATATGTTTTACCTGGGCACAGTGGCTTATCCTTATAATCCCAGGACTTTGGGAGGCCAAGGTAGATGGATCACTTGAGGTCAGGAGGTGGAGACCAGCCTGGCCAACATGGTGAAACCCTGTCTCTACTAAAAATACAAAAACTAGCTGGGCATGATGGTGCACACCTGTAGTCCCACCTACTCAGGAGGCTGAGGCAGAAGAATCACTTGAACCCAGGAGGCAGAGGTGGCAGTAAGCTGAGGTCATGCCTCGTTCTTTCACTCCAGCAATGAATATTCACTGAGAGTATATTGTGTGCCAGCCACTCTACTAGGTTTTGGGGAAACGTGGATAAGTTTTGGTTTTCATCCTAAGAATGAAGGAGAAACTAGTGTCTGTTGAACTCTCACTCTGTGCCAAGCACTGTAAAGGATTCTTTATCTCATTTATTCTCCATTAAAAAACAAGAACAACCCTGTGCAGTAGATAGTATTATCTCTTGATGTAAGGGAGGAAAAAGAAGATCAGAAAGCTTGAGTAGCTTGTCCAAGATCATATAGTTAGTAAGTACAAAGCTGGGATTTGAACCCAGGTCTGATTTCTTTATGTCACACACAGTTCACGAAGAGAGATGTGAAAATGAATAACAAAAGCCAAGTCATACATGCTTTATAAAATCTGAACAAAGGGATTTATTTAGGCCCATCAGCCATGATGATCAGAGAGGCCGACTTCAGACAAGTCTTTTCTCTGTAGCAGGCAGCTTTTTAATGGTCCAGGATAAAGAGACAAAACCAAACATGAAATGATTTGCCCTGACTCTTCACAGCGCCAGGAGGCCCTCGAAAAGCCAGGATATTTGCTGGCCGGGAAGCTAGGGAAGAGTAGGAGGCTGTTTCTAAACAGCTACAGGGAAGCCAAAACCAGCAAAGATAGGAATAGCATTTGAGGAGCAGGCAGAGCCATATGGAAAGAAGAGATTGGAGGAAAAGGACAAACTGTTGGGAGGTCTTAGGGCTCAGGCTGGTGGGAGTGACAACTTGAATGGCCTTGCACCATGAACAGGTGATGTGCCAACATAGGCCAACCTGTAGGGTGAGTGTGCATCTCATTAGAGGCCAGGTTGGGAGGAGCCTGGAAGCATTGCTTACCAGGCACTGGGCTGCAGCAGTTGATGAAGCTTGGGTGGGCTGAGTCAGTCTGCTGAGGGGTTAGATTTGCCTGGACAAGACTCATGGAGTTGATCAGGCAGCATCCCATGAAGTCAGTCCAGGAAGAATGTCCCCAAATTGACAGCCCTCAGCTCCTTCTTTCCCCATCTAAGAGAGAACCTGAAGTGTGGAGCATGCCCTTGCTGGGAGTTCACCGGGAAATGGCCACGCCCATGGGGCTGGTCCTTTCCTTGCTTGTACTTGTTCCTTATGTTATAGCTGAACATCCCCCCTCCCCAGTGTAGGGATCATGGCAGGGTGCAGTGGCTTGCCAACTTATTTTAATCCTCCTTTTTTTTTTTAACAAACAAAATCTTACATACTAAAATTTTTAATACATAAGGCAAGTAAGACTGTAGCTGCTGTCATCTGAGTGATCAGGGAGGCCAGTATCCTCTTCCTCTCTGAGGATGTTCTGTTGGGTACACAGTTTAAAAATCACTGACATAGGACCAGGTGCGGTGGCTCGTGCTTGGAATCCCAACACTTTGGGAGGCCGAGGTAGGAGGATCACTTGAGGCCAGGAGTTCGAGACCAACCTGGCCAACACAGTGAAACCCTATCTCTACTAAAAATAGAAAAAATTAGCTAGGCATGGTGGCACATGCCTATAATCCCAGCTACTTGGGAGGCTGAGGCATGAGAATCACTTGAACCTGGGAGGCAGAGGTTGCAGTGAGCCGAGATCACACCACTGCACTCCAGCTTAGGTGATAAGAGTGAGACTCCGTCTCAAAAAAGAAAAAAGAAAAACCACTGACATCACTGGAAGAGCAAGAATTTAAAGTTAGAATACTCAGGTTCTAATCCCAGCTCTGCCATGTAAAAAGAGTGTGGCTTTCAAGAAGTCATTTAGCCTCTCATAGACTATTTTTTCATCTGTGAAATGAAGATAATTCTTGTCTGCTTCAGATGTGGTTGTGAACATCAAGCACAACCGTGTAGGGGAAAGCAGCTGTAAAATGCCATATAAATGTGAAATATTCCTTTCCTTGGCTTTTCCACGTTTGCATAGCCCCATGACTTCTCCACATCCAGGGGCTAGGGGACAAAGCCACACCATTTGGGACCAAACAGTATGATCTACTCGCTTTTCTGGTTTCCAAAAAGAGATGGTCATTTGAAGGTATATTTCCTTGGGTTTTTCTCCTCCTCCATGCTGTTATTCTTGGATTGCCCTTTTCACTTTTCTCTGCCAGTCAGGCCCATTCTGTGTCTCAGTCCACCACACGCAGAGACCCAAATCTGCTGCCCACAAGAGCACTCACCTGAGTCGCAGTCTCTTCCACACAGGTGCTCCTTGTGTGCTAACCAATTGTTGTTTAGATAGATTTTATAACTCTCTGGAAAATCCATCTTAGCAGAGAATAACAAGGTCATTTCCTCTACTTCTCCAAGAATACCCCAGGTCCATACAAAAGAAAAGCACCAACTCTCTTCTCTGGGTTGCATCAGGGAAACTTATTTCTAGCGGTTCTCCTATTGTTCAATGCTTTATGTTGCAGCATTATATGTGGAAAAAATATCCAAGAGAGTGACAGTGTATTCACCCCAGATCCTTCCTCTTGAGGCCAGAGATGTTAGGAATGAAGATGGTATTGGTGTGGAAAGTGGTTTAATGCTGGGGTTCAACAGAGAGGACCATGTCAATTACTCACGGTCCTGGGCAGACTTAAATAACAGGCTTAATGTGGAGGTGGTTTTGTACATTCTGGTGCCTGTGCTGTTCCTAGCTTTTCCACCAGCAGTCCACACTGCTGAGGGTTGCCTTCTATAGTAGTACCCTCAGCCTCAGTTGCACTTTCTATGGTTTCAGTTACCCATGGTCAACCATGGTCTGAAAATAGGTGAATACGATACAATTAGATGTTTTGAGACAGAAACAGTCCCCATTCACATAACTCGTTACAGCATAGCATTATAATTGTTCTATTTTATATTAGTTATTGTTATTAATCTCTTACTGTGTCTAATTTGTAAATTAAACTTTATCATAGGTATATATAGGGAGAAACAGTATATATAGGGTTTGGTACTACCCAAGGTTTCAGGCATCTACTGGGAATCTTGGATGTCATACAATAGAGTAGTCCCCCTTTGAATAAAGTGAAGACTACTCAAATAAGGGGGGACTACTGTATTGCACAACACTAAGAGTGGGAAACTGACGAGAGTGGCATGAGTTGTATCTCCACGTTCCCAGCTATATATAGTTACCACCCATATACCAAAGGCATGGGGGTGTAGGTACTGTGTTAAATGGGATAAACTTTGATTTCTGGGTAGGATCTCAATTGGTGTTATTGTGATATTTACTAGTAGAATGGTTTCAGGCCTGTGACATCAATAGTCCCCGCCTTAAGAAAGAGCCAGTGGGCTCACCTGAAGGGCCAATGGTTTCAATGACCCATTGTGGGCAGAGCAGGAATTGGACTTCATTTGATTGATCGATTGATTGAGAAAGGGGTCTTGCTCTGTTGACCAGGATGGTCTTGAACTCTTGGCCTCAAGTTATCCTCCTGCCTCAGCCTCCCAAAGTGCTGGGATTACAGGTGTGAACCACCGTGCCCAGCCAGGAATTGGACTTCAAATGGGGGCAACCAATCTGCCACACATCCTACAGACTAATAGAGCTTAATTTAGTGACTGCCTACTCAGAAGGGATTTACTTCTTCTTTTCCCATCTGTTTGGATATTTCCTATAGGTTCAGAGTCCATCTGACTTTAGTGGAGCCGTGGAGACTCTTGCTGGAACTGTGCAGCCCATCTTTGCATTTTCTTTTGAGTGGCATAGTCCAGGGAAGAGGAAGAATAAATGAGGTGAAAGGAGAGAGGCCACTCGCAGGGAACTCTAGCTCTGATTTCCTGGCAGCAAAATCTGCTTCTCTTGCCAGAGGGGCACTTGGGGCTCTACCGTTTGGCCTCTTCCCACTGCTCATATCTGTTTCTTGATATTCCTCCAAAATGTACCAGTCCTTCTAAGACCAGACATCAGGACCCTGCGTTCTTCCAGGGAGTGACATAGAAAGAGAGGCTTCTTTTTCTCTCCTATTCTCTTCACTCCTGCAACCCAACCCTGTATCTTTCCATCGTGCCAAGGAAGCATCGCACACACTGCTCCATAGTCCTCACAGGTAGGGCCTCCTGTCCTCCTGTCTGCCTAGCATCACCCAGTACACAGGTCCCAGTGGCGCGTCCTGATGCCTGGGCTCACCAGATTTCAAGTAGGAGACCAGAGAACTCACTGGGAAGTGGGTGTAAAATATGTTTGGTGCCCACATTAACATTTCATTCTGGTTATGCACCATCAAGGGGCCAGAGAGCAGTTGGGATAATTAAAATCTCAAGACAATTGGTTTTAACTTCCTTCCCCATTAGACCTTTCACCAGTGCAATTAATTTCCCTATTTTTCTCCTTTTATTTTCTTTAATCAACCTCTGTTTAGGGAGTTAATGAACCATGACAAGAACAAAAGGCCGGCAGCCAAGAGGAGCGGGAAACAGGAGCTGGCAGACCAGACCGGACCACGGCTCCTGAACTGGTTGTTTCCCTTCTCAAAGGCGCAAGTAAGGTGTCGCCGTCCTTTACTCTGCTCAAAACTTTAGGCCTCCTCCGCGATGCCGCTCCCCTCCATGGGACCCACCCACAGGGCAGAAATGCAGAAAGCAAGGCTTTGCCTCTAGGGTGGGAGGGGAGGGAGGAGCTGGTTCCCAAGGGAAAAAGGAATCCCGTTTGAGAGTCTAGGACGTTCTCAGCCTCAGAACTGGCTTGCGAGCTGGCCAAACATGCAAATCCCCACAGGTGCAGGATGTAAAAGAGAAGTGGCCCTGGGTGAGGCTGCAGGGGCAGCTGGCTGCACATTTTGCATATGCTCATAGGAAGCTAAAGTTAGGCTCTGGTTCACTCCAGGTGTAGGGGCCACATTTAGCTATTCCTCACCACTGAGCGAGGGGCTTGCTGCATTATTTGGCTAGGGCAGGGTCTGGCTTGCCCTCTGAGTCCTGAATTGGGTCCCGGGCCATTGCTGCATTTGGGTAAGGTTAGGGTAATCACAACTACTCTTTCCCTTCCCCCAACCAAGTCTGAACATCATCGATTTAACACCTAAGGTGGACTTGAAGGATTCTCTCCATCCCAGAGCTAAGACATCACCAGGATTCCATACTAGCAGACCCCAGTCTGGTTTGCTCACGGACTTCGCCTGTACCATTTCTGCTAACCAGTCTTCTGCAGCATCACTTGCTCTGCTTGGCACCCTTCCAGCCTCTGACCCCTAGATGGGCCTTCCTTTTTGTGGCCCAGCCTCATCCCCATACCCGATGCTCAGCTTCTCTGGCCTCCCATTTTTCTCTCTTCTTTGGCCACAGTTTGAATTCCTATTCCGATGAGCTGCCTTGAGCCACGTGGCTCACTCCTAGGACCTCATCCAGTTCCCCATGTGTGCAGGACCCAGGAGTCTGGAGGAGGGAGCAGCCTCAAAGACCAGAGGAGGGGGAGGGTGTCGATCAGAGACTGGCACGGGGAGAGGAGGTGTAGGCTGTTGGTGCTGAGGGGATGCCTGCACCCCTCAGGTCTTGTTTCTTCTTCCACCAGCTGACCCCTCCTCCCAGAAGTGGGATCTGAGCCACCCCTAGGGTCCAGGCCAGGAACAAGGGCCCTGTTTGCCACACTCCAGGGCATCTGTGTTGTGCTAAAGGCATGGTACCCTCTTTTTTCTTTTATAAAGAGTTCAGGATTTGCTTGCAGAGGAGGGATGGGGAGGGAATGGTGGTGGTCAGAGGATGTGAAGCATCCACTTAGGGTCAGAAATTGCCATGTGTCAGTGGGTGTCAGGGGTGGGTGAAGTCTTTAGTGGTCTCTGAGACCTTGTGCTAGTGGGGTGGGAGGGGAGGATGGAGTAGGGAGAGATCAGACCCCCTACCCCATCTTCACCTTGGGCAGCCACCCAGTCCCAGTGAGGAAGAGTGTATTCCTTTTTTTGGTCCTAGAGCTTAAGGGCTGTTCTCTTGTTGGTAGAAAGCTGTAGATTCTAATGCTTCCAAATCAGAGACAGATGCTGGCTGTGACTGGATTCTGGTCACTAGAATCACAGTGAGGAAGGCTGAAGCCTGTGATGGGGAAGTGTCTAGGAAATCGTTGCCCGTAATCCTCCCTGGGCTATTTTTTTTTTACATGGTGGTTTTTCCTAGTTCATTGACAGTGATGACTGGTTCCCTACAGAGCCAGCCACCTTGCTGAGTGCACTGGATGGCACACAGTGACAACAAATGACACAGAAGCCTCTCTTCTCGAGGACTCGAGGAGTTAAATATCTGATGGAGAAGAGAAGACAGGACCCAGGCACAAACAGCGCAATCTGTGTGAACAAATACAAGAATCACATACTCCACAGTCCCATGAACGATGGGGATAGATAGCAAAGGGCTCCCCTGCAGCCCTGGCAGGCATGTAGACAGCCACAGCTATGCGAGCCCTTAGGTCAGCTCTCTCAGATGATCTGAAACCACTTCATTCTGTCTGAAGCTCTCATGAACATTTCCGGTTAAGTATTGTTTTCAATAATTTATTCTGGAAGAGATGTTGGCTCCCCTGGGAATCACTTTGCAGCACATCCCCTCCAGAGACCAGCTACAGACATCAGGCGCCAGGACAGAAGAGTCACTGTGTGTAGACGGTGGACCAGGAATAAGGTTGCCTCCAAAAAATAATAGCTGACATCCACCCCACCCTCCACTCTTCAATCAAGCCAGTCAGGCAACGAACCTTTTCACACCTGAGGGATTATTTTTGCTTTTGTCTGATTCCGCTGTGTTAAAGGAAACACGTGTTGAGAAAGGTAAGTTGTAAAAGAAAACTGCTGCCTTTCCCTGATTAACTGGGAACAGACATAGAGGAGATTTTCTTCTTAGGGAAGTTGAAGTGGGAGAACAGAATCGGGGGTTCTGTTCCCTGGTTAGCTCTTTGTTCTGGGGGGCTGTCCTATGCATTGAAGGATGTTTAGCAGCATCCTGGCCTCTGTGACTATGCACTTCCTCTGCTTGTGACCATTGACGGCGTCTCCTGATGCTGCCCCAAATCTCCCTGTGGGCAGTATCACCTGCGGCTGAGAGTCACTGCCACAGATTAAAGGGGATGGAGTCCCAGGCAGCACCAGGGATGCCCCTGGCCACCTGCTTTGGAAAGGGCTCGACTCCCTAAAATAGAAACAAACCCCAGGAGTGTCTGTAGGTCACGGAATTCAGCATGGCTGAAATTTGAGTGATGTGCACTGCTTTCTCAAGAAAAAAAAAAAAAAGGATGATTTCCAGTGTTAACATAAACTGCTTTTATAAAGATTGTTAGTTGGATGTACACAAACATAAAATTGGGTGTACAACCCTTGTAAGTTTTCTACAACTCTAAAATCAAAATAAGTTCATGATTTGACAAATCAAATATAAAACCAATAAAACTCAACATTAATTGAATGAGACAAATAGTGTGATTTTATGGAGTCAAATTGCCCCTTGCTTGGTAACTCAAGCACCGAGTCAGTTCTCTGAGCTGGGCACACCTTACACCTGCATTGTCTCATGACTTAAATCTCATGTGGCATCATCTCTTCAAACTCCTAGGGAAACACTGGTTGTGGGCCTTCTGTGAGCTCACTTGGCAAGTACATACTCCACTCACTAAGGCCACCTGTGTTTTCTTCTGATAGGCAATTAACAGTTGACAACTGGCAATTAAAATAGCTCATCTAGGTTGCATTGTGATTGTGAACACTGAGCAAGGCTGGCACTGTACACTCAAAGGCGGACATAGGGAGGGCCCCAAATATGCTCATATTCTTTAGATTCTTGTCCAAATGCAAAGAATTTTATATTTTAAAAATGACAAAGTTCCAACAGAGGACTCCCAATAATATATTAGGAGACTCTCAGAGGAGCAGTTCCAGTCTGGGCCTCTCTACAGTTGAGAAACCAAGCCTAGAGAATTGCCTGGGGAAAGAGATGTGGAGGAGCAGAGCTGGCTGGGAAGCAGCCCTCACCTGGGAGCCGGTGCTGCTTCCTCTCCTCTGGCTGTCCTTCCAGCACAACCCTGTAGAATTCTGATGCACAACCGTGCATAGATTCGGCTTGTTGTTTTAAATGTTCATCCAACTGAATTGAATACTTAAAGTTCATTTTTTTTAAAGGTACTAAATTGAACTAGGGAGTTTGTTTTTTTAGATTTTGATCTTTTAGTATTTAGTAGTATGACTAGAAAGCATCGTGTGTGTGTATGTATGTGTGCGTGAAACATAACACACATCCACAAACTATGGATGTAAAGATCCAGTTCAGTGAATGATGATGAAGTAAAAACCCATGAAACCACAGCCAGGTCAAGAAATAGAACATTTCCAGAGTGCAGAAGTCTCAGAGTAAGCTCGGTCACAATTCTTTTTCTCCTTTAAAAGTAACCACCATTGGCCGGGCGCGGTGGCTCACTCTTGTAATCCCAGCACTTTGGGAGGCCGAGGCGGGCGGATAATGAGGTCAGGAGATCGAGACCACGGTGAAACCCCGTCTCTACCAAAAATACAAAAAATTAGCCGGGCGTGGTGGCGGGCGCCTGTAGTCCCAGCTACTCGGAGAGGCTGAGGCAGGAGAATGGCGTGAACCCGGGAGGCGGAGCTTGCAGTGAGCCGAGATCGTTCCACTGCACTCCTTTAGAGTTTTACTATCTCTATATGCATCCCTAAACGATGTAGTTTAGCTTTGACTGTTTATAAGCTTTATTATAAGAATTTCCTCACTTTTCTTTAGAGTTTTACTAACTCTATATGCATCCCTAAACAATGTAGTTGAGCTTTGCCCGTTTATAAGCTTTATATCAATGGACCCTGACTCTGAGTATTCGTGTCTTGCTTCTTTTCTTCAACATTATATTTGTTAACTCCAACCATGCTGTTGTTAAGTGGCTCTAATTCTTATGCTTTCTATGACGGGCCAGCATTTGGTTTGGTTCCAGCTTGGGGCTATTACAAACACTGCTTCTCTGCACATTCTTGTATACATCCTGGTCCACAGTATATGCATATACACCTACCTGCCTCGATGGCATTTTCCCCACATCAGAATTTCTCCACTTCTGAATAGGGTGTGTGAATCTTTTTTTTTTTTTTTTTTTTTTTTTT
>NW_026652283.1:55261736-55719082 GCF_009828535.3 Hylobates moloch
GTAGTCCCAGCTACTTGGGAGACTGAGGCAGGAGAATCGCTTGAACCCGGGAGGTGGAGGTTGCAGTGAGTTGAGACTGCACTCCAACCTGGGCAACAGAGTGAGACCCCGTTTCAAAAAAAAAAAAAGAACTAAAGCAGAGTGTGAGAATGATGTCTCAGCTGGGTATGGTGGCTCACATCTGTAATACCAGCACTTTGGGAGGTGCAGGTGGGAGGATTGCCTGAGCTCAGGAGTTTGAGACCAGCCTGGGCAACATGGCAAGACTACATCTCTATTACAAAAGAAAAAGATAAAAATAAAGAGAAATGTCTCACCAGATAGAAAATATTAATAAAGAGATATAATTTGGCCAAGCACAGTGGCTCATGCCTGTAATCCCAGCACTTTGGGAGGCCAAGGCGGGCAGATCACGAGGTCAAGAGTTCGAGACCAGCCTTACCAACATGGTGAAACCCCGTCTCTACTAAAAAAATACAAAAATTAGCCAGGTATGGTGGCACGCACCTGTAATCCCAGCTACTCAGGAGACTGAGGCAGGAGAATGCTGGAACCCGGGAGTTGGAGGTTGCAGTGAGCTGAGTTCACACCACTGCACTCCAGCCTGGGTGACAGAGCGAGACTCCATCTCAACAACAACAACAAAAAAGAGATAAAATTTATTTTAAAAAATCAAATAGAAATTCTGGCATTAACATGAAAAATTCACAAGAGGAACACCAGGAAAGGTGTGGGCAGGAATAAGAGAGAATTAGGAAACTTGAAGATAGGATAATTGTGGTTATCCAATCTCAGAAAGAAAAAGAATGAAGGAAAATGAACAGAGCCTCAAAGACTTGTTTGGGACACCATCAAGTGTTAATACACATAACTGAAGTACCAGAAAGAAGCAAGAAAGAGAAAGGGGGAAAAAAAGTACTTGAAGACATAAGGGCTCAATACTTAACAGATTTGATTAAAAACATGAATTTACACATCCACGAAGCTCAACAAACTCCAAGTGGAATAAATTCAAAATATCCACACCTACACACTTCAAAATCAAACTGTCAAAAGCCATAGACAAAGAATCTTGAAAACAGCAAAAAAAAAAGTAACTCATCATATACATAGGATCCTCAAGATTAACACTGAAACACTCCAATTAAAAGACAGATATTGGCAGAATGGATTTTAAAAATCATAGAACTATATGTTCTTTGTAAGGGACAAAATGTAGATTCAAAGACAGAAACAGTCTGAAAGCAAAAGAAGGGAAAAAGATACACCATATAAACAATAACCAAAAGAGAACTGGAATAGAAACACTAATATCAGACAAAAAATACAAATAAATTATACTATATTATGCTAATATATAACAAAATTTTCCTAGAAAAAAAAGGAAATTTTATAATGATAAAACAGTCAATCAAAAAAAATTTCAAATATATATGCACCTCTCAACAGTTCCAAAATATATGAAGAAAAAAATGACAGAATTGAAAAGCTAAACAAACAATTCAACAATAGCAGTTGAAGATTTCAATATCCCACTTTCAATGATGAATATAAAAACTAAGTAGAAGATCCACAAGGAAACAGAAGATTTGAATAACACTATAAGCCAACCAGAAGTAACAGATATCCATAGAAAACTCCACACAACACCAGCAAAATACACATTCTTTTCTTTTTTTTTCAAGACAGGGTCTTGCTCTGTTGCCCAGGCTGGAGTGCAGTGGCGCAATCTCGGCTCACTGCAACCTCTGCCTCCTGGGTTCAAGTGATTCTTCTGCCTCAGCCTCCTGAGTAGCTGGGATTACAGGCACCTGCCACCATGCCCAGCTAATCTTTTGTATTTTTAGTAGAGACAGGGTTTCACCATGTTGGCTAGGCTGGTCTCGAACTCTTGACCTCATGATTCACCCGCCTCAGCCTCCCAAAGTGCTGGGATTACAGGCGGGATCCACCATACCTGGCCTACACATTCTTTTCAAATGTGCATGAATCTTTCACATGATGGACCCTGTATTAGGCCAGAAAACAACTCTCTAATTTTAAGAGGACTGAAATCATACAAAGTATGTCCTCTAACCACAATGGAAGTAGAAACCAGCGACAGAAGAAAATTTGGGAAATTCACAAATATGTAGAAATTAGACAACCGATAGTTCAAAGAAGAAATAAGAGATATTAGCAAAGTCTTTGATGTGAATGAAAACAAAACACATCATACCAAATCTTATGGGATGCAACAAAAACAGTGTTTACAGGGGAAAATTATAGCTGTAAATGCCTATATTAAAAGGTAAAAAGGATCTCAAATCAATGACCCAAACTTCTACTTTAAGAAATTAGAAAAGAAGAGCAAATTAAATCCAAAGCAAGCCAAAGAAAGAAATAAAGGTGAATAGAAATAAATGAAATGGGGGAGAAAAAAAGTAGAAAAAAAAAATCAACAAACCCAAAAGTTAGTTCTTCAAAAAGGTCAAAAAAATTGACAAAACTTTAGCTACACTGACCAAGAAAAAAATACAGAAAACTCAATTATTAAAATCAGAGATGAAAGAGGGGACATTGCACTGAACTTAGAGAAATAGAAAGGATTATAAGTGAATACTATGAACAATTGTATTCCAACAAATTAGATAACCTAGGCCAGGTACGGTGGCTCACACCTCCCAGCACTTTGGGAGGCTGAGGCGGGTGGATCACATGAGGTCAGGAGTTCCAGACCAGCCTGGCCAACATGGTGAAACCCCATCTACTAAAAATGCAAAAATTTGCCAGGCGTGGTGGCGCATGCCTGTAATCCCAGCTACCTGGGAGGCTGAGGCAGGAAAATTGCTGGAACCCGGGAGGTGGAGGCTTCAGTGAGCCAAGATCATGCCACTACACTCCAGCCTGGGCGACAGAGTGAGACTCCACCTCAAACACACACACACACACACACAAAGAAAGAGAAAGAAAGTCTAATTAGACCTATAACAAGAGATTGAATTATTAATCAAAAATCTACCCACAAATAAAAGCCCTGGACCAGATGGTTTTATTGGTAAATGCTACCAAACGTTTGTAGAAGAATTAGCAACAATCCTTCACAAACTCTTTCAAAAAGAAACAGAAGAGAGGGGAACACTCCTAATTCATTCTATGAGGACAGTAGTGCCCTGATACCAAAGGCAGAAAAAGACATCACAAGAAAACTACATGACCAATATCCCTCATAAATATAAAAGCAAAAATTCTCAACAAAATACTAGCAAACTGAATCCAGCAACATATGAAAAAAAGGTTATATTAACTACTCCGTAGGGTTGCTGTGATAAGCGAGTTAGTAGGTGCACAGGGGCTGCACATAGGAAGTGTTCCATAAATGTTCATTTCTTCTTCCTGTTTTCTCATGAATGGATGTGCCAGGAAGTACTAGGTTCACCAATATCTGGATTCTCTCTTTTATGTATAGTTGATCTCATTACTCATGGATTCTGTATTTGTGAATTCACCTACTTGTTAAAATTTATTTGTAATTCCCAAATCAATACTCATGTTGCTTTCTTGGTCATTCATAGGCATGTGCAGAGTGATGAAAAATCTGTGTTGCCTGACAAGCAGCTGTCAGTGAAACAAGGCTATATTTTGCCTTATTTTTTCAGTTCTCATATTATAAACAAGTATCCTTTTTGGGGATCTATTTAGTGACATACTTTTTACTTTTTTTGCTTTCTGCTGGTTATTTCACTTTTTCCGCAAATGTAATGCTATAATGCTGATGTTTATAAGCACAAAAAGCCTGTGACGTGCCTTATGGAGAAAATACAGGTATTAGATAAGCTTTGTTCAGGCATGAATTATAGTGCTTTTGGCCATGAGTTCAATGTTAAGAAATCAACAATATGTATTTAAAAAATAAGATGTCTTCAAATAGACACACATAAAACAAGGTTATATACTGAATAGGTGATGAAAATGTTGTGTCCAGGGGCTTGTAGGAACCTAACCCTGTATTTCCCTTAGGAGCAATGGTTCAATATTCTCTAAGTCAGTGTTCATAACAACTTTGTAAAACATAACTACCACACATAAGAAGAATTGGCTGTACATGTACCTACTGTGATAGATTAAAACACATGGTGATAACATTTGCAACTCCTCCATTAAGAGACCATTTCCCCATACCTTGAATCTGGGCTGGCCTGTGACTAGCCTTGACCAATAAAATATGGCAGTTTTGTGCAATTTTTGGAGCCTAGACTCAAAGGATCTAGCAGTTTTTGCCTTTGTCCTCTTGGAACACTGTCCTGAGATCATCATGTAAGGAAGTGAGTTGAGACGGCCCACTGGAGGATGAGAAGCCACACGGGGAAGAAC
Organism: Hylobates moloch; assembly: GCF_009828535.3. NCBI lineage: Eukaryota > Metazoa > Chordata > Mammalia > Primates > Hylobatidae > Hylobates > Hylobates moloch. Next base: position 55,266,090 of record NW_026652283.1, read on the forward strand.
CAAGACACCCCAGCCAACAGCCAGAAACAATTGCTACACATACGAATGAGGACATCTTGGACTTTCCAGCACAGTCAATCCTCCAACCACATACAGCTGTATGAGTAAGCCCAGGCAAAACCAGCGAAAGAGTTGCCCAGCTGATGGATCACTTGAGGTCAGGAGTTTGAGACTAGCCTGGCCAACAGGGTGAAATCCCATCTCTAGTAAAAATACAAAAAATTAGCCAGGCATGGTGGTGGGCACCTGTAATCCCAGCTACTTGGGAGGCTGAGGCAAGATAATTGCTTGAACCCTGGAGGCAGAGGTTTCAGTGAGCTGAGATTGTGCCACTGCACTCCAGCCTGGGCGACACAGCCAGACCCTGTCTCGGGGAAAAAAAAAAAAAAAAAAAAAGAGTTGCCCAGCTGAATCACAGACCCATGAGAAGTAATAAACTGTGTTGTTTTGGGGTGGTTTGTTTCACAGGAATCAATAACTGGTATACCTACCTGCTTGGAGTTCACTGTGGCTATGGGACTTGCTTTTGCAAATTAAATATGACACATGTCGCTTCCAAGTGGAAGCATGTAATTGTTCTTCCCCTACTGTGGCAATCAGGGAAGGGTATGTTGATAAAGAAAAGCTGTGAGATCGAATGGCATGCTAAGTCATCATGCAAGGACAGTTGCCCTGGATAGCAGCCACCCAAACCCAAAAGCAGACCAGGGTGAGCTCTGAATAAACTTGTATAAATCCTAAGATTTGGGGGATGATTTTTTACTGTGGCATATCTAGCCTATTTTGACTACCAGAACTGGAGATTTTAATAAATATTTTATTTATTTATTTATTTTTATTTTTATTTTTATTTTTTTTTGAGACAGGGTCTTGCACTGTCACCCAGGCTGGAATGCAGTGGTGCAATTTTGGCTCACAGCAACCTCTGCCTCCCGGATTCAAGCAATTCTCCCACGTCAGCTTCCCAGGTAGCTGGGACTACAGGTGCCACCATGCCTGGCTAATTTTTGTGTTTTTAGTAGAGACAGCGTTTCACCATGTTGGCCAGGCTTGTCTGGAACTCCTGGCCTCAAATGATCTGCCCACCTCAGCCTCCCAGAGTGCTGGGATTACAGGCATGAACCACTGCGCCTGGCCTAATAGATATTTCCTATGCTAAGCTTTTTTCCTACTCACCCAAGAATTTCTGGACCTATCTGGAAAAAGGAAAAAAATGCTTGAATGCAGGCTGACAGGTCAATGCCAAGCTGGGTGTCTGGGATTAATTACAAATATTCATCTGCCCCTTTGAATCCATTAATTCCACATACATTTGTTAGTGTCCTTACTGGTTAATTGTACAGAAGATGCTCTTGGACCACCCTGGTGATAATCTGATAGTCCTTTGCAGAACAAAGAGGTGATCCTGAACCAGGTCAGTGGATACAGCGTGCGGAAAACAGAACACCAGTCAGCTGACCTTGCTGTCTTTGCTGAGCTGTGTCCCATTATCACAGTCAAGTTCACCTTACAGCTCAATTGGCATGCAACAATTTTCTCATATGTCAAATGAAATGAGAAGTAAAATGTGTCCTGAGATCTAAATGGTAGCTGATAAAAATGAAGGTTTCCTAATGACATTTCTTTAAAAATAAATAAATAAATAAGACCTAGTTACTTCTACAGACAGGGCCCTGCAAGGGGGCAGACACTAGTTAGGTTTTACAAATTTTAATGCCTGAGATGTTTCTACACAGAATGCCCTTAGCTTAACAACACGGGACTGATTTAACACAAACAGGGAGATCTTTGCTGAGAAAATAGGCATGGACTTTGGTCTTGCTGTCAAAGATGAAAGTGCCCCTTGGCACATATAGAGACAGAAGGCAGATTTATATGTGCAACCGGACAGGGCTGAGGAGATTAAATTCCGCTTAGCAGCTTCAGTACCCATTTGGGCTCCTGGTGAATGGCATTTTTGTTCACATTGCTGTCAGTATTCTCGGTTGCTTCAGATTGGTGTCAATCAGCATTAGAAATTACACCACTGGAAGACTCAGGTATTTCTGATTTTCCTTCTCATTCATTTTGCCAAGTGGGAATTGTTCATGAACTTTTCTGCAGAACAATAGCTCCCTTCCTATGGCTGCAGTCCAAGACTCTGTAACAGTGTAATTCATTTTCCAGAACCGCTTGGTCCACAATTTCCATTGACCGTGGTCACAGACTTTTCCCTTCCCCAGCTACTCCTTTTTCTACAATTCTGGATTTTGTGGCTCAAAATTTGGGACACTGACAAGGACTCAACTTGAACCAGACCAGAAGAAATGGATTTGAATCTGAATTAAAAGAGGAGTGATTTAAAAGACATGAAGGAGGACTTTCTTTTTTCAGATGGAGTTTCATTCTGTCACCCAGGCTGGAGTACGGTGGTACGATCTTGGCTCACTGCAGCCTCTGCCTCCTGGGTTCAAATAATTTTCCTGTCTCAGCCTCCCAGGTAGCTGGGATTACAGGTGCCCACCATCACATCTGGCTAATTTTTGTATTTTTAGTAGAGATGGGGTTTTATCATGTTGGCCAGCCTGGTCTCAAACTCCTGACCTCAGGTGATCTGCCTGTCTTGGCCTCCCAAAGTGCTGGGATTACAGGCGTGAGCCATGGCGCCCAGCCAGAAGGAGGACTTCTTGATAAACATTTATCTTCAGATTAAAAGATTGGTGCCTCTTACTCAGCTGCTCCCTACCTTCACCTCAAGCCCAACCAGTTACCTCCCACTGCTACCCCATTAGCGCCAAATGCACCCGTTAGTAACATGAATTTACTAATAATGACCGAGGGTTGCATGGGGAAACAGGGACAGGAAAGGTGAATGAATGCACGTCACACAGCCACCTTCCACCCCGTTCATCATCTCCTCCTCTGAAGTTCCTCTCCACAGTCTCCTTTTCTGCCTCTCCAGCCCCTGCTCACTCCACTCCCATCACCCAGTTCCCCTCTCAAAAATCTCATCAACTCACACACCCCTCAGACAACCAGAAACCACTGAACAGCGCTCACAAAATGAAAGCCCTGTAGGTGCTGAGTGTGACCCTTATGCCCCTGGGGATGCAGGTACCCCCACCACAAGGGGACCTCCAAAATAGGAGGTCAAGTGAGGAGCTACCCTGGCCCTTTCTTCCGCTTTGAACCCTGGAGCAGGCCCTCAGCACCCCAAGGCCCCCTCAACCCAGCTTGGAAACATCGGGTTGGGCCTCCACTGGGCTCAAGGCCTCAGGTTAGTCCCTGATGGCTGAATGGTTCTGTGATGACTGACTTTCTCGGTGAGTTAAATTATGTTACCGAGAACACAAGCATCTGTCAGAAGGCAGGACACTTTCCCTGGAGATAAAAGTTCTTATGAAAACCAAGAATAAAGGGAACAGGGACAAGCCAAAAAGAATGGCAACGGTGTTGAATAGAAAGTACTTGGAACTAGAAGACACAATTTCTTGTTGCGGCTGGCCTCAGACTGGCTGTACTGGGCCCGGAGGAAATCTCTCAGGTTTTGTGAACCTTTGCTTCCAATTTAAAAATGGAGATGCCCTTCCCACCTCATGGGGTCATTGTGAGGCAAACATGAGGTGCTGCCTAGGAAAGGGGGATAAGGGGAAAGGGGGCTTAGCAACATGAGGGAGCCGACATGTACTTCCGTTCAGCCTGAACCTAGAGCCTCTAGGATACAGTTAGACCAGCTTTTCCCCCGCAACAAGGGTTTACGGTTCCCGACATGTTGGTACTTGTGAAGAGCTTACTCATTGTTTCAAAAGGAAGCTCCTTTTATTGTGAAATTTTTGCCCTTGCAAATCATTATAACTAAAAAAGTAGAGGCCGGGCGTGGTGACTTAACGCCTGTCATCCCAGCACCTTGGGAGGCCAAGGCGGGCAGATCACCTGAGGTCAGGAGTTCGAGACCAGCCTGGCCAACGTGGTGAAACCCTGTCTCTACCAAAAATACAAAAATTAGCGGGGCGTGGTGGTTGGCACCTGTAATCCCAGCTACTCGAGAGGCTGAGGCAGGAGAATCGCTTGAACCTGGGAGGTAGAGGTTGCAGTGAGCCAAGATTGTGCCACTGCACTCCAGCCTGGGCAACAAAGCGAGACTCCATCTCAAAAAAAAAAAAAAAAAAAGAGAGAGAGTAGAATCCCTGATATGTCAAAATTCTTCCTAGTATAGCTCCAAGGCTAGGTAGTTTGAGGGACAGATGAGCTTCAAGGAGCAAAAGCAGCCAGAATTGGATTTGAATTTGGGGCCAGAAAAATGGTGGGAAACTTTCTGGAAACACAGCTGAGGGTCAGAGCCCATGAGGGGCCAAGAAAGAAGCCAAAAGTATCTCAAGAGGGCTGGTGGGTGGGGTAGCAGGAAGAAAGGGGGAATCACAATAACGGCCTCTCACTTTGCAGAGCACAGCAGAGTTTTAAAGGTGCTTGTGCATTGGTTATTTCCTTGAACTCTCACATGAATCCCATGTTGTATTACCTTGACCATCATGAAATTGTCATATTGGCTCAGAGAGTTAAGTGACTTTCACAAGCTCACACATGGTAAGTATTAAGAACATGGCAGAGAGATGAGGTCTGGTAGTTTGTAAAGTGAAGAAGTTTGAATTTTTTCCCCCACAACTTCTCAAAGACTTCTTTTTACTGTCATATGTTGCTGAGTACAGATGCCAGCCTAGAGAAAGAAGTTGTAAATGGCATTTGGAGGTCTGGTGGGGCTGGGGTTTCAGTGGGATGGCAAAAAGGTAACCACCTTTTTCACCCCTAACTCCCTATTTATCACTGAACCAAACCCAGTTGATTAGCAAGTTTAAGAGCAAGTTTATCTCCTTGTAGGAAGCCTTTCTGAGCCAATATGGCAATTTCATGAGGGTCAACATAATATATACAAAACAGGATTCTTGTGAAAATTCAAGGAAATCACCAATGCACAGCATTTTTAAAACTCTGGTGTGCTCTACGAGGTGAGAGGCTGTTATTATGATTCCCTCTCTCTTCCTGTCACCCCACCCACCATCCAGGCTGCTTGGCCCCACATGTCCTCCAGCCTTGGCCACTGCTACCATCGCCCCTGCATTTCACTCCTGGGAGGACACTGGGCTTTGGTATGTTTCTATTGTGCCCGATGCCAGGCCAACCCTGAATGAGTGAGACAGGCACGAGGTGTGTCTACTTGGGGAGACAAGGCAGCAGAACCTCAGGGGGATTAACGCCCCACAGACAGACCCATGACCAGTGACAGACAGGAGACAGCAAACAGCCTTCAGACATTCCTTTTCTCTCCTCTCCCACTCTGAGGTATGATGGGTCCATGTGGCCCATCTGTGAGGCTGCAGGGTGTATTTTCTCCCATCCCTCCCATCCAAGTACTAACCAGGCCCAACCCCGCTTAGCTTCGGAGGTCAGACGAGATCAGGCATGTTCAGGGTGGTATTGCCGTGGACAGGGTGTATTTTCTTGTGAAGCTGTTCCCAGCTTGGTAATACCCCTTCCTTCCCTGCCTCAGCTCTCCTTTTCCTTCCCTCTTGCAGCCTTGGTATTTCCATTCCCAGTTAAGCCTTAACACACAAACTTTGCCTCAAGGACTATTTTTTCTAGAGAGCCTAGGTTAAGACAATCACTTTGACCCAAATTCCCATTTCCTACCCACTCTGGAAAGCTCTGTCATCTTGATGAACATGAAGTCTTTGGACTCAAAGCACAGGACCCCGTCCCTTGGTGAGGCCTGCAGCCACGGTGAGGACTGATGGATGACATTTGCAAGAATGTCATTCTGTGCAAAGCTACCAGACGTTTTGGCTAAAGACAGAGGCAGGAGAAGAAAAATTTCTCAGGTGAAATTCTCTGGGTAAAATGGTTTTCTCAGGCCCAGGTGTTGGGAGCAGGCACCCCAAAATCTGGCCATAAACTGGCCTCAAAACTGGCCATAAACAGAATCTCTGCAGCACTATGACATGTTCATGATGGCCATAATGCCCACGCTGGAAGATTGTGTGTTTACGGGAATGAGGGCAAGGAGCACCTGGCCCGCCCAGGGCGGAAAACCGCTTAAAGCCACAAACAATAGCATGAGCCATCTGTGTCTTAGGGACGTGCTCCTGCTGCAGTTAACTAGCCCAACCTGTTCCTTAAATTCAGCCCATCCCTTCATTTCCCATAAGGGATAGTTTTAGTTAATTTAATATCTATAGAAACAGTGCTAATGACTGGCTTGCTGTTAATAAATACGTGGGTAAATCTCTGTTCAGGGCTCTCAGCTCTGAAGGCTGTGAGACCCCCGATTTCCCACTTCACACCTCTATATTTCTGTGTGTGTGTGTGTCTTTAATTCCTCTAGCGCTGCTGCGTTAGGGTCTCCCCAGCCGAGCTGGTCTCGGCAAGTGGTGTCCATTCGTGGGGGCTTGAATCCAGGTCGAAGTGTTGCCGGAGCAACGGTTGGAACGGAAAACTAGCTGGAGGACACCCGAGTACTCTAAAAGCAATCCCTGTGGTGAGTAAGAAGGGGAGCTCAGAAGCATCAGGGTAACAATGGGACAAGTGTGGCCTGTGGTTTGTTCCACCTTGGAACTTTTTCACACTGATAATGAGGAGGGAGGACAGTATAACGAAGTAACAGAAGAGGTTACAGACCAGGTTTATTTGCCAGCTAAAGCTAAAGCGGTAAAGGAGGGAGAGGTTCATCCCTATCTTTCTGCACCCCTTCATTATTATTTTGAAGAAAAAGACCCTCCAGATCTTTCTTTTCCGGAGGACACTGGATGAAAAGTAGTTGCCCCAGTGGACTGTTTGAGCAGCGCCTTGAGCGACCACTCTTAGTTCCATTCAGGCAGGAATTCAGCAAGGTAGACGAGAGGGTGATATAGAGGCTTGGCAGTTCCCTGTTAGAATACACCCCCCGATCAACAGGGAAGTATTATAGCTACATGTGAGCCTTTTCCTTTTAAATTCGGGAAAGCACATTTAGTTGATTATATCAAGGCCTGTGATGGTATCAGAGGTAATCTGCATAAAGCTACTTTGTTGGCACAGGCAATGGCAGGACTGAGAGTGGATAAAGGAAATACTCCATTTCCTGGAGCTTGTTTTAACTGTGGGAAGCATGGTCATACTAAAAAAGAATATAGAAAAAATCAGCGAGTCAGGCCACCAGATAGGTGAAAAAAGAAAACTGCTGAGCCTGAAATATGTCCGAAATGTGAAAAAGGAAAACATTGGGCTAATCAGTGTCACTCTAAGTTTGATAAAGAAGGGAACCTGATTTCGGGAAACGTCATGAGGGGCCCGTCTCAGGCCCTGTTCTAAACCGGGGCATTTCCAGCTAAAGCCATTCCCTCACCCTGTACAATGTCTGTACCCTGCACAAAAGCTGTAAGCCTTCTGCCTGGGGAACCCCCGCAAAAGGTCCCCACAGGAGTCTTTGAACCCTTGCCAGTGGGGACAAGAGGATTACTTTTAGCAAGGCCTAGTTTAAGTTTAAAAGGGGTACAAATACATACAGGAGTCATTGATTCAGATTACAATGGGGGAATTCAAATTGTTATATCTACTTCTGTTCCCTAGAAAGCAGAGCCAGGAGAGCATAGAACAGCTCCTGATTGTGCCGTATGTGGGAATGGGAAAAAGTGAAATTAAATGAACAGGAGGATTTGGAAATACAAATAAACAAAGCAAAGCAGCTTATTGGGTAAATCAAATTACTGATAAGCGCCCTACCTGTGAAATAACTATTCAGGGAAAGAAATTTAAAGGTTTGGTAGATACAGGAGCAGACATTTCAATCATTTCTCTTACAGCACTGGCTGTCCGCGTGGCCAATTCAACCCGCTCAATTTAACATAGTTGGAGTTGGTAAAGCCCCTGAAGTATATCAAAGTAGTTATATTTTGCATTGTGAAGGGCAAAATATATGTGATGGACAACCTGGGGACTATTCAACCAATTACAACTTCTGTACCTATAAATTTATGGGGAAGAGATTTATTACAACAATGGGGAGCACAAGTTCTAATTCCAGAACAATTACATAGCCCTCAAAGTCAACATACACTGCATGAAATGGGGCATGTCCCTAGTATGGGACTAGAAAAAAAATTGCAAGGTTTGAAAGAACCACTTCAAGCAGAAAGACAAAATTCCCACGAAAGATTAGGATATGATTTTTGATGGCGGCCATTGTTAAGCCTCCAGAACCTATACCTTTAAAATGGTTAACAGATAAGCCAATCGGGATAGAACAATGGCCACTAAGTAAAGAGAAACTGGAGGCTTTAGAGAAATTTGTTGCTGAACAATTAGAAAATGGGCACATAGGTCCAACATTTTCCCCTTGGAATTCTCCAGTTTTCATAATTAAGAAAAAAATCAGGTAAATGGAGAATGTTAACTGACTTAAGAGCCATCAATTCAGTTATACAACCTATGGGAGCGTTACAGCCAGGATTGCCTTCTCCTGCTATAATCCCAAAAAATTGGCCTTTAATAGTCATAGATTTAAAAGACTGTTTCTTTACTATCCCTTTAGCTGAGCAAGACTGTGAATGGTTTGCATTTAGAATTCCTGCAGTAAACAACCTGCAGCCTGCTAAGCATTATCATTGGAAAGTGTTGCCACAGGGCATGTCAAACAGCCCAACAATTTGCCAGACGTATGTGGGGCAAGCAACTGAACCTACTCATAAAAAATTTTCACAATGTTACATTATTCAGTATATGGATGATATACTTTGTGCTGCCCCCACTTGAGAAATATTACCCCAATGTTTGGTCACTTGCAAAATTCAATTTCTCATGCTGGTTTAATTATAGCTCCTGACAATATTCAGACTACTACTCCCTACTCCTACTTGGGGACCTTAGTAAATGACACTACTATTGTGCCACAGAAAGTAACCATACGTTGGCCGGGCGCGGTGGCTCACGCTTGTAATCCCAGCACTTTGGGAGGCCGAGGCGGGCGGATCACGAGGTCAGGAGATCGAGACCACGGTGAAACCCCGTCTCTACTAAAAATACAAAAAATTAGCCGGGCGTGGTGGCGGGCGCCTGTAGTCCCAGCTACTCGGAGAGGCTGAGGCAGGAGAATGGCGTGAACCGGGAGGTGGAGCTTGCAGTGAGCCGAGATTGCACCACTGCACTCCAGCCTGGGTGACAGAGCGAGACTCCATCTCAAAAAAAAAAAAAAAAAAAGAAAAGAACCATACGTAGAGATCAACTAAAAACATTAAATGACTTTCAAAAATTACTAGGGGATATTAATTGGATACGACCTGCTCTAGGCATTCCTACCTATGCCATGAGTAATCTGTTTTCTATTCTTAGAGGAAATTCTAGTCTCACTAGCCCTCAGCAATTAACAAAGGAGGCGGGGGCAGAGTTACAACTGATTGAGAAGCAAGTCCATAAAGCTCAAATAAATAGAATAGATCCAGAGAAGACTCCAGATTTGCTAATTTTTTCAACTCAGCATTCACCTACTGGTGTTATTGTCTAAGAACAGGACTTAGTAGAGTGGCTTTTTCTTCCACATACTAATTCACGGACTGTAACTCCTTATTTAGATCAAATCACTACTGTGATAGGGATTGGGAGAACTTGGATTGTTAAATTACATGGATGTGATCCTGGAAAAATTATTGTCCATCTCACGAAGGCACAAATACAGCAAGCTTTTATAAATAGTCTTACTTGGCAAACCCATTTAACTGACTTTGTGGGTATTCTCAATAATAATTTTCCTAAAACGAAGCTGTTTCAGTTTTTGAAATTAACTGATTGGATTCTCCCTAAAGTAACTAAATTTAAACCAATTGAAGGTGCTGAGAATGTTTTTACAGATGGGTCTAGTAACGGTAAAGCTTCTTATTCTGGCTCAAAAAGTAAAGTTTTTCAGATGCCCTACACTTCAGCTCAAAAAGCAGAGCTTGTAGCTGTAATTGAGGTATTGACTGCTTTTGATACGCCTATTAATGTGATTTCTGATTCTTCATATGTGGTTCACTCCACAGAGTTAATTGAAAATTCTCAGTTATGAGTTCATACAGATGAACAACTGATGATTTTATTTACCCAATTGCAAAATAGAAGTTAGGAGTAGAATGTACCCTTTTTACATCACTCACATTAGGGCTCTTACACCTCTTCCAGGACCTTTGACTGAAGGGAATCAAATGGCTGATCACCTAGTTGCTACTGCAATATCTAATGCTAGATACTTTCACAATTTAACCCAGGTTAATGCCCCTGGTATCAAATGCAGATACACCATTACCTGGAAAGAAGCTAAAGCTATTATCCGGCGATGCCCAACTTGCCAAATGGTACATTCCTCATCTTTCACAGGAGGAGTTAATCCTCGAGGATTGGAATCTAACTCTATTTGGCAAATGGATGTCACACATGTTCCCTCGTTTGGGAGACTAGCTTATGTACATGTATGTGTGGACACCTTTTCTCACTTTGTCTGGTCTACCTACCAAACAGGAGAGTCTTCTGCCTGTGTTAAACGTCATCTTTTGCAGTGTTTTGTGGTGATGGGCATTCCAGCTTCTATTAAAACAGATAATGCCCCAGGCTATACTAGCCAAGCTCTAGCTACATTTTTCTCTATGTGGAATATTAAACACATTACTGATATCCCATACAATTCTCAAGGACAAGCCATAGTGGAAAGAATGAATCGCTCCCTAAAACAGCAGTTGCAAAAGCAGAAAGGGAGAGACAGAGAATATGGAACCCCACAAATGCAACTGACCTAGCATTATTAACTTTAAATTTTTTGAGCCTGCCCAAAGGCCAGATGTTATCAGCAGCTGAACAGCATCTACAGAAACCAGCTGCAAAGACAGAAACAGAACAACTGATTTGGTGGAGAGATCCGATAACAAAAAGTTGGGAAATAGGTAAAATAATAACTTAGGGTAGAGGTTATGCTTGTATTTCTCCAGGCCAAAATCAACAGCCAATTTGGATACCATCAAGACACCTGAAACCTTATCATGAGCCAGATGCCAAGGAAGAGATTCCGGGAGGATCCCGAGGACCCCCCGGTTGCAGCCACGTCGAGACTGACGCTGAGGAGGACCCCAACTGTCATGAGCAACACCGGTTGAACACAGCCACCCACCTGGGGACAGATCAAGAAGCTGTCACAGATGGCAGAAGAAAACCTGAGGAAAGCGAGACAACCAGTCACAATGAACAATTTAATGGTAGCTATGATAGCGGTTATCACCACTGCCATGAGTATTCCTACAATAAGGGCTGGTAATAATGCCTGGATGCAATCACTCTATGACACAGTTACACATGCTTTCTGATCTCAGTATTTACCATAATAACTCTGCTCCTATAATTGAGGGATACCACCCTCAAAAACCTATTTGTAAACAGGATTGGACCCAGTTAGAAAAAATGAACGTACTTGTTTAGGAAGATTGCCTTGCAGAACAGGCAGAGGTGCCACACAATGATTCCTATGGAATCATTATTAATTGGTCCTCTAAGGGGATGTTTAGCTTGAATTGCACTCTCAGTCTGCGAGCCACGGCCACACTATGTTCAGATGATCTGAACAAAATGGTCAGATGGTAGAAATGTTAAGAAGTACGGCAAAAGTTCCTATTATCTGGAACCATGGTGGTATAGTGGCACCTCAACCTCAAATGATATGGCCTGCTCTAGGAGCTAAACATAAGGATTTGTGGAAACTATTAAATGCTCTTAATAAGATCAAAATTTGGGAAAGAATAAAAAAGCATCTAGAAGGACACTCTACAAACTTGTTTTTGGATATAGCAAAATTAAAAGAACAAATATTTAAAGCATCCCAGGCACACCTGACCTTAATGCCAGGAACTAGAGTGCTTAAAGGAGCTGCAGACAAATTAGCAGCTAGTAACCCATTAAAATGGATAAAAACACTTGGAAGCTCTGTGATTTCAATGATGATTGTGCTTTTAATCTATGTTGTTTGTTTTTGTATAGTCTGCAGATGTGGATCCTGACTCCTGTGAGAAGTAGCTCACCATGACAAAGCTGCCCTTGCTTTTATCGATTTGCAAATCAAAGAGGACATGTTGGGAGCAGGCCCCCCCAAAATCTGGCTATAAACTGGCCCCAAAACTGGCCATAAACAGAATCTCTGCAGCACTGTGACATGTTCATGATGGCCATAATGCCCACGCTGGAAGATTGTGGGTTTACGGGAATGAGGGCAAGGAACACCTGGCCCACCCAGGGCGGGAAAACTGCTTAAAGGCATTCTTAAGCCACAAACAATAGCATGAGCGATCTGTGTCTTAAGGACATGCTCCTGCTGCAGTTAACTAGCCCAACCTATTCCTTTAATTCAGCCCATCCCTTTGTTTCCCATAAGGGATACTTCTAATTAATTTAATATCTATAGAAACTGCTAATGACTGGCTTGCTGTTAATAAATATGTGGGTAAATCTCTGTTCAGGGCTCTCAGCTCTGAAGGCTGTGAGACCCGTGATTTCCCACTTCACACGTCTATATTTCTGTGTGTGTGTCTTTAATTCCTCTAGCACCACTGGGTTAGGGTCTCCCCAACCAAGCTGGTCTTGGCACCCAGGGGTGCCACTCACAATGATATGGACTTCTTTAATACAAAAGGGACAACTTTGTAAGAAAATAGCAATTTCAAATCAAAATCTCTAAAAGTAGAGAGCCATTTATATCCAGAAATTATCCACATCTATAAAAAGATTAATGCTACCCCTACTTAATAACAAATAGATAAAAAATAAAAATAACTTCTACATGGTACATGACAGTCCACTGTGTAAATCATTTTAAAAGAAGAGGCCAGGTGCCTCTCTTCCACCCACCATACCTCAGAGCAGGAGAGGAAGGAAAAGGAATTTGTCTGCTGGCTCTTTGCTGTCTCCTGGGCAGAGTCTCCTAGCACTCCCAAACGTGCTAGGATTACAGGCATGAGCATCGCTTGAGCCCAGGAGTTCAAGAGCAGCCAGGACAACATGGTGAAACCCCATCTCCACAAAAAATGCAAAAATTAGCCAGGAGTGGTGGTGTGTGCCTGTAGTCCCAGCTACTCGGGAAGACCTCCACTTGAGCCTGGAAGGTTGAGGCCGCAGTGATCCGTGATCACACCACTGCACTCCAGCCTGGGTGACGGAGTGACAGTGAGACTCTGTATCCAAAAACAAAACAAAATAAACAAACAAACAAACCCACAAGAAGACGAAGAAAAATGTCCATGTGGAGTCCAGGCATTTTTAAGTTCCCTAAAGGGGAGGGCTCTGGAAATGTCAGGTGTAGTTACCACTAAATGGGTTTGGGGTTTAAAAAGCAACCCTTTGGTACCAGCCACCATTTCCACTCTCTGTCCTCCTCCAGGAATCTGTCACACCTGACATTTGGTAACTTTATCATCCGGGGCCATGGAGAGGCTGTGTTTGGGACTAGGGTGCATCTGTAACCTGAGCATTCCCAGGGAGTGGCCCTGGCTTGTCCCCAGGCTGAGAGCTGCTATCAGGAGAGCAGGGCCAGCTGGCACCAGCAGGAGGACAGGGAGCCCAGGACCTCTGCCCTACATGTGTGAGGAGCCGCAGATCCCGTGGACGCCAGCTCCCAGAAAAGCAGGTGCTGGTCAGGAGGCCGCCCTGGGGGCAGCCTCTTCCCTGCCCTCCTCCTTTTCTCCCCATCCAGCCAGGGCCCATCCTCACTCCCTGTTCTCTCCCTGGAATCCAGCTTCTCTTCCTCTCTATGGTGGCACCTGCTTCAGTCAGGCCTTTGCCAACTCTCACCCACAATCCAAGCTCCATACTGATCTGGCCACCAGCTTAGCTTTTCTCTAGTCCAGTGTTTGATAAGGTCTGCCAACTGTCAGAATCATGAGGTGAGGGGGCAAGTACACATGCTTAAAATGCAAATTCTCAGGCCCTGCCCTGGCCTAGCGAAGGAGAATTTCCAGGTAGGGCATAGGAACCTTTACCTCCAACCAGCTGTCTAGGAGATTCTGCTGCAGGCTAATCATTCTTTCCTTGGCTGCCATCTAATTTTATGTAAACATAGACTGGCTCCTATCACCCCCTTGCTTTAGGTAGCTGGGGTGGGGATGGGATGGGGTGCGTGTGTCTAGATGTGCCAGACGAACTGGTGGGATTGAGCCACCCAAAGTCTCTTTACTGAGAGCCAGAGATGCTGCCTGACCTGAGAAACAGCTCGTCTTAAGAGACAGGGCAGGCTGGACCTCGTGAGGAGGATCAGCCCCAGGAAAGGCCAGTGCTTGGCACTAACTTGGCCATTGGTTAATAGAGCCAAATAGACACCTGGCCCTAATTTACTACTCCTAAGGACAGAGGGAGTCGTAAGTAAAATCTGGATGTACGATTGCACTAAACATTGCTTAATGCACTCATGCACGCCCATGCACTCACATGCAGCAGCACTTTTTAGAGGCCCCTTTAGGAGAGCATTTCTCCCACTTCCACACAGGGTGACTCTGGCCCCCCGAGGACCCTGTGTGTTGGGATGCCCAGCTGGAGAAGGTGAAGACCAGCGCGAAAGGGCAGCAATGCCTGCCAAGGGACACCGGGACCTCACCACTTTAAAATGAAGGCTTTCTCCCCTTCCACATCTAACCCCTACCTGTCGTTTTAGATTCATCAACCCCCTCCCCAAGCAGGCACCCTAATTTCCAGTCATTCCAAACCAAATGATTCCCCCCTCTATCCCCTGCATGGGATTAGGCTGCAAACTTCAGTGGCAGGACAATTCGTGATTGAGGAACTTAAACCCTTATGGGGAAAAACAGATAGTTGGGAGTTGAGACAACAGAGAAGCTAGAAAAACTTCTGTAAATACTCATATAACCAGGACACCACATAGAATACACCACACAGAATAAAGACAACGTTTGTGATATTTGCTCATCTTTATTAATTTCCATTAGAATTTGTAGACAATGGAATCTTCCTTCCCTGTATTTTAAAGGAAATGCTTGTCAATGAATTTTGCTTTGCCCCCTATATTATAAACACGAGGGTACTGTCCTTGATTTTTAAAACTCAGAATGGTTAGCTGTTGTCCTGTTCACAGGTCCCACCGCTGCAGTGTCACCTGGGGAAATGGTAACTTGGCTGTTTGCACAGAAAACATGGAGCTGTCCTTTTGCCAGAGGCAGAGTCCTTCCTACTTCTGATCTTTGGGCCAGAGCTTGCACCATCTCTGCTTCCCCTCTCTCTGATCCCACCCCAGTTAGTTCCAAGGCCAGGGTCAGCTCCCTATAACTTCCACAGATGCATCTTATGGACAAGACTTCAGCCTGTACTCATCTCTGTGGAAGGAGGTGGATGCCACGACTGGCCACCCTTTTCAGTCACCTTATTCTCATCTTCCTATAATCTGGTCCCCACAGAGTAGTCAGAGTAATAATCGGAAAGCATAAATCAGTCTTATCATGTCCCTACTTAAGATCTTCCAATGACTTCCCATTCTCCTTGAAAGAGAATCCAAGCATTTGGCCATGCCTAAAAGGCCCACATGGCCTGACCTCTGTGACTTCTTCATCTTCCTCTCCCACTTTTCTTCCTCTTCTCCAGCACAGCGATATTGGCACCCTCTTGCTCCTCATCCAGCACATCAGGGTCCTTCCTGCCCCAGGGCCTTTGTACTTGCTCCGTCTGAAGTGTCCTCCCCCCGCCCCCAGTGCTTCCCATCGCTGGCTCCTTCCCTGCTCAGATGTCCTGACCTCAGAGAGGCCTTCCCTAACCACCTCTTTAAACAGCCCCTTTTCTTCTCTCGCACTTAATCTCTTTGCCTTGCTTTATTTTCTCAGCGCAAATCGCCACGTGCAACTCTTTCAATTATTTATCCATGTGTTTACAGACTGTCTCCTCTGACTAGAACGTCAGCTCCAAGAGGCCAGGAACCTGCTCTCCTTGTTCCTGGGTGTGTCCCCAGGACCCAGCCCAGTGCCTGGCACATAATTAGCACTCAAAAAGTGCATACTGTGAACAAATGTATCCAGACCTTGAGGTGAGTTGGCTTAGGCAGGCTGGATCTTGGAAGTGGCACATCCACCTGGAGGCACTTGGATCTATGAGATGACCAGAACTTGTGGCTTGGACAGGTGAGCAACACTTCCTGGTGAAGGTGCAGGCAGTAGCCACCAATAGTGGGGGCTCTCCTCTGTCACCTTTCCAATCTCTTGTCTCCTTCCAATCCATATCTGACGCCCATTCTCCACCTTTCTCAGAATACTTTCTCATTCAAACCTATTTTCTTTACCTTGTTGGTTTTATGATGTCGTTCATATAAATTAGAATATGCCATTACTTTACTTGCAGTTGGGAAAGCTACTAGATCCTAAACTGCCTTCTAACACAGAGATAGCCACCTTCAATATTGTCAGAAGTTGGAGGCACTTTTCTTTTTGGCTATTTATGAGCCTTGTACAATTACTAGTTAGATGAGTTTACCGTAAAATATCTTTAAAAGGATAAAATATACTTGTATGATTCCTTTATGAAACAGCTCACAAATCATGTAAAAATGAGCTGTTTAAGGGAAAATAAGCTGGCACTTAGATCCTTAACCAATTTTCTTTTGTGTTTGCATACATGTCTGTCTGCAATATTATAAATTTCACTCAATTGCCCTCCCGCAACATCAGATTCTTAATTAAATGAACACCACTGCTACAATTCTCTGATAAATAAAATAGCATTTCCACATGAATTAGAAATGCCAACTTGTTAATAGCGTCCCTGAGGTTTTGTTACAAAATCATCACTCTTGTTGTCATTGTTCAGGCGCAAAAAGACCAAGCTACAATCTGGAAATAAGAATGTTCTTCAGGCAATTGATTCTCAAGTGCGGACTCAATATTCCATAAGACAGCTTCCCCCTCATTCCTATTATAATACATGACAACAGTTAATTGCGTAGAAACTTTTTCATATTATTTTATTTTATTAAAACTCACCGAATTCAGATGAGCTGGAAGAGGAAGCTGGCCTGAACTTATTAGAGAATTTACTTTAAAAAATACTAGGTAGTAAACTTCTTAAAGGCAGACAGCCTGTTATGCCTGTCTTTGCTTTCCTAGCATTTAGCTAGGTAATTCGGGCGAGGCACTTGGGAGGCCTTCATTTTCCTCCTCCATAAAATGGTCATAATCTTAGGCTTGTTGTGAAGACTAAATACCTGGAACTGAGGAACTAGCATGTAATAAACATCTAACAAATGTTACCGGCTTAAAACGACTCAGTAATTATTATTATCTGTCGCCCAGGCTGGAGGGCAGTGGCACCATCTCGGCTCACTGCAACCTCTGCCTCCCAGGTTCAAGCGATTCTCTTGCCTCAGCCTCCTAAGTAGCTGGGATTACAGGTGCACGCCACCACGCCCAGCTAATTTTTATATTTTTAGTAGAGACAGGGTTTCACCATGTTGGCCAGGCTGGTCTCGAACTCCTGACCTCAGGTGATCCACCCACCTTGGCCTCCCAAAGTGCTGGGATTACAGGCATAAGCCACCACGCCTGGACCTCAACAACTTAAAATGCTCCCGAAGTCTTTCCAAGAAGAGATCCTTTTCCAAGAAGAGATCATCCTTCAAAGAATGGATGAGTCATTTATAATTCACAACCCCATCTGCATACCAACAATTATTCTGGTTAAGCCCTTTAAAGAGCTGATTTCTTAATTAAACCTAACATTCCCTTTGCATTCTTGTTTGTCCTTTGAATTTTCTTAGTAAATCTTTTCTTTTAAGCAGTGTAGACGAGCGCTCCAGTCTAGCCTAACCATGTACATTTACCCACATATTGAATGAATGGCATCTAAAATAATGATGCTATGCTGTGTTTTACAGCAACAGAACAATACCAAGAATGGTCACCACAAATAATGCACACTTGTTTTTGAGGAGGAAACTTGGCATATTCAGTTTGATGTCAGCTGCCTTCCTCTTCTAATCACCCCCCTTTGCCTTATACTCCCTTTTTAAATTAACGCATTCTTGGAACGGAGTCTTGAAATCATTACAGGGAGCTGCAGTTTGCACTTTATCATAATTTATTTAGAAAGACCTCATGGTTTTGTTTTTAAGCTTAGGTAGGCATTTCATTATTTTGGTGACTTGTTTCTTGGCACCACATAGGTGACAGCAAGCTGAGAATTAAACAGGGCTTTGAGGGATTGAGCGGTCCAAGACATACCCAGGCTGCCTCGAACATGTGTGGGGCCTGGAACAAGAGATCCAACAGAAGCCCACATTCCCTATGCTGGGAGGCATCTCCTCACGCCTGCCACTCCAGCCAGGTAACCTCTGCCCACCAGGCGCCTCCAGCACTGCCACTGTCTGCTGGCATTACCTTTTACATCCTGCAGAGGAACACGAGGCTGGGGAGTCCAGTTCAAATGAAGAATTTGTGGCCTCTCTGGAACTCCACACTAAATGTGGTGGCACGAGGTGATAGTCCCTGGTGCCCAGCCTACAGCCCAGCCCACTTCTCTTCCCGCCAGGCTCCGGTGCCATGGAAGTTCCTCCATACAGGCACGTGGACACCCCAGCTCCACAGCAGAGCTCTGTCAGAGCCTCTGCAAATAGCCGCGCCTTGGCCATTCCATAGAAAAAGGAGTGTGCACAATGCTGTGGTTTGAATGTCTGTATCCCTCCAAAACTCATGCTGAAACTGAATCCCCAGTGCAACAGTAATAAGAGATGGGGCATTTAGGGAGTGATTAGCACCTTATAAAAGGGATTGATGGAGTGAGTTTGGACACTTTCTGCCCTTCTGTCTTTTCTGTCATTCGAGAACATACGTTCATCCCTTTTGGAAGATCCAGCAATGAGGCACCATTTTGGTTGTTTGTTTGTCTTTTGAGACAGAGTCTCGCTCTGTCACTCAGGCTAGAGTGCAGTGGTGCAATCTTGGCTCACTGCAAATTCTGCCTCCCGGGTTCAAGCAATTCTCTTGCCTCAGCCTCCCAAGTAGCTGGAATTACAGGCATGCAACACCACGCCCGGCTAATTTTTTGTATTTTTAGTAGGGATGGGGTTTTCACCATGTTGGCCAGGCTGGTCTCAACCTCCTGACCTCAGGTGATCTGCCCACCTCGGCCTCCCAAAGTGCTGGGATTATAGGTATGAGCCATCACGCACAGCCCCAAGGCACCATTTTGGAAGCAGAGAGCGGCCCTCGCCAGACACCAAACCAGCTGGTGCCTCGATCTTGATTTCCCAGCCTCCAGAACTGTGAGAAACAAATGTCTATTGTTTATACATTTTTCAGTCTCAGGTATTCTGTTATAGCAGCAGGACTAAGATACCATTCCATGGAAATACAGGTGTGCACACCAACAACACAGTCCACTCAGGGAGGACAAACCCAGCAAGTGACTTATGAAGCCCTAGCTACCCAGAGAATGTTCTGGAAGGATGGCTTATGGGCTTAGCCCTTGAAAGTGCTGTCCCAAGGCTGGGATTCCTCTTACCTGGGTCTAAAGGCAATGCCTACTAGGTCTGTTCATTCTTCTCATTGAAAAAGCAGCTCCTGCCCCCAATCTGTGTGTTGAAGAAGGGAGTGCAGACAAATGTAAGAGCGTGGGTTATTTAAAACACTATGGTATATTCTCTACATTAGAAAAACCTCAGATGGGCTGGGTGTCGTGGCTCACGCCTATAATCCCAGCACTTTGGGAGGCCAAGGTGGGTGGATCACTTGAGGTCAGGAATTCAAGACCAGCCTGGCCAATAGGGTGAGACCTGGTCTCTACTAAAAATACGAAAATTAGCCGGGCATGGTGGCATGCGCCTGTAGTCCCCGCTACTCAGGAGGCTGAGGTAGGAGAATTGCTTGAACCAGGGAAGCAGAGGTTGCAGTGAGCTGAGATCACACCATTAGACTCCAGCCTGGGCATCGCAGCGAGACTCCATCGCCAAAAAAAAAAAAAAAGAAAGAAAAAGAAAAATCTCAGATGACATCAGCGAACAGAGAGAGCTGAGATTCTAGTGTTGCTTGTGAGCTTCCCTAGAGGAGGCAGAACCGAAGCCAGGTCTCAAATGCAGTAGGGATATCCATCTGCTGTTTTTTAAAAATATTTTTTAAAGTATATTTTTAAAATACAGATAGGGTCTCACTTTGTTCCTCAGGCTGGTGTCAAACTCCTGGCCTCAAGCAATCCTCTGGCCTCCTCCTCCCAAACTGCTGCCAGTACAGGGATGAGCCACTGCGCCCAGCCCATTGTAGTTTTTATTAGAATTTATGATAAACTTTTCATTTCATGGCATTGTCAATTATATCAGCTATTTTCTTGGTCATTTTTTCTTTAAGTTTTTGTCTGGAAAGCTGCTCTGGGGAGACCTGTTTTCTGCCCACCTCCTCTGTGTGTGGCCCTCAAACTGAAGACAAGCCCCTTAAAGATCACCACTCCCATGCCTTGCCTCTACCACAGGTACCTCAACCGCTTCTAAAATTTTTAGATCATCTCTGCTTTATTCAAGGGCCACAGAAGTTTCAGAAGTTTCCAAAGCAAAATGTTTTGTCTGAAACAAGCTGCTTTGGATTTTGTCTACACGACACAAGCACTTTCCTCTGGGCCCCATAATTGTCCCCTCCGTCACTTGCTTGGTGTTATGACAAATCAGAGTGGGAAGGTCTTAGTTTTGTCTTTGTCAGCATTCTGGGATGCCCTGGCAGTAACAGGAAATGCACCCATGGCTCCATGCAGCTCTCTTGTAGGTGCTTTTCTTACCTGTGGGCCAGGTCCTGTCCTATGTAATGTTGATGTTTGTAGAGTTTATTTTTTGGTTTAGGGCATGAAATGATAACTGGCTTAAGCAGCACCAGAATTGAAGCAGAGAAGGTGGGGACACAGATTTCTTGGCCCTTTGATGAACAAACTGAAGATCACTGTTCTGGCTTTCCGACTGCAGAAGCTGTGATGTGGCGGAAAGAGCTGGAACCGTGCAGCTGGGCTTGCTCCCCCATGTCCCTCGTCCATGGCCCACTCACTTGCCGAGAGCTGCTGATGTTGAAGCACCCAGGATATCCAGCAGGCAGCACCATATTCAGCGGGGCACTGTGACTTGGGGCCAGGTCTTTCAGCCTCCCTCAATCTCACTTTCTTTACCTGCAAATAGCAACACCACAGACCCCTCACAGGGATCATGGGAAGGTTAAAGAAGTGGAACTGGTTCAGCTGGAGCTTAGTAGGTAGTCAAAATCAACCTTCAAGAGTCCGTGTCCTGGAGCTCAGCAGCTGTCCTGGGCCTGGAAGACGGGGTGTGCTCCTGCTCCGTCTCCTTCTGTGGTTCTGGGGTGGGGGATCTGCACAGCCTGTGGGGTCCCCAGAGAGCCTGCGGCTGCTGCAGAGCAAGTTCTCTGTTGTTCGCAAATAAAGCCATAGCAGAGATGACTCCAGCAAGTTGAGTACCCTCTGAACAAAGAAGTTAATGTATTATCTCTTTCCTGAAGCCTATTCAATATTGGAAAAAACACTACCAGATTTAACTTCAAAATATAATTTTTCCAGCATGGCTGGAATGCACCCCCCAACCCGCTCCCCCTCGCCGGCCATCCAGAGGCTTCTAAATGCATTGGGAGCTCAGTTACAACCCTCACCAAGTTGTCTCATCTCACCTGGAACCCACTGGCCCTCACGGAGTTGAGAGAATATTCATTTTCTTGAACTCTTAGGAACGACAGTTTCTCGCTTGCCAGGATTCCATGGAACTGGGCAGCTGGCATCTCAGAGATGGGAAGTCGGAGACATTCTGAGCATAGGCTGTATTTGCTGAGAAGATAAAGAGACTATTTTCCATTTCTCACTTCTCTCTCAAAGCGCAGAAACAAGGGGCCTGTCTGGCCTAGTCACTGCTTTCTGTCTCTGAAGCGTTCCAGGCGCCAGCACCAGCCTTCCTCCTTATTAACGTTCCATGATGACTCCTTCCAGGTGCTGGGGATCCAGCCCGCCGGGTTATTAGAGGGCAGAACACCAACAGGGAAGGTGTTGTTGACTCACCCTCACAAATATTATTCCTTACATTGTCAGGGCAATTACAAAACATGACTTTAAAAATGCAATAATAAAATATCCAACTGAAGACTTTCAGTATGATTAATCCGCCAACCTTATATTTTGAGAAGGTTGAGAGCCGTGAGGGAAAATAAACCCTAGAGAAATACATTGTTTTTAAGTTCTTTCAATAAAGACATGTAGGCATTTTCTAATGTTTTTCCAAAAAGAACATCCACCCCTCTAATTCCACAAGAGATATAAAGAACTAAAGAAATTGTGATTAACAGCCCTGTATCTGGAGCTCATGAAGCTCAGAGGATTGGGAATGGAAGTGGCAGGTTTAGGCTTGAATCAGAACTGGATTTAAGAAAACAAAACAGGCCAGGCGCGGTGGCTCACACTTGTAATCCCAGCACTCTGGGAGGCCAAGGTGGGCAGATCAGGAGCTTGAGACCAGCCTGCCCAACATGAGAAACCCTGTCTCTACTAAGAATAAAAAAATTAGCCAGGCATGGTGGTGCATGCCTGTTAATCCCCGCTACTTGGGAGATTGAGGCAGAAGAATCGCTTGAACCTGGGAAGCAGAGGTTGCAGTGAGCGGAGATGGTGCCACTGCACTCCAGCCTGGGCTACAGAGCAAGGCTCCATCTCAAACTAACAAACGACAACAACAACAAAATGCAAACTCTGGCCAGGCGCGGTGGCTCATGCCTGTAATCCCAGCACATTGGGATACTGTAATCCCAGAACAAGGGATACGCCAAAGTGGGTGTATCACTTGAGGTCAGGAGTTCAAGACCAGCCTGGCCAACATGGTGAAACCCTTGTCTCTACTAAAAATACAAAAATTAGCCAGGTGTGGTGTGCACCTGTAGTCCCAGCTACTCGGAAGGCTGAGGCAGGAGAA
This sequence comes from Hylobates moloch, assembly GCF_009828535.3. Classification (NCBI taxonomy): domain Eukaryota; kingdom Metazoa; phylum Chordata; class Mammalia; order Primates; family Hylobatidae; genus Hylobates; species Hylobates moloch. Next base: position 55,289,023 of record NW_026652283.1, read on the forward strand.
TCGCTTGAACCTGGAAGACAGAGGTTGCGGTGAGCACAGATCGCGCCACTGCACCCCAACCTGAGTGACAGAGCAAGACTCTATAAAAAAAAAAAAAAAAACCCCACGCAGATTGCAGATTCCTGGGCCCCATCCTCGCCTTTCTGAATTGGAGCCTTTCACCCTTTAAGAATGAGAGGGTGAAATCTGCACGTCATACAAATAGCCCAGGGGCTATTAATCTGATGTTGCTCCAGCTCCCTCCAACACCGTCAGAGGGTGCACGGATTAGGCCACTGCTGCGTGCAGAGAAGCATCCTAGGTGCTGCGTGGCTGTGCCAAAGCAGCAGAAACCGGTGGTGTGCCTTAAGATGCATGCTCCAAAGCTGTCCACAAGGCCTCTGGTACAGGCTTCCAGGTCTACGTCTCGGATTCCCCGACAGTGTCCATGCGACACTGTCACCAGTTTCTCCTCTCACAAGCAAAAAATCAAATTCGGATTGGGCAGATGATTCCCTGCCCGGGTGTGGAAGAAGGGTCAAGTCCTAAGTATGGAGAGAGCGCCGGCTCCTGCCAGGATACGCGAAGCTCTGGAGCGGAGGCCAAGCCACCAGGCACCAGGCGGGAGAAGCGGCGGGAGGGCGCCGCCCAGTGCCTGCAGGCCAGGCGCTCCACGCCTCCCCTCCCCCCTGCACACCCTATTCCCCTCCGGTTGCCCCGCCTGAGGAAGCCCCCTCCCCACACCTCCCCGCCCAGCATCTGCCGGACAGCCGCGAGCCCTGGCCCAGAGCTCGGGGTGGGCCGCTCACCCCAGACGGCGGCCTTGGCCCGGCCCCGATCACCGGCCGCCTGAGCCCTCCGTTAGCTCGGCGCGAGCGCCGCCACCCGTCCTTACCCCATCCAGTCCGAGGCCAGCCCCGTAGGCTCCGAGCTTGCTGCATGAAAAGCCTTTTCCCCAGGAGGAGAGTTACTGGAAAGCAAGAGGAAGCCGAGAAGAGGCGGCGGCTGCAGCGCGCGGGGCCGGGCGGGGGCGCGGGGGCGCGGGGGCGTCCGGGCATGGACTGGGCAGCGCGGTTTCGCCTCAGCCCGGGACACGGCGCGGCGCCAGCGCCATCCAGCGGGCGCATCGGGAATTGCGCTCCCTCCCTGCGCGGGGGCTCTGGACACAACAGGCGACCAAGAATGACGCCTGCAGCTGGATAAACGCTCGAGGCGAGGCCGCTATCATCCCTCTGCCGGGAGTGAGTCAAGTCTCAGCAAAAGAAGCCACTTTCGCCAAAATTCCAAGAGTGCTGATGAAGACGGTGACATCTGACATTTCAATGGCACTTTCCATTTCCCCCGGGGTGCGCATTGCGGGCCAGTGGAGCGCTGCGTCGCCTGTGCAGGACCTGGAGGTCTGCAGGACTGTGACCAGTCGGAGTCTCGGAGTCCGGGGTTAAACATTAGTCGGGAGTACTCGTTTATTTCCTGAGCTCCCCTTGCCCTTCACCCTTCGGTCCCTGAAGCCGGAAGGGAGACTGCCCCGCCCCTTGCCTGCCGCCCGGTGGCTCTCCCAGGGCCCTCGTGGCCCCTCTCTCCCAGCCCCCCAAACAGTGAAGGGTTGTTTCCGCTGGTGACTTCCACCTGTGGGAGCAGAGAAAAGAAGCGGGGCAGAGGAGAAGGGGAAGGTGTCAGGCGATTCCCTCCTTGTGCTGCAAGCCGGGTGGGAATAAAACACCTGCAGCCCTCTCCGGCGCCCTGCGAATGAGGTGGGAGTGGGAACGCCACCAGGGCAGAGCCCCTCCAGCTGGCTGGGGTCTGCACCTCCTCGCCAGCCCGGCCACCTCAAAACGGTGCTTGCCTCCCTGCGGGGGTGTAGAAGCCTCTTGGAGCAGCCCTTGTAGAAAATCAAGTCCCTGGAAAGAAGCAAAATTAATCCTTTTGTTTCTCTATTTATTTTTGCTTCCCCACACCAGGTATTCACTTCATCCAAGGCTGCCCAGTGTCACCTTCCGCCCAGAGGAATCTCTCCTCTCCACCCCAGGCCAACAGCCTCTGCCTTCAGCCGTGGCCTCCACTCTGGCATGACTCTGGGCAGAGGCCTCAGAAGGGCTCAAGGAGGACCAATAACATTCAGAATGGCCAGAGTAAAGGGAGGGAGGAGGAGTGGTGGGAGAGGCTTGCAGAAGGCACAGGCGAGGTGGGGGGGCAGGTTGGGGGCAGGTGGGGGGGGGGGGGGGGGGGGGGGGCAGGATGGGCCTCTCAGCATAGCAAGGGCTGTGATGGGCTTGAGTGTGACAGGGGAGCAATGACCTGATCTATGGTTTTGTAAGATCACTCTGGCTGCCACCCGGAGAGCTGGTGTGGGGAGGATGGCCATGGTAGATGCAAGGGGAGCAGTTAGGAGACCACCACAAGTGACCAGGCGGCCCAGGCAAGTCTGGTAGCAATAGAGATGGGGAGAGGAGGTCAGATTCGGGATCTGTATTTGAAGGTGGAATGGACAGGAATTGCTGATGGGCTTGGGTGTGGTGCATGAGGGAAAGAGAGAAATAAGCATCATTCTTAGGATTTGTCCCGAGCAACTGGAAGAATAAGAATGACAGTGGCTAATATGGTTAGCCAGGCACTCCTCTAAACCCTTCACATAGTTAACCTGTCTAGATTTCATAACACTCCTATGAATTAGGCGTTAGTTCTTCCCACATTTTACAGAAGAGGCAATTGAGGCCCAGAGAGTCGAATCAGTTTGCGTAAAGTCCCACCATTAGCAAATGGAAAAGCTGGAATTTGGACCCCGCGCTTCACCACTGCACACTTCCCCAGCTTTACAGAAAGAGGAATGCCGTGAACTGAGCTAGATGAGCCCGGGGGAGGAATGGGGTTTTTCCGTGGGGGTGTGAATCAAGAGTTCTAGTTGGAATGAATTCAGGCTGAGGTGCCTTTTAGACATCCAAGTAGAGATATTTAGCTCAGCAGATGGATGTATGACTCAGGCCCTGGGTGGCAAGGAGGAGCATTTGGGGCTGGCATGTTAAGCATGGAGAGGAGACAGGAGAAGAGGGCAGAAGGCTGGGAAGTGGGAATAATGCTGCACGTGAACGGATGAGAACAGAAATGGATATTTTAGAGCATCCTGTCAAGCCTTGGGGTGTCGGGTGATGAGAGTGTTTAGGAAATATTATTCCAGGGCAGTGCTTGTTTTTGTTCGAGGATTCCATAAAGGCTCTCCCCTTGTGCCAGAAAAAGTACATGAACACACATGCAACATTTTGCATACAATTTCAGGGTGTCTGTGGGTCCCCAGAGGATATGCACGGGCCACTCTCTTTCTATCAAACCTCACTTCACCCACCAGCCACAATCAAATTTCACTGCATCTCTCAAGTCCTGACCAGACCTCTGATGCAGCCACCCCACCCTCTCTGTCTGCATGAGATAGGAGCTGCCGTCCTCTGGAGAGAGAGTTTTGAATTGAGACAGTTTTGAATGTCTATGTAGAACGCAGCGCGCCCTGCAGGTATTGCCTGTGTACATGTCTCATTTGGATATGGTTCCCCTGAGGAATAAGAGGATGAACCCACAGGGTCTTTTGTTCTCTTACTCACCTGGGAGGTGATGTTATTCATCTATTTCCTAGGTGTATTTGTTTTTTTGGTGTTTTTTGTTTTTGTTTTTGTTTTGAGATGGAGTCTTGCTCTGCCGCCCAGGCTGGAATGCAATGGCGTGATCTCAGCTCACTGCAACCTCTGCCTCCTGGGTTCAAGCGATTCTCATGCCTCAGCCTTCTGAGTAGCTGGGATTACAGGTGTGCACCACCACACCTGGCTAATTTTTGTATTTTTAGTGGAGACGGGGTTTCACCATGTTGGCCAGGCTGGTCTCAAACTCCTGACCTCAAGTGATCCGCCCTCCTCAGCTCTCTATAGTGCTGGGATTACAGGCATGAGCCACCACGCCTGGCCTTATTTCCTAGGTTTAAAGACAAAACTAGCTCATTCTATTGTTTCCATCAACACAATTGCTTCTCCAATATATAATGCGCATTTTTTGCTATTGTTCTGTTTGTTTTGGCTGTCCAGCTTCCAGCACCCATTCTATTTGGGAGGATTCCCCGGTGACTCTTGGCAGGAATCCATCAGCCCCTCTGGAAATGGAAGGAATGGAAGGAACCAGGTGTCCTTCTTGTCCCCCACCCCTGCAGAGGTCACAGCCTTCCTATCCTGCCCAGCCCAGTGGGGCTTTGAAGGCTAGGGTGCAGGAACAGAAGAGAACTTATTTTTGGCCGTGGCAGCTAGGCCAGGAGACCATCTGTGAGAGTAGCATCCCATGTCCTGTGGCAGCAGTCCCAGCCACAGTATCCTAACCACAGCATGGCCACGGCTTGGCCTCGCCTGCATCTCCTGCTGTCAGCCCGCCTTGATACCTGCCCATTTTCCCCGTGCGGTTCTCCAGCCTTCCGACTGATAAGTTCTGCACACGTCCCCGTGTCCATTGCCTGCACGAGTCAGCCAGGTCAGCTCTGCCGCTTCCACCAAGACCTCTCACTGCAGTGGCTGTGCTGAGCTTGCCACTGGCGTCTTGCTCTGCTCTATGGTGTCGGTGCTTGGGATTCTTCTTCTGTTGGGGGTCCCTGCAGGTGGGATTCCTGGCCTGTCAAAGCATTGCTGTGTGACACGTGCCAGATCCTTGCGGTTGCCTGTGAAGCTCGGAGCCCTCCATATCGAGGGAGGAAGGCTTTCCTTCCAGCAAAGTCTCGTGGCTTCCAGCAAGAGTGACTATGCAGCAGCCAGACCAATTACAGAGGTCACAACCACAACCCCTGTCCCAGTGACAATCCTGTGATTTTCCTGGCTCAAAATGAAGTTTGACAAGTCTTGTTTTATACTCTTGTCATCACTGGGATGTCTTCTGACTTTACAAGACCAACAGGAACTGGAGTCAGACTCACAGGGGAGCCTGAGAGCCTCTCCATCCCACACCGCTGTGGGAGCCACGCCTGGGTGGGGCCAGGGCCGCAGAGGGGGAAGCTGGGAATGGCTGGGCGAGGATAGAGGCAGCTCAGCTTCCCCTAAGACTGGGGTGGCCTGAGGGGCCCCCTGCACTATGCTGGAACATACCATCCTTTCCAAGGAAGGAAAACAGCAGCTTCTGACTCATGACTGTGTCCTCCTGCAGACAAGTACACAGCTCATCCCCTCAGAGTGTCTGAGTGCTGAGCTCACATCTCATGGTGGGGTGTGCGGCCATGTCACTGCCCCATCCCACCGGCATGGCGAGGATTCTGTTACTGCACACTCTTTAGGGTCCTTTATGGTTAATAAAATATTGAACCACTTCCATACTGGTTGGTAAACAGCTGCTGCCCTGAGCTGACCCCACCCCCGACCCAGTGGCCACCTGCCCATCATTCTCCTGGTCCTTTCCCAGGACTAGCCAGGTGTCCCCACAACCCGGCAGCTAAGGGTCCTACCTGGCACAGGTTCTGGTGGGTCAGGGCCCATGGTTAAGGATTTGGGGCTATCACCCCACCCACGAGTGTTCTCAGCACGCACTCACTCCTGCCTCTTCTCTGGTCCCCACACACTCAGCCACCCTGTCCCACCTCTTCTCACCACCAAATTAATATCATGCTCATCCTTCTCACCTCATCCTAGCCCCACCTCCTTCAGGAAACAGTCTTGAGTCCATAGCCCCTGCATCTCCCCCTCACACCCAGAGCACTCCGCCTCCTACAGATTGTGCTTCCTAAATGCCTCTCTCTCAAAGCTCTTTCTGAGTCTTCAATATTTCCTTGGCTGGCTGGCCGATTGGTTGGTTACAGAGCCTTGCCTTCTCATTTTCTGGCAGCAGATAAGTGAGGCCAGGACCTCTGGGGCCAGAGGCGGAGAGGCAGATGTCCCAGGCCACACCTGAAAAGGCCTCCTGAGAAGGGAAGTTTCTGAAAGAGGCCAAGAAAAGGGACTCCAATGCTGGGGCACTGTGAGCAGTGCTGGGCTGGTCAGTGGTCAGAACAGGTAAACTGGTGGGGCTCAGACAAAAAGAAGGTCAAAGTGCAAGTCACACCTGGAGCAGGAGGGCATGACGCAAGGCCAGCTCAGCCACAAACCCCGTGTTGGGGGCAGGTGCCTTCCCTCTGGGCCAAGATGGCCTGGAAGTGATTGGCTCCTGCTGCACCGGCAAAAGGTTAAGCGACACTCACCCCAGCTTCGAGCTGCTCCTCCCACCGACCTGAGTGGCAAGGAAGTTGCAGGGAGGGGGGCCTTGCTCTGTGCCACAGCTAATACCTGAGAATAGAATTTGGGAAACTTGAATCACAGTTTCCCATAACGTGTCGTGATTGCTTAGAAACTACGTGTCTCCCCTCTCCGCAGTTGCCAGGGATCAGTGGCTCCTGATGCGTTTGCTTTAAATCTCTCTGTTCCCTGCCAATTAGCCAGTTTGACTTTCCGCTGTGGCAGGGATGAAAGTCACTATTCAGCGCTAGACACGGATCCTGGGGGAGGAATCTCATTGCCGTGGAGATGGAATCTGGGCTTGGCACTGCCTGTTCAGCTGCTGAGTGTTACTTTGGGTTGACTCACAGCCCAGCGTGAAGCAGGAGGCCAATCTTCGTGCACTCCACAACTTTTCCCTACCCAGCTTTATCCAGACTGTGTCTTCTGCTGACCAGCTGTTTACCCTTGTACTTGATATGCGCTTGCCAAAGCCTGCAGCATAGAAGCCCACAGCTCAGTCCAAAGCAGCCAACCTTTGGCCTACTAGGATCTTAGCCACACCCCAGAGTTCCAGAGAGAAGTGACTCAGGTTGGACACAGTGGTTCCAAATGACCTCAGGTGACTCAGAGCAAACAGCCTAAAGGTGACACCCAGTGTCTCACCTACCAACTCAATTTGTCATTGAGTTGGCAGCCGTGGCTGCCACCATTTCCCAGCTCGTTCACCCAGCTGTTTTTAAATATGGGCACACCAGCTTAAATCCCAACCTTGCCTGTCCTAACACCACAAGTCTCAACTCTGGTTGCAGGTTAGAATCACCCGGGGAGCATTTGAAACCACTGAAACCCCAGGCCTCCCTCCTGCAGAGATCTCAATTTAATTGGTCCAGGATGGGCCTGGGCATCTGTATGTTTTCAGAGCTCCCCAGGTGGGATTTTTGTTTGTTTGTTTGTTTGTTTTGTAGAGATGGGATTTCCCCATCTTTTCCAGGCTGGTCTCAAACTCCTGAGTTCAAGCAATCCACCTGCCTCGGCCTCCCAAAGTGCTGGGATCACAGGTGTGCGCCACTGCGCCCAGCACCCAGGTGGTTTTAATGTTCAATGGTCCTGAGAACCAGGGCTCTGCCATCCAATTCTGTGAGGGATGAGGATGCCAGACAGATATGCTATTTTCATATCCAATTCAGTCACCAACACATCTGCAGCCTGGCTCACGCCTTCAGTAGAGGACCTTCTGGTGTGAACACTTGCTCATTTCTGACCCAAAATCTTCCACAAATTTTTCTGTATCCAACTCTTTCTCCTTGGGTTTTAGTAATCTGTAAGTTTCTGCTTAATTTTCTGGACTAGGAGTTGAGAGTCTCAGCTTGTGAAACACACATTATCAAAAAACCTAGTTATGGAAAAACTGGCTGAGATGAGAAAGATCTTGTTCTTACATAATTATGGATTCTCAGTCTGTTTCATTTTGTTTATATTTGTTTCTCTGGAGAAATACTTTGTTATACATCATATATATTTTTTGATCTATATATATCTTTGTTTTAGCTTTATTAACTTTGGAGGCTTGAACATACACAAAAGTAGACACGATAGTATCATGAACTACTACAAACCTACCCACTCTCCTGCCCCAACAATGGCTAATCCAGCCCCATCCCCACACCCATCAGTTTACTCCATCTTTTATTATTTTCAATCAAATACCAGATATCATACTATTTCATCTGTGAATGTTTTAGCAGATCACTCGAAAAGAACTTCTTGTGTATCATAACCACCATTCTACTACACAGCAAAACTAGCAATAATCCCTAGAATTTAAATTTCCCAATTGTCTCAAAACTGTCCTGTGTGAATTATTAAAAAGAATTTGAGCCAGGCACAGTGGCTCATGCCTGTAATCCTAGCACTTTGTGAGGCCAAGGCAGGTGGATCACCTGAGGTCAGGAGTTCGAGACCAACCTGGCCAACAGGGTGAAACCCCGTCTCTACTAAATATATAAAAATTAGCCGGGTGTGGTGGTGAGTGCCTGTAATCCTAGTTACTTGGGAGGCTGAGGCAGGAGAATCACTTGAACGCAGAAGGCAGAGGTTGCAGTGAGCCGAGATGGCGCCATTGCACTCCAGCCTGGGCGACGAGAGTGAAACTCCGTCTCAAAAATAAAAAAGAATTTGAATCAGGGTACAAATGAGACGCAGATGTTGAAACTGGCTGACAGGACTTTTTAGTCTGTTTTAGTCTATAGGTTACCCCTCCAATTTTTTTTTTTTTTTTTGAGATGGAGTCTTGCACTGTTGCCCAGGCTGGAGTGCAGTGACTTGATCTCAGCTCACTGCAGCCTCCACCTCCCAGGTTCCAGTGATTCTCCTGCCTCAGCCTCCCAAGTAACTGGGATTACAGGCGCTCACCACCATGCCTAGCTAATTTTTGTATTTTTAGTAGAGACGGGTTTTCACTCTGTTGGCCAGGCTGGTCTCAAACTCCTGACCTCAGGTGATCCACCCACCTTGGCCTCCCAAAGTTCTAGGATTACAGGCGTGACCCACCACACCCGGCCTCCATGTTCCATTTTTGAGGAACTGCCAAACTGTTTTCCAAAGCAGCATTACCATTTGACATATTCAGTTTGATGAATTTTTACACATAGTACACACCCATATCCCCACCGTGAGATCAGGAATAGGGCATCAGCACTCTAGAATCCTCCCTGTCATCCTTGCACTCTAAAGGTAACCCTATTTTGACTTCTGTCACTCTGGATTAATTTTGATGGCCAGGACTTGAGAGGTGATCCGAGGAACGCTTCCACTGGAGAACGCAGCGTTAGCAAAGGTACAATGGCCGAGGCAGGGCAACCCCAGCTTTACCTTCTGCAGGACAGGGACCCAGATTCTCCTGTGGTCCCACCGAGGCCTGGTGAGCAGGCAGGTCTCCTCCTCCCGTGCCCCGCTTCCTGCACAGCCAGCAGAACTTTTCAAAGGAACAGCAAGCAGGTGGGCTCCTTAACTGGAATCCCCTGGGAGGCAGAGGAGGGGCACCATGTGCACGATGACTAAGTTTCATCTTAATGGAGGATTTTAGAATGCAGTGCCATGGGAAAACCTGGCTTGCGGTGAGAAGGGAATCTGTCCTTCCATGGCCCTGGCACAACTGTCCTCCCCGGGCCTGTTAGGCTCTGCTCACCTCCTACAGCAGGCTCTCTAGGAAAGACCCAGGCCCCCAGAGCCCAGCCCACAGCCACTGAGGCAGGACTTTCTGAACAAGTCTCCTGACCACAGGGAACTGCTTTGTGGGCAATTTGGCAGCACGGCCATCTGTTCTGCGGGGCAAAATGCTGGAGAACCAGCTGGAGAACCATGCTGCACGGGGAGGGCGCTCAGGTGGTGGCCCCTGGAGAGTTGGGCCTGCTGCGGCCCCATTACCTTGAGGCCTTTCTCCCAGCTCAGCAGTTCTCTGGCTTCCAGCCTTTTCCCCAAACTGACCTTCTCTCTCTGGCCTCACCCAAGCACACATGCAGAATGACACTGAAGTCACTCAAAACTGCTAGAGATATTTACCCCTGATCTGCAAACCCCCTACTTGCCAATGATTTTTCCATCCCAGCCCCCAACTCTCAGAAGTTGCTCCTGCCAGCTTCTTTAAGAGACTGTGAGAGCGCCGCCCCCTACCTGCCCCTGCTGGTACTCAGGCCTTGCCTCCAAATTCTATCCTCAGCACAGTCTGAAATTGTCACTCCCCTCCAGCCCACTGCCTGGGAACTTACCAATTACAGGTTAATTTGGGTACTCATTAAAAGATGCAAACAGGCTGGGTGTAATGGCGCACACCTATAATCACAGCACTTTGGGAGACCAAGGTGGGAGGATCACTTGAGCTCACAAGGGGTTGGAGACTGGCCAGGGCAACATAGTGAGATCTCCGCCTCTACAATAAAAAATATTTTAAAATTAGCTGGGCATGTGCTTATAGCCCCAGCTACTCAGGAGGCTGAGGCAGGAGGATCACTTGAACCCAGGAGGTTGAGGCAGCAGTGAGCCATGATTGTTGTCACTGCATTCTAGCCAGGGCAACAGAGCAAGACCCCGTTTCACTCAAAAAAAAAAAAAAAAAAGATGTGCAAACGTCCCCGGGAGGGCTGGTCTGTCACAAATCAAGGTGCTTTCTTTTAACAGATTGAGCTCCTCCCAACACTGAGCTGGGAACAGCAGCAGCTGCAGACACTTGGCGGCTTTGGGGCACCTCACAGAATGCTGTGCTCTGCAGAGACAAGTCTCAGGTCCGGGTCTAGAAAGGGAAACAGGATGATGTCAAAACCAAACCTTTTATGGTTCAGTATTTTGTGTACACGAGGACCGGGTGCAGTGGCTTCGCCTGTAATCCTGAGCATTGGCTGAGGCTTGAGGCAGGAGGATCACTTGAGGCCAGGAGTTTGAGACCAGCCTGGACAACATAGTGAGACCCTGTTTCTACAAAAAGAATTAAAAATTAGCCAGTTATGTTGGCATGCACCTGTAGTCCCAACTACTCGGTATTTTTTTTTTTTTTTTTACTCAGGGGGAAAAATAATAAAATAATAATAAATATATATACCACGATGGGATTGAAACCCAGCTTCTTCTTCTCTCCAGTCCTCTCGCTCCTACTTGTCTCCCTTCCTTTCTCTCTCCTCTTCTTCACACTGTCCTTCCGCTATTCCTTTTCTCTGACCCTAAAACAGAAAATAGTCTCATTCCATTTTCTCTAAAGATATAAAACGGTTTTTTTTGGCGGGGCGGGGTGGGGCAGCTAGCCTTGGAATCTAACCATTGTCACAGCATCATTTTATGGAAAAACACTTCGCCCAGCCCTGTACCTGGCTCATTGCAGGTACTCAACAAATGCTAGTTAAGTAAATAAAGGAATGAATGGAAGTCCCTTTATTGTGAGTTCCAAATACCGCATTTGGGGTGTCCTTTTGGAACGGATCCCTCTGTGAGAGGCCACTGGCTTTCCTGTAGGCACAGATCAGCGGTGTCAGTCTTCCTGGGTCCCCTTGAAAATTCCAAAGAGGAAGCCATGGTAGGACCGCGTGGGACGCAGGGTCTAGACTCCTGGTCTGGTCTGATTTTCTTGTTTGCATCCTTGCCGCTTTTCCTTCCGGAGAGTTCAGTGGGCAGGGACTGGTGGGGCCACAGCGCCATCTGCTGGCGTGTTCTCACAGTCGACTTTTGCCTGCCCGAGCTTACACATAAAGCGCCCTTGGATTTGGAGGGCTTGGGGCAGGCTGAGAACGGGGATTTCTGGTTTTATTTCAGGCCCACTCCTTAGTGAATGCCAAGACCAAAGGTGGCTCCTGGTAATAAAATGAGTGTCAAGGTGGGCTCCCAGGCATTAACAACCTAGATGAGAGTAGGTTTTGTTTTTGTTTTAACAGCCTTCCTGGTCCAAGTGCCTGGGAAGTGTCAAGTGGAAATGGCTTCTTGCCCGGGCTCAGCGCTGTACGTCTGATGTCAAATTGGCTCTCTGCCTGCTTTTGAGAGGTGCAACCTGCTGCTCCCTAAGTGAACGGGGAGCGTTTTCTCCAACAGCCCTGTCCATGACCGGCCTGGCTCCCACACAGAGGCAGGGGCTGAGCCTTCCCTGATCAACACGAAATCTGGCCCTCCGACAGAGGCCTGTGGGCAGCTGAAGAGGAAGCCTAAAGCCTCACTACCTGCACCAGACCCTTTTCAGCCTTCTTTCAGGATTGCAACAGCAGATAGGGGAGCGCTCTCGGGTGGGGCGGGGGGCGGCAATGGCAGGGGAATGACCCCCAGGCTGTGGGCAGCCCCTTGTTCAGAGCAAGGCCCCCTGTTTTCCATACAGCAGATCCCACTGCTTGTAGTGGTGACTTTAGTGTGCCCTGGAAGGGCTCACCCGGGAAGTATTGTGAAAATGCAGATTCTGATTCAGTAGGTCTGGGGTAGAGCCTGAGATGCTGCATCTCCCACAAGCTCCCAGGCAGTGCTGATGCTGCCGGGCCGGGGACCACATCGAGAGAAGCCAGAGTGTCCAGGAAACAGGTTCTGAAGTCCGAATGCTAGGATTTGAATTTCAGCTCCGCCACTTATCCTGTGACCTCGGACAGATTACGTTCATTACCTTCTCTCTGAGTTTATTTCATTCTGTATAAAATGGCAAGAATAACAATTTCAATGGCTTCATAGAATGACAGAGGGACTTCACAGGGTTGTCATAAGTATAAAATGAAATAAATAGCCAGGCGTGGTGGCTCACGCCTATAATCCCAGCACTTTGAGAGGCCGAGGCAGGCAAATCACAAGGTCAGGAGTTCAAGACCAACCTGGCCAACATGGTGAAACCCTGTCTCCACTAAAAATACAAAAATCAGCCAGGTGTGTGGCGGGCGCCTGTAATCCCAGCTACTCGGGAGGCTGAGGCAGGAGAATCACTTGAACCCGGGAGGCGGAGGTTGCAGTGAGCTGAGATCACACCACTGCACTCCAGCCTGGGTGACAGAGCAAGACTCTGTCTCCAAAGAAAACAAAAATGAAATAAATAATATTAGAAAAGCTCTTAGCTCAGAACCCTCAGTGCCCAGTAGATGGTAAGTCTCTTGATGTCCACGTGGCCTTTCGACAGGTGCTTATCAATCTCCTGCTACGTGCCTGGCACTATTCTGGACCCTGGGATATGGCAGTGACAGAAACAAAATCTCCACACTCAAAAAGCTTAGATTCTCATAGAAAAAGACAGACAATAAACAAATAAGTAAACTGTATGGTATGTGAGTTGGTGACGAGTGTGCTGGAGAGAAAAATAAAGCAGAGAGTAAGAAAGATAAGGAATGCTGGGGCTGGGGGCCACTGAGAAGGTAACTTTGAGGCGAGGGAGCTGGCCGGCTGGAAGGCTGAGAATTCTAGTGGTGGTGGTGGCAGGGTGGTGAGAGGGGGTAGTGTTTGTAAGTGCAGAGGCCTTGAGGCAAGAGGGTATGTGTTGTGTTTGAAGAAAAACAAAGAAACCAGCATGGCTAGAAAGTGCGAGTGAAATACTGTACAGGGTTAGGGATGGGGAAGGAGCAGGGCGGATCCTGTAGGGCTTTGTGAACCATTGACTTTGCATTTTGCTCTGAGAGAAGTGGGAAAACACTGGAAAGTTCTGAGCTGAAGAGTGACATGTTCTAATTTATGTTTTTAAAGGACAGCTTCAGTTTGCTGAGACTAGACGGTGGCAAGTCAGGGTAGCACCGTTTGGGAAGGTGGGTGGGCAGCCCGTTGCCATGGAATTGGAGGATCTTCAGAGCTGCTGAGTTTAAGAGAGATGGATCTGGGCTCCAGTCAGAAGTGTTGGATGCCTGAGCCCATCCTCAGCCACCTTCTGGGCTGGCCTGTGGCCTGTGACCCGGGAGAAGGAATGTTGTGAGTGGGCACTGGGCCAGGGCTGTGGCAGTGATGGGATGGATGACACAGTCTGGCCTCCTCCTGGGCCTCCCCTCTTAATTGCTCCCAGATGACTCACCCTCATGTTTCTCTGATGACCGCATGCATCAAGGCCTGGGGCTGCCGCACCTGTTACCTGTGGGAGGGCTGGGGTGAGCCAACTGCCCCTCACTCTGTTGTCATTGGCCACCAGGTTGACAGGAGTGAGATGCTGTGTTACAAGGGACCCACCCCTGTCCTCTAGAATAGCCAGTCCTGATCCCCACACCACTCACGCTTTCCTATTGTTTGATTTCCTACCTCCTCTCAAAACAACTGTAGGTCATTTGTTTATTTTTTAAGGTAGATCAAATTCATTTTGTTGCAGGCCTGGACATGATAAGTGTCAGTCAATGTGTCAGGAAGCTGGGTCTGTGAATGGAAGGCCTTTGATCCAGGAAAGGCAACTCTGACCTCATGGTTACTGTCGACACAACAGTTTTTAAAAAATCTAATTCCTCCATATATACTCATTTAATTCTCACAACACTCCTATTAACTAGATGTTATCACCCCCACATTCTGGAGGAATATGCTGAGTCTCAGAGAGGCTAAGTAACGTGTCTGCAGCGTCCACCAATTTGTATCTGGATCCGGCTGGCTGTGACCTCTGAGCTCCTCCTATCTCACCTGTTATCTCTGAAAGACGTGCTGGCCCCAGATGGCCACAGGGCAAAGGGAGCAAAGTGCTGGGCCGGGAGCCAGAAAATGTGGGCTGTAGTCCTGGCCTGGCCACAGCGGAGGGCGCCTCGCCACACGCCTCTGGACCTCAAACCCCTCACCTGTAAATGGAAGAGAGTGATTGGACCATCTCCAAGATTTCTTCTGTGTTTGGTGATAACAGAAGCCCACTCTGCCTAAACAGGAATGGGTGATATAATCCAAGAGGCCAGGGGGTCCCTCAGAGCTGAGGTGGGAACTACAACTGGACCAAGAGGGCCTGGGACCCCGAGAGTGGCTCTTGCGGACCCCTCTCTGGATTGCACGGCCTTTCCCTCCACTCTTCCACTTCATTCTTCTCTGTGAACTGGTTTTCTTTTCCAACAGGTCAGCTTTTTCTGCGTCTTCAGCTAATGGTGGCAGATGGCAACCCAGCTCCCAGTTACATATCTTCAATTCTGGGGCCAACTGAGCTCTCACCAAATTCCAGTTCCAAATCCCCAGGGAAAGGAATCCAACTGGGCGAGCTGGGTTTGGCATCCACCCCGGTCCAGTCAACTGGCTCCTGATTATGTCCAGGAGGGCAGGGTCCCATGGCACAGAAGTAGGAGCCTGGGTCAGGGAGATGCCCGCCATGGCTCTGTACAGAGGACAGGAATAGTATCTTTAGGAAAAGAGACAAAGTTAAGTATCATTCTGTTCCAGAGGAGGTGACATTGAGACCTACAAAAAAAGCACAAGCTTGCCAATAAAGCTGCCCTGTGAACAGTGTCAGCAGGAACGTCTGGCGGTGGCTCCTTGCAGGTCTTTCCCCAGGGGCACAGGAAACAGCTTTTTGACAGCCAGGCAAGCCTGTCCCTGAAACACACACAGCTGTCCTATCACCTGTGAGTTGGGTGACATGGGACTGGGGCATGAGGGGGCTTGGGAAAGATCAAGGGATGGGGATGGCAGAGACCACTGCCACCAGTCCTCGGCACTGAATTAGAGCTGCAGCATCATTTCCATAAAGAAGTTAGTGCCTCAGCAGATCGTGGCAGCTCGGTTTCCCTGATGACTTTGCTTCTGTTCTTAAAACCGGCACCTACGTAGGCTGGGAGACAGCCTTGCTCATCCCGTCCACCAGCCTGGCACAGACACGGTGACGTATGTATATTTCCAGACATGATCTGGGATGGACACTGGATAGTATGGAGAATTTTCTTGGGATCGCCCCCAAACCTGCACAGTCCCAGAGGGCTCCATGTGACAGGAGACCCCTGTTGGCACCCCGGGACCCTCGGGGATGTCCACAGACCCAAGGCCACAGAGCCAAGAGGGCAGGAGTGGGTCAGGAGGGCCAACATGTGAATCCCTCAGGCTAGGCAGCAGAAGTTCAACCAAAAAATTCCTCCTCAGCCTCTGCCATGTGCAGGGTTCTGACCTCCATGCCGAGGATGAAGATGAAGACAGCACAAGCTCTGCCTCTAGAAACTGACCATCTGCACGGAGAGGAAAGACATATGCAGGTTGCAACAGTAAGATGGGAAACACCTCTACACGGCTGAGTGACCTATTCCTTGGGTCCCTGAGGAGCTGTTAGAGCAGAGGGCACTGCAGCAGGGATGATGGGAGACTCCTGGAGCTCAGAGAAGAAGGGGAGCAAAGGCAAGGACGTGGGAATGTGAAGGGCACATTTGGGACCCTAGAGTGTAGGGTTTACAGACAGGAACAGGGGGAGAAAAGGTGAAAAATAATATGGGAAATGCAAGGCCTTGAACAGCAGGCGAAAGAGTATGTCTGTTATCCCACCAGTAATCAGCCCTGGGGATGGTTTTTGAGCAAGAGGGTGAGTTGCAGAGTAAAGCAGTAGTTCGGGAGGAAATCTCTGGAAGCGGCGTGGACAATGGATTCCAGGCTGTGAGAAGAAACTCCTGGAGTCAAGAGGACTGGGTCAGAAGCTACTGGACATAGCTCAGGATCCAGACACTAAGAGCTTGGATTAGAGTGTGTATGGGAGGGGGAGAATTCAGGAATAAACATTTGAAATGGTTAAAGGCTCCATGGAACCCAGTTGCTCATTTGCTATGGGAGATGGAGAAGATGTGAAGCTTTAATGACTAACATGGTACCAAGGGCAGAAAAAGGGCATGCTCTCCACAGCCACGCAGCCATCAAGTGGCAGGGGCAGGGCATAATCGATGAATTCTACACAGTCTCCGCCCTTAAGGAACTCAACTCCTTTTTTTCATCCTCGGCTCTTCGGAAAAGGCCCTAAGAAGCCATCAAAGATATGTCATGGAGGAAGCCATCGAAGAGGAAAGAGGAAGCTTTGTAACAGGTACTTTACCTATATTCTCAGAAATCCTCAAAATCACCAAAGGAGCTCTGGGACCAGCTGCTCAGGGCAGGGGGCTGTGAGCTCCACAGCACTCCAGGTTTCCTCCAGGGATGCCTAGTCCAGGGCACCAAGTGGACGGGCAAACAGGCTGGTGAAAGCCCTGTGGGGGGATGAGGTCCAACCTTTGGCTGGAGATCAGCCTGTGCTCTAGCTGTCAGAGAACTGAGCAAGGACAAGGACTCCCACCAGCAAGTCAGGCAGAGAAGGGTTTGGGGACACAGGGAAGTTTGGTTTTGGCTGTGTTGAAGTTGACAGGATGATGAGGCCCTGAAACAACAGGTAGATCCAAGCTTGGGTGACAGGTCAGGGCTTGAGTCCAAGGCTTGGGGTCACCTGCCAGAGACCGTGATTTGAGGCCACTGTTCAAGTTCATGCTTCTTTTTTTTTTTGAGATGGAGTCTTGCTCTGTCCCCCAGGCTGGAGTGCGATGGTGCAATCTCAGCTCACCACAACCTCTGCCTCCTGGGTTTAAGCAATTCTCCTGCCTTAGCCTCCCGAGTAGCTGGGATTACAGGTGCCCACCACCACGCCTGGCTAATTTTTGTATTTTTGGTAGAGATGGGGTTTCTCCATGTTGGTCAGGCTGGTCTCAAACTCCTGACCTCAGGTGATCCACCCACCTCGGCCTCCCAAAATGCTGGGATTACAGTCGTGAGCCACCGCAGCCGGCCAAGTTCATGCTGCTTTAGAGCAAAGTTGACATTACTACCTCTTAAACAAATTTACATTCTCTCTCAACCAGTTTATCTGGGAGGAATAACAAGCTGCCTTATGAATACTGATGAGAAAGGAGGTGGGAGAGACATTTGATCATCAATCAAGTTATGATTATGAACACTCAATTACGAAAGAAACCTGAAGTCAGTGTTCCTGAACATGAAGAACAAGACCAGGGGTTGGGTTTTGGAGTCACACGGACTTTTTTTGTTCCAGCTCATTTGTCTTTTTGGCCATTAATAAATTAATCTAAACTCTAGATTCCAGAGCCAGTTTGATCTCTTTCAGGAGGCCCTGTGTCAATTTGGTTTCGACCTTCTGGTCCTGAGGGTTGATACTGAGTGCTACATACTCATTCACTGAGCAGTGTGTTAATTCTGGGGCTGCTGTGTTGAGCGAGACAGACTCAATTCTATCCTCCAACTCCAAGAAGGAAGTGAAGTACGTCCCTAGAAAAATGTCAAGTAATTCAGGGAAAAGCCTAGGGGTCATCCATGTTGAGAATGGAGGCAGATGCTGTGGTCTGAAAGTTTATGTCCCTCAGAACTTGTATGCTGAAACCTAACCTCCAAGGGGATGATGGATGGTATTAGAATTGGGGGACTGGGTCACGATGGCAGCACCCTCACGAACGGAATTAGTGCCTCTTATAAAAGAGAGACCTCTTGCCCCTTCTACCACGTGAAGACACATGAGAAGGTGCCATCTGTGAGCCAGGAAATGCCTGCATTAGAAACCAAATCTGCCGGTGCCTTGAGCTTGAACTTTACAGCCTGCAGGACTGTGAGAAATAAATCTCTGTAGTTTATAGGCCGCTCCATTTATGATATTTTGATACAGCAGCCCAAACTACTAAGACAGTGGAGGAAGAGTAACCAAGAGAGATACAAAAGAAGTTAGGGGTAGAAGAACAGGAGTCAAGGAAACCTGGGAATTCAAGGAAGATCGATTACTCACCAGCGTCAAAAGCAGGAACTCAATCAGAAGAACAAGAGCTGCAGAAGGGTCAATAGAATTGGCTGTCAGGAGGTGATCAGCTTCCTTTAGGGGAGCAGCTTCAAGAGAAAAGCAGGCAGAGGACAGGCGTTCAGGGCTAAGCAGAGTAGGCATGAGGAGGCAGGCGGGCCCTTTCGTACACTGCTCAGTGAAGAGGAAGCAGTGTAACCCACCAGGCACTGTGGACTAAGGAAAGTGTTTAAATATAGGGAAGAATGGACAGAGGGCAACTGGGAAAATGGCTTTTACATAGATTATTTTAAAGAACAATCGACTACCAACAGGAGAATAGAAAAATAGATTATGAGGTAGACACAAGATGGAAACTTCATTGCAGTTAAAAAATAATGAATTACTGCTATATACAACAATATGCAGGAGTTGTACAATTTTGAGCAAAATAATACATAACGTATTATTCCACTTATGTCAACTTTAAGAACAGGCAAAATAACACAAAATGGTAGAGATTAGAATAGTGGTAACCTGGATATGGGGCAGATGTGAGCTGGGAAGAGGGGATGGAAATGTTCTAGAACAATTCCAGTCATGTATCTGTATGTAAAAATTCATCAAGTTGTACATTTGTGTGCATAACCATATAAATCTCAATGTTTCAAGTCTTTAAAACAATGAACAGGAGATAGACACATTCTTATCTGTTGCTGAGTAACAACAAATTACCTCAAGACTTAGCAACTTAAAAACAACAAGCATTTATTATTTCATGGCTGCTGCAGGCCAGGTGTCCAGGAGAAGCTTAACTGAGTGGTTCTGGCTCAGGATCTTCTCAGGCTGTTGCAGGCAAGAGGTCAGCCAGGGTTACCATCATCTGAAAGCTCTACTGGGGCTGGAGGATTCACTTCCTGGTCAAATGGCTCACTCAAATGGCTATTGGCAGGAGGCCTCAGTTTCTTGCCATGTGGCCCTCTCCACAGGATTGCTTGGGTGTCCTTACAACATGGCAGCCGACTTCACCCAGAATGAGTGTCCGAGAGCGCAAGGTGGAAGCCATCATGTCTTCTATGACTTAACCTCAGAAGTAATACACATCACTTCTGCCATGTTCCATTCATTAGAAGCAAGTCACTCTGTCTAGCCCACACTTAAGAGGAGAGGAACTGGGTTCCTCTTGAAGGAAAGAGTATAAAAGGAGTATCAAAGAATTTGTGGGCCTAGTTTAAAACCACCACAGCACAGAACTGAATAGTGCAGTGTTCCCAAGTGTTTGGAGGCTTGGTAGTCAAGGGACAGGGTCTGGGAAGTCCCCTGTGGTGGGTAGAATAATGTCCTGCAAAGATGTCTATGTTCTAACTCCCTGAGCCTGTGAATATGTGATGTTACATGGAAAAGGGGAATTAGAGTTGCTAACTGGCTAACCTTAAAATAAAAAGATTATTCTGGATTATCTAGGTGGGCTCAATGTAATCACAAGGGTCCTTAAATGTGGAAGCAAGAGGCAGAAGAGTCGATGTCAGAGTGATGAGGCACAAGAAAGATCCCATGGCCATTGCTGGCCTTGAAGATGGGGAGGGACCGTCAGCCAAGGAAGGCAGGTGGCCTCCAGAAGCAGGGAAAGGCCGGGAAGCAGATTTTCCTCTAGAGCTTCCAGAAGGAATGCAGTTGTGCTGGCACCTTGATTTGAGCCCAGTAAGATCCATGTTAGGCCCATTTCTTGTTGTCTTAAGTCATTAAATTTGTGGTGATCTGTGACAGCAGCAATAGGGAACTAATACAGAGCTCTGCCCACCCTTCTTCTTTTCCCCATTTCTGATCCATTTCTGCTTTCATCACATGCTTATGATTATTGTACTTATTTCTACGTGGTCCACATTGTTATTCTGCATGTTTGCCATCTCACCTTTAAAGCTATAAGCTCCTTGCAAACAAGGCCTGCATGTGTTTTGAGTTTTGTTTTTTAAATGTTTATCTGAAGCACCAAATACATTGCTCATTAATTTGCAGCCATTAAGAACTTGACCCGGAGAAAAGGGAATCTTTGTACACTGTTGGTGGGAATGTAAATTAGTACAGCCACTATGGAGAACAGTTTGGAGGTTGCTCCTCAAAAAACTAAAAATTGAGCTACTATAGATCCAGCAGTCCCACTGCTGCGTATATACTTACAAGAAAGAAAATCAGCATATTGAAGAGATATCTGCACTCTCACATTTGTTGCATCACTGTTCACAATAGCCAAGATTCGGAAGCAACATAAGTGTCATCAACAGATGAATGAGGAAAATATCGTACACACACACAATTGAGTATTACTCAGCCATAAAAAGAAAGAACTCCTGTCATTTGCAACAATGTGGATGGAACTGGAAATCATTATGTTTAGTGAAATGAGCCAGGCACAGAAAGACAAACATCACATGTTCTCACTTATTTGTGGGATCTAAAAATGAAAACAATGAAACTCATGGATATAGAGTAGAAGGATGGTTACCAGAGGCTGGGAAGGGTAGTCGGGGGCTTGGGGCCGGTAGGGATGGTTAAGGGGTACAAAAATAGAATAAGTAAGACCTACTATTTGATAGCACAACAGGGTGACTACAGTCAATAACTGTACATTTTCAAATAACTTAGAGCGTAATTGGATTGTTTGTAACTCAAAGGATAAATGCTTGAAGGGATGGATACCCCATTCTCCATGGCGTGCTTATTTCACCTTGCATACCTTTGTCAAAACATCTCATGTACCCCATAAATATATACACCTACTATGAACCCACAAAATTAACCATAATAATAAAATTCCAAAAAAAAGAACTTGGCCAATTATTTATTAGATGGTAGAAGCAGCCAGCTTAGCAAAGAGATGAAACAAGGAGGAACTGGTGTGAAATAAAATATGAGATCCCATCATTCCTCCTCCTTCAAATTGAAGCCAAAGAATCACACCCAGGGCAGGACAATTTCTGCAATACCGTTTGCTCTGTGTCTTCTTCACTCTCATTTCAAGCTGGCAGTTAAGTTTCACCTTCCCTCAGTCTGGGACTTTGAGGCAGGCACAGCGTGGCCCACAGAAGGTTGGGTGGTCACTGGCTCCTCTCCACCTTTGTAAAGGCCTGAGGGCTCTGAAGGAATGTTCCCTTTGGTGGTGGAGGGAGGGAGAGGAAACCTTCAAGGGGGTGAGAAGGGTGGATCCCCAGAACCCAAGAAAGCTACCCAGTTCCTATGAGCAGCAGGGACCTGAGTCCTGCTTGGTGACAAGACCTCAGAGGGGTGCGGTGCAGGCAGAACTCGAGGCCGAGGGGTTCCCTGCATCACCCAAGACACCTGGGCCCCACGCACAGGTGGAAGCTGATTATGTGGAGGGAGCGGGCGGGCCAGGCAGCAAGGTCTCTCTTGAGACCACACAGACTGATGTCCGCTATCATCAGGGGCCCTCCCCATGCTCTGACCTGGGACCTTTGCAGACCCAGGTGGAATGGAGGGAGGTGGTGGTTGGGAGGACCCTAAGATGACTAAGATGGAATTTCCCACCAATCCATCAGGAAGCAGGGGGAAGGGCTGGAGTCTGAAATACACTGATATAGAACCAAAAAGAATCGACCTCCACACCCTCAAGTTTTGGACTGGTACTCAAAACCATGACATCCCCTTTGGCTTTGAATGAAGGTTTTTAATCTCCAATGGAGGCCTGGGGTCGGGTTGGTATTTAAGAGGACAAGAAGCCCTGACTGTGCATCTTAAGGAGCTGGGAGGTGATGAACCGGAACTGCTGGTAGGTTCTGCAGCTGCGCTAGGTTGGAAACACATATTTGATGTCACCGGGGTTGAGGTACAGATAAATCAGCAGGCAGCTCCAGAAGCCAAGGGTGAAAAGGGTGCCCAGACTTGGTGTGACTATTTCCCCCTGGATGGGGAGAAAGGGCAGGACCTGAGGCAAGGTCAGTTCCGCCGCTGGTGGTGCACCCTCCCCGACGTGGGAGCCCCGGGCAGTAGCCTCTGGGCTGGGTGACCCAAGTCCTCCTTCCTGGTGCCACATCCTCTACGACTGAGCGTGCTGGGTGGCAGCGTCTGCTAACAGTCCCTACTCCCGGCACAACCTCAGGAGGAGTGTGATATGAATGCGGCTGGGAGAACATGGCCTTGGGGACAACAAGGCACCTGACCGAGAAAAGGCACATCTTGTATGGATCTACTTACCCGTGATTGTAGTTGTTCTTTAGAGCACACAACAAACATTTCTCCTGCAGAGGACAGAAACGGCCCAAGAAAGATCAGTTTTCCCTGGTCCAAGAAAGGCAGCCTGCTAGGCACTTCATCTGCCCTTGCTAAAGGGAAGGACAGAATAAGAGGGTGGAGCTGGCGGGTAGGCGCATCCAGGGTCAAGTCCTGCATGGGCACAGCTAAGGAGGCTCCACAGGCCTAGAAGGCAAGGCAGGTCAGGGAGGGCGCAGGCTCGGGCGGCACCCAGAAGTCAGCAGCGGGCGGACCTGTCCCTTCACTATGATACAGCACAAGCTCGGGGAAGTCACCAGGGAGCAGGAGCCAGGGGTCTGGCACCAGTGCTGGGCTCGGGCAGGGCTTCACTTACGCAGCAGGTCCCGCACTGATGAAGGGGATCCAGTGAGCCCTGTTTTGTTTTTTGTGGTGTCATCGTCTTCTTGTGAAGAGCACAGGGTGCTCCATCGGCTCCACCGGCTCCATCCATTTGCTTGGGCCTGAGCTGTGGTTCTCTGTGAGTCTTTCCCATCAGCCTGAGTTCCTGCTGCTCCTTTGGTGCTCTTCTAAGGGGACTGGGGGAGGAGGGCCAGGGAGGGGCAGAGAGTTGGGGAGACATTTTCCAACATGACAAGGAGATAACCAGTACACGGGTGGCTGTGGGAGGCCTTGACTCCAAGTCACAGGGGCAGTAGGAGCAAAGACAACTCCTCCAAGAGTCTGGGTGTCCTCTGAACCCCAAAGGGATCCAACAAAGGGAAGGGAGCAGACCCTTTAGGGATGAGGAGAGACAAGTGCAGGTTACACTTACAGCTTATAGTTCTTCTGTGTATTTATTAAAATGTCCATCTTCTCATCCATATCTTTCTGCATTTCCTTCAAGAGAGAATTCAGAACTAGCATCTTCATTTTGAAGGACTTTGGAAATACCTTCCTCCCGCCTCTCTGCAAACCATTCTGCGTCTTACTTCCTCAAGAATCCTCGCTAGACTTGGGTGAGGTGGCTTTTGGAGTGTCCATGACATGTACAGCTTCTCCCCTTCCTCATCCCCCTTCCCCGATGAGACGAAAGCACAGGCAGAGACATTAGGGGACTTTTCCGAAGTCTCTGGGTGAGCCAGAGGCCAGCTACTGTTTTATCTGATCTCACACTTTGGATAAAACCAATGCTTGCCTTGGTTTGATGCCTATAAAATGATGGAACCAAGAAGACCAATCTTGTGACCCCAAAGACACTTTGACTGCAATGTTTTGACCCTTGCCATGCACCCAGATCCTGCGTATTTGTGTTTGCTTCATCTTTTACCTAATTCCTGGCAAAGATGGTCAACAACAAGTAAAACTGACAGCAGCTAAAGGGATACATCACATGGATTATTCACTCAGAACAGAAAGAATAATAAAATCTTGACAAAGTTTTGATCTATAAAATGTGACCTGGGTAAACTGAATGGAAATACTGGACATGAGAAAAATTCTAAGATGGTAGAAGCTGTAACTGACAATATTTGTTACAGAGAAAAACAGGTTTGGGTTGTCATAAAATAGAAATAAAAACAATTTATTCCAATAAAATAATTTTCATTAAAAATGAAAGATTTGGTACAGTTTAATTGATGTACTATAGAAAATTGATTAAGAAATTACACTGTCTGCATAGAGATGATTTCATAAAATACCTTCTTGAAAAGCATTTTTAAATGTTAGTACAAATTTGAATAAAATATTTGTATTCATAGAGTCAAAATATCCTTGAAGTCAATGTCTCCTAGGTCCAAAACATCAAAGTCAAAATGTCCCATATTCTTACACCTTTCACCAACACGTACCCCTTCAAAATCATCATGTGCCAAGCTGATTTCATTTTCCCAAGCTAGCTCTATCGCCCCACTGTCATTGTCATTGTCACCACTTTCTTTAAATCATCCAGATTAAAATTTGGTGTTATCACGGACGCTTGCCTCTCGAGACTTCAGTCTCCATATTGAATCAGTCACCAGGAACTGTTATTTTTCCTTCGGTGCATCTTTCAGATTTATCTTGTCCTTCTTTCCCTACACCTGGTCCAGCTGTGGTGTTCCTGCTGCCAGACATCTCCACCTGCTCCCCAGGCCCCACCCAGGCCGCCTTGCAAACAAACACCTGCCGGGCTAAGCTTTTTGAAGTGCTCCTCCCAGAATGTTCTTTGATTAAGAATCTCCAGAGGCCTCTTGCTGCTCACAGAACCAAGTCCTAGCTTGTCCGCATGTCTTTCGAAAGCCATCATTACCTACAGCCTTTGTGCCCAGTCATTTTTTTTTCCCTCACAGTTTCCCCCAGTGGTCCTACACTTCATGACTGATCCCCGTGCTGACCACCATATACAACATGCTCCTCCTGCCTCCTGCCCTGCTTAAGCTGTTCCCCTGCCTGAAATCACCTCCTTTGTGCC
Organism: Hylobates moloch; assembly: GCF_009828535.3. Lineage (NCBI taxonomy): Eukaryota > Metazoa > Chordata > Mammalia > Primates > Hylobatidae > Hylobates > Hylobates moloch. The sequence goes on from NW_026652283.1 coordinate 55,314,023, forward strand.
TTTCCATACCCAGCCTCCCCACCAACAAAACACTTACTTTGTTTGGATTTTAACAGAGAAATAATTAATGCATGCCCTTTGTAGAAAATTTGGACAATACAGAGGGATATAAAAGTATGAATATTCTCATCCAGAAATAACTGCTATGAACCCCTTTGGTATATTTCTTTCCAGTCTTTCGTCTATATATTTACTTATTTTTTTTAACCTAGCTGAGATCAGCCTATGTATATTACTTGTATCTTGCTTTTTTAGTGCTTATTATAAATATTCTTTCTAAACATTGTCTTTAATAGTCCCTAACTTTTGTTATATAAATATTTCATAATTTATTTGGCCATTCCCCTACTGTTGAAAATTGAGGTTGTTTCCAAATTTTTATTATTACAAATAATCCTGTCATGAACATCTTTTTATGTATACCCATGATGGCATTTCTGATTATTCTCATAGGTTAAATTCTGAGAAGTGAAATTGATAAATCAAGAGGTTGATTTTTTTATATCTATTGTCTAACAATGTTCCAGTTTTGTACAAATTTGCACTGTAATCAACAGTATAAGAGCATTTATGTCTTATACTATAATTGTCATAAATTAAAATTTTGCTTGAGTGTAACAATAATTGATTGTTCATTTGCATGTATTTAATTATGAGGTCAGGTCTTTGTTAATATGTTTATTGCTTTTTAGTAATATTCTCTTCTGTGGATTGCCTATTCACACTCTTGTCTATTTTCCTACTTAGTTCTTATTGATTTATGTGAACTTTATATGTTATGGATAAAAACCTTTTTTCTGTGCTTATATTTGTGGAAAAATGTTCCCCCAAACTGCTTTTATAATTCTGTAAATGTAAGTGATTTTTCTGTCATAATTCTTTTTAAAAAATCTTACATAGTTAAATACATCAATATTTCCTGTGTAACTTCTTCCATTGTATTTATATTTAGAACTTCTATTTACATATTTACTTAACATTTCTTCTTATTGGTTTTTATTATTTAAAATCACTTCATAGACTATTTAACTTTACAGTGTTAACTGGCTTAAGTTTTTTCTTCATATAGTCAAGCAATGTTTCTAATATTACTACCTAATCCTTTCCTTCTCACTGACATCAAAAAATCACCTTTATCATATTGTAAATTCTATAGAGCTGTGGTTCTCAACCTTGAGTATACACTGGAATCACCTGGGCAACTAAAAACCACTGGCATCTGGACCTCATTCTAAGAGCTTCTGACTTAACCATTATGAGGTGTAGCCTGGATGGGGAGGGTGTAGGGGAAAGGCTTTCCAGGTGATTCTAATGTGCAGCCACGGTTAGTAACTGCTGCTAAAGTGTTTAGGACCTGGTTCTCATCCACAGGCAAACATCTGAATCAAAACGGAGATTTAAGCAACTCCGGCCCACCCTGGAGATTTGTATTCAGTTTCCCTGGGAAAGGGTCTAAGTAAATGGAGTTTTAACATTCTCACAACTGATTCTCATTACATCCCAGGCAGAGAGGCTGTTGAGGCGTTATCTATCTGATTTCATTCATGTGTTTGATTATCCTTGGGCTGATTTAATAACTTTGTTTTTATCGTGAATTTTAGTATCTGGTAAGGCTAATGTCCCCTTACAACACTTGAAAAATGGGTAGCTATTTGCCTTTGCCAGTTTATGCCTCTCAATCTTTCCCCTGGGAACTTGTCTAAACTACAAGGGCCCAGCACCATCTGAACATGAGCCCAGGGTCTGTTCTATTAGTGTTCCGGGCGATTCTGAAACACACCACATGTTGTCAATCACTGCTCTAGAATCTAGATCATCCTAGTAATTTTTTGAGTTAAGAAAGAATCTTACTGGGCTCTTGATGAGATTTGCATTAAGCTGCCGAAGCAGTCTTCAAGACTCAACTTGAGACTCACTTTCTCTGTAAGGACTTCGCTGCTTACTCCAACCCGCATTCATTTCTCACACCTCTAAGCCCCTAACTAGCAAACAACGAATTAATTATTTGGCTTGCAATTCTTTCTTGCAATGGAATTTGGGACTACTAGTAGATAATAAGCTCCTGGAGGGCAGGGTCTGCTGGTGTTTCTTCCACAGTTTCCAGTACGGTACTGGCCTGTGGAAGGCACTCAAGTAATGCTTACCTTCATAATTTTCACAAATTCATGAAGTTTATCAAAATCCTTGTCCATTAGCTCCTTTATCTAACAGGGAAGAAAGGCATGGCTTGACAAAGCACACAGCATGTTATTGAGGTCAGTTGTGGCATCTTTGGGGCATTTTAGGCAAAGGGCAGCATCTGCTCCTCTGGCATGGACTAATAATGGCCTGTTAGAGCCACTTTCTTCTCAAGGAGTCTGTGAAGGGACTAGGGTGCAAGCACCATCAAGTCACTACAACCACCAGCCTTGGCACGGCTTAGATCTGGCTACTGCAAGACTGCATGTGGAGCCTGGACCACAGCTTCAATTACACTTTCTTGCTTGATTATTTGCTTTTTTCCTAAGGATGCTACAGGTGATTGGTTGGTTGTATCATAGAAATGAGAGGTTTCCTGCTTTGCAACTTGCTCAGGGGAGGCGAATAAGGAAGACGGTGTTGGTCCCTGACTTCTCCTAAATTCAAATTCCAAATCAGCCCGTCTCACTCAGCTTCATCACTAAGGTGGCATCACCCACCCTTATCAAAGAGACACTTTAGGGAGTCCTCAGTCACTCAAAAACTGGGTTTAGGCATCAAACAAGTAAGAAGTGAATAACCTAATACTGAAGTGCTCTGGGTATTAGGACTGAGTTACATTTTTCCATGCAATTCCTGCTTTCCTTCACTATTCAAACTTAAGGATTGCATTTTTCCTGAAGCTACACTTTTCCTCCGTGATATGGAAGGCCTCATCTTGTTACCTGTTTTATCTCCTCCATTTTCTCCTTGAGCTCTTCTCTCACTTCCCTGAGTTCATTCTGAGGAAATAAAATGGAGAAGAGAAGGAGGAAAGAAATATCTAGGATGGAGGGGAAACCATCAACAGGAGGAAAGGAAAGATCCTGGGGCACTGTCAGAGAAAAGCTTCCAATAGGGAGGAAAGAAAGGATGTTGTGGAGACAATAGGATAGACCAGGTGCACTGGCTCACACCTGTAATCCCAGCACTTTGGGAGGCCAAGGAGGGAGGATCGCTTGAAACAAGGAGTTTGAAACCAGCCTGGGCGACATAGCGAGACCCCCCACCCCCATCTCAAAATTAATTAATTTATGTTTTAAAAAGACTGTAAGATAGTGGGACCTACAGGCATCATGTGTCTCTGCCAAAAAATGCACAGCCTGAATCTCATCATGAGGAATCCAACAGACAAAGCCAAATTGAGGGTTATCCCACAACATAAGTGATCTGTAATCTGTAAAAATGTCAATGTGCCCAGACCAGGTACAGTGGCTCAAACCTGTAATCCCAGCACTTCGGGAGGCCAAGGCGGACAGATGAGCTGAGGTCAGGAGTTCGAAATCAATATGGTGAAAGCCTGTGTCTACTAAAAATACAAAAATTAGCCGGGCATGGTGGTGCGTGCCTATAGTCCCAGATACTCGGGAGGCTGAGGCAGGAGAATTGCTTGAACCTGGGAGTTGGAGGTTGCAGTGAGCCTAGATCGTGCCACTGCACTCCAGCCTGGGCGACAGAGGGAGACCTTGTCTCAAAAAATAAAATAAAAATAAATAAATGTCAGTGTCCCCAAAGACAAAGAACTGTTCTGTTCCAGATTATAGAAAAGACACCTGGTAATTCAAGGCAATGTGTGATCCTGGATCAGACCCCAGACCAGAAAACGTCTCCTTTCTGTTGTTATGAAATACATGCATGAGACAACTGGTGAAATTAGAACAAGGGCTATAGATGAGTGTTGCCTGTGTGTTAACTTCTGGATTTTGATAATTGCACTGTGCCTGTGTAAGAGGATATTCTTGTATTTAGGAAACAGGCACTGAGGATTTGGGGAAAACTTACACTCAAATGGTTTGGAATATAGACATGCCTCTGAGTTCACGCACTCACCTTTAGGTCCTGTGTCACTCCTGCTTTGGTAAACCGCCCTTCTTGTTTAACTGCTTTGTAATCAAATGTCTGTGGATTGAAACAGGAACACAGACTTTTGGGAATTGCAGATGGGAGGTGGAAGTGCAGAGGCAGAAAAGAGATCCTCCTGTGTTTCTGTTCCTCCCTTAGGGCTAGGGCAAGAGGAAAGCTGGTGGCCCCACCTGTGCAGAAGGTTCCTCTATCCTCCTCCCTCTTTCAGCTCATCTCGTCCCACTCCCCTGCTGGCCATGGGGCCTCAGCTCCTTTTGTCCCTTGAACAGCCAGGCTCATTCCCACCTTGGGCCTCAGTGCATGCTGCCTCCTCTGCCTAGAAGGCTCTTACTCTGCCTTTGCAAGGCCAGGGTCTCGTCCGTCAGCTCTCAGCTCAAAGGAAGGCCTTTCCCGACCACCCGCTCTACGGCAGCCACTCAGCCATGTCTCCCTGTCTTGATTCCCAGCGGAGCAGGTAACGCTGACGAATGAGTCCTTGTTCGTTTACGTATCTGATTGGTTACAGTGTGAAGTTCTATGAGAGCAAGAACTCTCAGTGCATCCCCCAGCACCTGGGACAAATCTTGGCCACTAGGATCAGCAAATGACCCCTGACTCCAGGTCGCTTCCCCATGGATCTCAGGCCTGGCTGCTGGCATGGCCTCAAAAGAGCTTCTTACTTTGGTCGGCTCTGGCTTCGATTCTAGGCAAACTGCCTTGTAGTTCTTGCTCTGCAAAAAGAGGAGGCTGGGATTCAGGCTGGCAGGCGTCAGGATTGGGGAGGAGAACATCTGGCCCTTGCACGGGAACCCTGCCCCCCGCCCCCCACAACCATGCAACCCTGCCTGTCCAACTGGCTTGAGCTCAGGCTCACAGACCCCGCAGCACCCAGGTCCGATTCCTGACAACTCACATCTTGTCGTGCTGTCCTCTTCCTATGGGCGTGTGTCCGCCTATTTGGCAGGCAGCCCTCTCCCTGCTGGAGGGGCCAGCGTGGAGAAAGCACTTTAGGATAACTAGAAGCAAGTCCTGGAAGTATTGTTTCCGGAGCAAGGGCTTTGGCCATAGGCAGATTTGCACTCTAATCTCAGCTGACCTCTCTACTAGCTCTGTCATTTTGGGTGAGTTGCTTAGCCTCTCTGAGCCCCCATTTCCTCATCTATAAAATCGAGGTGATGATTATATTTATCTAACAAGGTTATTCTGAGCCTTAGCCCTGCTGGTTAGATGCGGGCCTGGCAGGCCTGGCATGGGCCATGGAACCGTGAGTGGTCTTGGAGTAGGGAGTGCTCCCTCGGCAGTGCTCCTCATCCCCAGAAGGAGGCAGCAGAGGCCTCTTTCCGTCCCACCCCAAGGCCAGGGATTAATCTCACACCCCTTCCAGACTGAGAGGCTGCTTTATGCTCAGCACAGAGAAAGAAAAACCAGAGATTCATGGGAGCGTTCTCTGTATCCCCTGCCCCACCACCATCTCCATTCAGTAGGAGCTCAGAGAGGACCCACACTGTCCAGCAAAGTCTCTTTTACCAGATGTGTTTTCTTCAATTCTGCCCTCTTGGCCAACATGATGGAGGAGGCCAGGGTGTTCTTCAACTCCCCACAACAGCCCCCAGGACCAGGCCACTGTCCTAGGCAACTTACAGGTCAAGGTGAGGGCAGGGCGACCACCCCTTTGTGTACGGAAGAGCTGAGGTCACAATGCCAGGACCCACATGGTGGTCCAGGGTGTCACCACAGCTTCAGGCCTGGGGGGCTTCGGCCACTGAGATGAGGGGCTCAGGCCAGGTTTCAGAGTCCCACCAGGCCTCCCTCTTGCAGCAGAAGGAAAGTCCACACTGAGGAGGACCACGGCCTGCTACGGCCAAAGTGCAAGGCACACGTCAGAAGCAGTGGCTCCTTCTGCAGCAGGACTCACCTACTGACTCAGAGGGACATCCTGCAGGGACAGCCAGCTCCTCCTCTGAGCGCACAGCCCATGTCCTCTGCTGTGCACTCCTCACGCGAATGGACCCCACCTCGGACCGGAAGCCACCTTGGGTTGGAGGATGCCATGAAGTCTCTCTGGTTCAACGTGCATGCACCGTCTTACTTAACCTGAGTTACTCTGTATGAGGTGGGGTAGCCAATCTCAGCAGGATGGTTTCTGATGCCTCTGACCTCACACTGCCCCTGTCCCACAACCACCCCCAGACCCCTGCCCACCTAAAAATTCTCTTTTCCTAGTTCTTCTATCATCCTGGAAGAGGGTTGGGACAAGAAGCTAAAGATAAGAAGCTTTGGGGGCAAATAAAGAAGAATATAAAGAAAAGGCCATTCTGAGGGTAGCCATAGTTTGTGCTAAAGTAGACAGTCAGAGGAACACGGCACCCCATGGGATAAAAAATCACTGGGGATCTGGGTTGGTGAAATTGATTTCTCTTTTCCTCTTATCACTGGGCATTCACTTCCTTCTTCCCTCTCATTTCAACTGCTAGTTGCACGGAAAAGGCCAGCATGGACATCTGAGGACAGACAGCACAGGAGTACAGGAACTAATGCAAATTGCATGTGAATGACATCCCCACACAGGCCACTACTGATCACACTCACCCTCCTGTTACACACACCTGCTTGGGACTATCCTTCCTGGAGGCCGCTGGAACTTCTGGAGCCACCTGCAGCACTTCTGATGCATTTCCTAGGTGGTGATTTCCCAGCCCCGACGCTGGTGACAGCTGTGGGTATTACTCCACCACAGCCAGAGCCGAATGTGTCTGCCACTGCATCAGGGGAAGGAGAGGGAGTTGGGGGTGGTCACCAGCTTCCCAGGCCTCACTTTCCCCACTTATAAATGAGCGGCTGGAACTTTTAAGTTTCCTTGGACCATTTAATTCAGCCCTCCCAGATCTGATGGCCTCGTGGTAGGAATGCCCTTCCTCCAAGGGAATTACAGTGAAAACAACTGACTCCATCTCAACATCCCCCAGCCCCATGAAAATGGGCCCCACCTCCTTCTGCTAATTTTGGCTTGGGGCCCTCCTGGACCTGCAGCAGAGCTTCCCTTGCTTGGCTGAGCAGTTGTTAAATGAGCTGCCTTCTAGCCAAGCATAGCACATGAGCCCACTGGCTTATCTATTAGGAAAGAATGTCTAAGAGAAATCAGGGTCTCAATGAAAACCGCACTATAAAGTAAAAAATTATCTGTGTATATATACACAAGCACACACGGTATTATCACCTGGGCAGAATTTTAACTACAGAGCTCTCAAACATTGCACACCATCGTTTTATAAATATGTTCTGGAGGGGCTGGGGGAATCCATGTGGTGAACCTGAATAATGATTATTTATTTATGAAGAGACAGGATCTTGCTCTTTCTCCCGGGCTGGAGTGCAGTGGTATGATCATGGATCATTGCAGTCTCGAACTCCTGGGCTCAAGCAATTCTCTTGCCTCGGCATCCTGTGTAGCTGGGACCACAGGCATGCGCCACCCCACTCCTGGCTAATTTTTAAAATTTTTTGTAGAGACAAGGTCTCGCTATGTTGCCCAAGCTGGTCTCGAACTCCTGAGCTCAAGGGATCCTCCTACCTCAGCCTCCCAGAGTGCTAGGATTGCAAGCATGAGCCACCACGCCCAGGCTGAATCATGATTCTTATATTCTTTTAAGAAGCTTTGGCACCTGCAAGAGAAACGAGGTTGAAGCAGTGTTGCAGTGTTGGTATTGCTGTGGTGTAACTTTGTTCTAGGTAAGCCATAGGACATTCTTATTTGAAGAATGCCCGACACGCTTTTCCTAATCTCCCTTCAGAGCAAAACCTATCTGTACCAGGGCAAGCCCACTGCTGCTCCATCAGAGTTTGGGGAAAAAGGAATATTCACAACAGACAGAAAGAAGCAGCCACCTGTCTCTGTTCTCCAAGTTGATATCATTTGGGTTTCATTTTCTTTATAAGGGTCCTGCTTTTTTTTCAGTTTTATGGATACAGTGTTGTGTGGGAGGCTAGGGTTGGGGGGAATTTTAAAATGGTCTTAAGCCTCTGAGCTTGGCCTCTTGTGATTCTGGGTCTGGCCCATGATGAGGTCCAGGCCCAGCCACTCCCCGCGTCAAGGCCCAGAGAACATGAAGAGAACGTCACGTGTGCCAAGGGGCCTATTTGACCACTGGGGGCCCAATGTTCTAAAGTCCTTTGATTAGGGTGGAACGTTTCACAAGACCCAGAATCCCACAGGCTTTGCTGTCCAGTCAAACTCAAACAGACACGGCTCAATACGTGTGACCTAGGCGACTCACACTTAGGATGCCCTGGCTGTTTACGTCCAAACGGACTGCAGCATCTGGGTGGCTGCCCTCAGCCAGAGACGATCTCTGGCTCGCAGCCCCAAGAGAACCTCTCACATGACATTTTTAGAGATCTCACATGATTGATTCCTGTGTCAACCTACTTGACTGATGTATAGACACCTAGGAAAGCTTTACTCGGTGCAGGGTAGAGATAGCTTTTATCATTGACACACTGATTACTATGCAATTTCTGATCATTTTTATCATAGTGTATCAGATCTTGGCTAGAATCATAATCCTATTATGTCGTTTCTTTGGAAAACTTATATCCAGTTTTTATCATATGAACTTCCCAGTACCTCTATTTCAGCAACAAAACATAACAATCTGAAGAGATCGTTGTAAATCTCTGGCTATTTCAATACAGCCAATGACAAGTGAAAAGTCTGAGCAAATGTATTGTGGAAGGATCTTCTCCTCTGTAAGTTCACCATGACAGGCACATGCTTGCCAGGGCCTCCCGAGACCCAGGGGAACCCGCTACTCTTCCCACAACCAACCATCACAGGGCACCTGCCGTGTGAGATAAAGCCAACACTGCCAGCCAGCAGAGGCTCTCCCTGCTACTGCCAAACAGGGCTCCTGAGGCCTCCTTACTTAGCCGGTTCCCTTTACCCTGTTTGGATGGAACCCAAATAGAGTACAGCGGTGATTTCACGCCTGCCTCTCTCAGCTTCCCTGCTGGAAGGTGCTCTGCAGTTGCAATTCCCTCCCCTAATAGCCTCCTCTCCACCTCTGACAGCTTCAAATTCCCATCCATCACTGAAACAATCAAACTGAATGGCACAGTAGCCTCTTAGGGCTGGCCTTGTTGGGGGACTATGCTTCACACGGGGTCCATGGAGAGCGGAACGTCTCAGATGGGAGGGCTTCTTGGGTTAGTCCTGAGAATAGCCCTCGTCTCTCCCACTCACATTCCTTTGGCTGGAATATAATCACAAGGCCATATCTCACTGCAAAAGAGGCTGGGAAATATGGCCAGGTTTCTCCCAAGAATAAGAGGAGACAGGCTTATGGGGCAGGCAGATAACCTCTGCTATCCTTTCCTGACACATTTCACCTTCCTTATTCCACTCTAACAGGTCTCCTCATAAGAAAACTTGATTTCGATTTCTTCCACTCTTAGGGTAAAAGGGAGGTAGCTTACAAGGACCAAAATCCATGAAGCCAGTAGCTGGGTGTGATGGTGCATGCCTGTGGTCCCAGCTACTTTAGAGGCTGAGGTGGAAGGATCGGTTGAGCCCAGGAGGCCAGGGCTGCAATGAGCTAGGATCACACCACTGCACTCCAGCCTGGGCTATAGAATGAGACCCTGTCTGATTAAAAAAAAAAAAAAAGAGGAAACCTACACTGGACACTCAAACAGAATGAAATCTCCTAGCAAATGTGAACTGGAAGAGTTAGGATTCGGGTAAGGGACTCACCTCTGTGTCACCTGAATGGCCAGTGGGCTGGAGCATTGAGACAGAGACTGGAATAATGATCTGGTTTGTCCAGGGCTTTCCCGTGCAATAGTTCCAGTCTATCCCAGTCCCAGTCTAACCCAGTCTCATTCTGTGGAGGGCCCTGCAAACCTCCCTCCCCACCACAGGCTTCTTCCCTCCTGCAGCACAGAATGTGGGTCTGGTCTACACTTCTCTTGCTGTTCTAAGCCCTCTGAGTAGCACTGGGACCTAATCAAGTTGCCTCAGCTTTGCCAGCCCCTTCCTGAGGGGTGGGCCCTGCTGCTGTCCTCTTGGCTGAGAATCCATAACCTTCTTCAGCTGAACCTTTGTGTCCAGCCCCATGAAGCCACCTGAACTTGATTCCTGCCTGGAGATGCCAAATGCTGGGCCCCACTCACCAAACATGGCAATGACTCAGATTGAGCCAAGTTTTTCAGAACCTGGAGATACTGACAGCTGGTTGGCATCTGGTGGGGTCAGCCTGGCCATTGCCTCTTTTATATGTGGTTTACCTCCTTCCCTTGAACGTTCTGCCCCTGAGGTCATTAGAACCTCAGAGCTGAGTCCATGTGAAGATTGGCCCAGAAAGTTGGAATCTTCTTCTCTTGGTAGGGGTTTGGGCCTGGGCTGGAGACAAGAGCATCTCTCTCTCCGTTTTTTTGTTTTGTTTTGTTTGTTTGTTTTTTAATTTGAGACAGAATTTCACTCTTTTCACCCAGGCTGGAGTGCAGTGGCATGATCTCAACTCACTACAACTTCCACCTGCCAGGTTCAAGCTATTCTCCTGCCTCAGTCTCCCAAGTAGCTAGGATTACAGGACCCCACCACTATGCCTGGCTAATTTTTTTTTTTGTATTTTTAGTAGAGATGGGGTTTTACCCTGTTGGCCAAGCTGGTCTCGAACTCAGAGGTTAACTTTTCTGAAGTCACAGCTAAATGGGGGAGCCATGGCTACACAGCCAGCACATTTGACCTGCACCCCAGACTCTCCCCCAAGGGGCACACACCCTCCACCTTCCTTGCTTGGGGAGTAGAGGGGTGGACTGTGTTGACCGCTGCACCCCGTGACAGCATTTCCCACTTGACATTTGTAAAATTGTGGTTTAAAAAAATGGGTAAATAGACATGATCCCTGCTTTCCCAGGCCATGCCCCACTGCCAGAGGGCCATCTGCATAGTGCAGACGGAGGGACTCCATCCTTTCCCCCCGATAACTCAGTTGGCCTGAGGCGGGCCCTGGAATAGCAGCCTTGGGAAATGAGCCTGGGCTGTAACATCACACAGCCCTGCTCTAAACTCCAGGTCCTTGCCATACCAGTTACATGGCCTTGGGCAGGTTTCTTAACCTCTCTGAACTTGTTTACTCATTTGTAAAATGGGATATTATACAGTACCTACCCCATAGGGTTTTAACATTTTATTTCTAAGAATTAAATAAGGCAAAGCATGTAAAGGGTGTGACACATGCACCTTGTGAACCATAATTGTCCCCAGAGGCCTCTAGTTCTTGGGGACGATACCCTCCAGTCCTTACTCCTGTCCCAGGATCTCTCAGGGTAGGCAGAGATACCAGTGATTCCCTTTTTTAATGGCTCCACTTCCACCCCCAGGGCTCTGGACCCAGTTCAGAAGTATGTTGGGGTGGGAGTTGGGGGGTGGAGGAGGCTTCAGGGACAGGTGCTCATGTGGCGGTCCCTGCATTGTCCCTGAAGCCAGCTTTTTCAGAGGCACTCATCACATATGGTGTGTACCCAACCCACTCCCTCCTTCCCCCCTCCATGAATACTTGAAATAAATAAAATATTGAGAGGAAATTAATCATGTATCTACCAAGCTATTGGTATGAAATACTTGCTGAAGAAAATTATATGAAGCAGAACAGAAAAGACCAAAACAGTTATATAAAACAAAAGGAATTTAGTAATTTGAAAGGTAAGAGGATCAAAATCAGAGATAATATACGTATTAAGCTAATGGGAAGAAAAATAGTCAAATTAGGTACATAATATTAACTCAATATTTAGTTGTAAAGGAATCAAGTAGAATTGTTTCTATTTAAGACTAGCTACTAAAACAGCACTTAAACAGGCGGAAGGCGGTGGAATAAATGAAAGATACAAGCAGCAGTAGCTTAGAATGCAAGGGTTCACCCTTCCTCTCCCTCACCGGCAAAAAGGGCTCTTCAGGTTGAAGGAAGCAGGTCTGGCTGCCCAGTACTGAGTGTTTGCCCCTAGGGGGCGCCCAAGAACAGAGGCTCTCGCCAAGGGATCCAGGTGTTCCAGAAATAACCCAGTAACCTGCCCCAGCTGCTCCCCTGCTTTCCCTGCCAGCATAGGGATTTAGAGCAGAACTTTTCCCTCGGGCAGAAATGGCCCCACGAGGCACAGGCGACTTCACAGGTCATGTCCAAACCCACACAATCATCAGCAGTAAATCATTTTTATCCAACCGTTCATTCAGTCAACATACACCGACTGCCCCTCCTTGCCAGGCACGGCAACCCACACTTACAACAGAGGATGTGGAAACAGATTTAGGTTACAAGCTGAATAAAACAGTTCAGAGCAGGGAGCAGGAATAAAGGGAACGAGCTCCTCACCCCAGACACCCTACCTTTCAGGGTGGGCAGGTGCTAAGAGCTGCCCCTCCATCCAATGGGACATGGCCTGTGGCTCGGCAGTGTCCACAAAATGAACAAAGTGCAGCCTAGCTGGGGGTCCTGCGGTCCTTGAGGATGATCTCAACCCACGCAGCTGATGGAGCCTTCCGAGGACACAGGTGCCGTCCGCGTACTGCCCTCAGAGCACAGCCCTGGTCTCCAGTTCACAGTGCCGCCTACAGGGAGAGGAGAAAACCTTCCTTTCTCTGAAGAAATGGAAGGAAGGCTAGTTGAGCGTCTTCTATGGGTCTGGGATGAGGTTGAGTGCTTTATAGACACGAGGCAGGATAAGCTTGTTAGGTAGGAATTTGTGTTTTTTTTCCCAGAGCCCTAGGCGGGAGTAGGACCTCAGAGAGGAGCAGCCATGTGGGGGTCCCAGATTCTCAGAACATCCTCCGTCAATGGGGTGGCTCATCCATGGCAGAGCTGGCTGACCTGAAGTGACCCTAAGGACCGGAAACGGGTGTCTCAGTGGTGAGCACTGCAGACAGGCCCAAGGGAAGACCCAGGCTCTTGTTCTTTCTCTACAGTCTGTGAGTATGTGTATAAGAGAGAGTGTGTGTGTTGGGGGAACAGCCCTGAAAAAAGAGGGGCTCTAATTTCTTCCTTGCTTGGCAGGGTGAGCGCTCAGAGTGAAAGCTAAGTTGCTTTACTTGTTATCAAGGTAGCAGAATAGCTGGGATTATCATACATTGGGGTAGGAGTAGAAAACGAGACAGCCACTCTAGAAAAGAAAGTGTTTCCTGCACACTGGAGTTTGTAAAGTGCATCATATTCATGACAAGGAATCCTCATCATACCGTAATGCCATTGTCAAATAGCTATGATGACTCTCATCTTGTAGATGAAGAATCAAAGCTCAGAGAAAATCACTCAAGCTGGCCGCAGGGCTGTTTCCACCGCGCCTGCTCCGATGATTGGCAGGGGTACTGCGGCCACGGCCCGAAACTTTAGCAAAAGCACTGTGGGAAACGCAGCTCCCACATTGGGAATGCAGATCTGGTGGTTCTGGGAGAAAAGGTGTGGATTGTAGGAAAGTGAAAGTTGTCTGTCTGTAAAGAAGGATTCCCTGAGCCTGGGTAAAAATGACATTCCCATGCTCTGGAATAGGAAAAGAGCGGGTGGGAGTTTCCCTGAACCATATGGGCTTCCTGTAGCTCATGCAAACCAAGTGTTTGTTCCTGGGCCACTTAGGAAGCCTGCTCCTCCCTCACTCTTGGTTCCTTTGACCCTTGCCTAGATTTCCTGGCACAGCCACCAATGTAACTCACACACTGGGCGCCAAGGCTGTCTTCCCCTACTCTCACCATCGGCCCTCTGTGTCTCGTCCAAGCCATCTCCTTCATTTGTGTATTTAAGGTCTCTATGTACCAGGCAGAGCGCTGCGTAGGAGCTGCGATCCAAAGATAATAATAATAGCAAATGCTACTGTATTAGTCAGAGCTCTCTAGAGGGACAGAACTAATAGGATAGATGTATATATAAAGGGGAGTTTATTAAGGAGTATTGACTCACACGATCACAAGGTGAGGTCCCACAATAGACCATCTGCAAGCTGAGGAAAAAGGAGGCCAGTCCAAATCCCAAAGCTGAAGAACTTGGAGTCCGATGTTCGAGGGCAGGAAGCATCCAGCACAGGAGAACGATGTAGGTTGAGGCTAAGCCAGTCTAGTTTTTCCGTGTTCTTCTGCCTGCATTTATTCTGGCCGTGCTGGCAGCTGATTAGATTCTGCCCTACCCAGATTGAGGGTCGGTCTGTCTTTCCCAGTTCCGCTGACTCAAATGTCAATCTCCTCTGGCAACACCCTCACAGACACACCCAGGATCAATACTTTGTATCCTTCAATCCAATCAAGTCAACACTCGATATTAACCATCACAGCTACTAATGATAACCATAATGCTTGCCATTTATTGAAAGGTTTTGTTGGGCTTGTGAGGGGCGAGTGCTTTGTGACTTTGGCACAGTCCCTGCTGTCAAGGAGCTCACAGTCAGGAAGGAAAGAAACGCAGGTAGAATTTCAGCCTGGAGTTCCAAGTGCTGCCCTCAGGGAGTGCTGGGCCTGAGCTGGGGTGAGGCAGTAGGGCCCTTCCTGGAGAGACTTGAGGGAGACGCCTGGGGGAGTGGCCGGATGAAAAGGTCACTGGCAGGGCAGCATCTTCCAGGTCAAGATTGTCAGGTTCTCTTCTGTCCCCAGAGAGTGATCCTGGGAGGCCCTGGCACAAGCAGGACCTGCTTCTGGGAGGAAGTTATCTGAGGCCGGCACGAGAGAATACTGTGGCAGGACATTTTTGTGGCCGCATTAACAATTTTCCCCTCTTTCCCTTTTGGCCATTCAGAGGGGCCGTTTGCCCTTCCATCAGGGAAGGGTGAGAAGGGGTGGGGGGTAGGAAAAAAGAGAGCCTTCCAGACTGTGTTCCTGAAAGTCTTCGCCCTTAGGCCAACAGAGAGGGCTCTGGGCCTAAACAGCATGTTTGATGTTGTGGAGAGAGAGAGAACACAAGCAAGATGTTTTTGGTTCCCCAGAGAAAGTGCCTTGGCCTCCAGTCCTGTGCTTTATTTTTGTTTTATTTATTTATTTATTTATTATTTTATTTATAAATAAATAAATTATTTATTTATTTTAGAGACCACTTGTCTCCCAGGCTGGAGTACAGTGGTACAATCACAACTCACTGCAGCCTTAACCTCCCATGCTCAAGCAATCCTCCTGTCTCAGCCTCCTAAGTAGCTGGGACTACAGACATGCACCACCAAGGCCGGCTAATTTTTAATTTTTATGGAGATGAAGCCTCACTATGTTGCCTAGGCTGGTTTCAAATTCCTGGGCACAAACAACCCTCCCGCCTCGGTTTCTCAAAGTGCTGGGGCTATAGGTGCATGCCACTGTGCCCAGCCCAGTCCTGTGCTTAATTTTGGAGTCAGAGCCTAGACTGGGCGTGGGGGCCTCTGACCCTGCGGAAGCAGAACTTGTTGGGGCCATCACCTCCCAACCTCATGTTTTTCAGTGTCCTAAGCTTGAATACTGTCTCACCTCTGCCTGCGGTGTAGTCCTGAGCATGCTGTTTCACTTCTCTGAGCCATGGTTTCTCCCCTTTGAGCCAGGGAAAATGACAGCCCTCTCCCTCATGTCACGTGGTTGCTGTGAAGAGGGGTAGGGGGTGACTCTAGCAAAGCCTGGTCCACAATTTCCAGCTTCTTCTCCCTCCTCACCCCCTTCTTCCCCATCCTTCCTTTCTGCCCCTTGCTCCTCTGACCCTGAGGACCCAAGGGGTCTAGCCTCACCCTGCCCTCTGCTACCCTACTCCCTTTCTCCCGCAGCAGCCAGCCTCAAGGATGGGTTCCTTCCCTCCCCGATCTGCTTATTAATTACCAGATCCATGTTGCCTTCCTCCTAAGTTGCAGGAGGACCTCTGAAGATGCTCTGAAAAATCAACTCGCAAAAGGCAGATTAATTGGAGGAAAGTCATACAAATTTATTTAACATGTGTCCCTGGGAGCCTTCAGAATGAAGACCCAAAGAAAGAGGGAGAAATTGTTCATTTTTATGCTTAGGTTCAACAAAGTGTGGGCAGCTGTGTAGAAATATGATTGGACAAAAGGGTCTGATCTAATGTGAATAGACTGAATGGGGAAACCCAGCCAGGCCTGTGGGTCTGGATTCTTCTTGGCCCCTCTGAGCATGAAGTCCTTCCTTCTGGGCATGGAGCAGGGCCCTCTCTGGAATGGGGGTTTCATGACCTACAGTCAAACGATGATCCCTTCGGATCATTTCTTTAGAGCCAGTTTCTACACAGCAAGGCAAGGGCAAGTTAGAGTAATATTTTTAGGTTTTATGGCTGGCTTTGGCGAAAAGGGGTTCTAGTTCCTATGGCCGGCCTTGGGGAGAGTGGGGCTGAGAGACGGGAAGGCAGGAGAAGGTCAGAGAAAAACTTGTGCTTCTGGGGCCTTCATTTTGGGACACTGTTTTCTGAGCCCCCACACAGGGATCTCTTCCACATCCTCCAGGCTGCATCTCCAGAACCTCACGCCCTGCTGGCAGCAACAGACACTGGGTAAGTATTTGTTTAGTAAAATCCAGCAGTTTGGGTAGCAAAGAGGAAGAGAGTAAACAGCAAGGAATAAAAGGCCAGAAGGTCAGACGCAGCCTCTGCCACAGTCCCCACCAGCTCCGGGGGCTTGTCCCGTGCCCAGCCAGCACCCAGCCAGCACCCAGCCAGTGCCCAGCCATGCTGTCCCGGGCGCTGCTGCTCTCCTTCTGCGCAGCAGGTGAGGCCCCCCGGCCTGGAGGAGGGTGCGTGGCTCCATGCTTCTCCAGGCTGGAGGCTGAGGGAAGGGGGCGCACCCCTGAAGTTCCCAGATTTCCAGGTTGGAGGGAGGCAAGGTGGAAAGAAACGAATGCTTTTCAACCCTCAGAACAGGGGTGGGAAGGGAGCTTCGCCCTCATCGCCCCTAACCAGACAGTACTCAGCCAGCGTCCAGAAGGCAGCAGTCAGAAACAGTGCGGCTCCAGCAGCTTCCATTCTAGCAGGGCTAAGACATTCCTCAAGGAGACGGCCACGCAGGTCACTTCAGAAGCATGTGCAATGCAGGGAAGGACATCACCGGGGTGTGGACAGGGATGGGCGTTGTGGGGGTCTGTGGACCAGGGGTGGGGGCGGCAAGGGTTCTCGGAGAAAGGGAGCCGTGGGTGAGCCTGAGGGGGTGAAGGAGCCGCCAAGAAAGCCAGGAAAAGCCCTGGCTTGGAGGGTGGTGGCTGCTGATGCGGGTGGGAGGGGAGGGCACAGGGCCCCATGGTTGCGACCCACATGGCGGTGGGTGGTCAGGTCTTAGACCCTCTGGCTGCAGAGTGGGGGCGTGTGGGGACTGCCAAGGGTAGAGGGGTCTTGGGCCCAGGTGTTGGCAGGCAAGCAGAGAAGGGCTAAGTTCAAGGCCATGGAACTGACTAGAAGCTCCAGGGTGGGGCTGGAGAGGCCGGCAGGAGGGGCGCCCTGCACAGAGCTGGGGGGCCAGGGGTGGACACCATCCTAAAATCAATTATGCAGGCCACAGCCAGTCATTAAAAAAAATAAGTAGAATGCTTTTCTCAGTGACAGGAAGCATCCTCCCCTATGGTGGGTGTGAGGAGCTTGTTCTCCTTGGCAGGGGAGCTTGTTCTCCTCCTCAGCCCTGGCCCCTGGCTTCCCTGCCAGGGCCTGTGCCCAGCTCTCCAGTCTCATTCTCCTCTCCAGGGGCATCTAGCTTGAAGGGTTCCTTGTGGCCCAGACCCCCAAGGTCCCAACACCAAGCCCTTCATTCCTCTCTGCCTCCCTCCACAGGCAGGGCCTGGGCAGACAGAGCAGCCCTGGACCAACCGCATTTACTGGGACCAAGAGGGTGTAGTCAAGGAAGGAAGGAACACAGATCTTGGGGCTTGGGGTGGCCTCCTAGGAGACATTCGATTTGCTCATTAGTTCCTCCTTCTCTTTCCTTGCTTCCTTCCTTCCTCCCTCCCTCCCTCCCTCCCTCCTTCCTTCCTTCTTTTCTTCTTTCCTTCCCTTCTCTTCCTTCCTTTTCAATATACTGAGCCCTTGTGATGTGGCTGGCATTGTGCTGGGCCCTGGGAATATAATGATGAATGAGGCTCATTCTTTGCTCCTAAGTTGCCTATACCAGGTGGTGCAGACAGACAAGCAAAAAGGTCTCTTCCCCGAAAGCTTTTAAAAAATCCTGATGCTGGTCCCAGCAGCAGATCTTTGCTCTAGGGTGGGCCTGGAAATTGGTGTATTTGAAAAGCTTCCTAGGTGACTCCAAGGTGCAGCTCCGGTTATGAGCCCCTGATGGAGGGGCAGTGCCCTGCCATGGATATGGGCCTGGAGCTGGGAGCCTGCCCAGGGTACTTGAGTCTGGGCTGTATTCCTTTTCACTGGGTGGCCTTGGCTGTGCCTCTTTAACTCTCTGTGACTTGGTTCCTTCATTTGTAAAACAGTCAGAGTGATACCTTAGGCAGCTGGAAGAATTCCTTGAGCCGATGGCACATGGCGGGCACTCAGCAAGCATTGTCTATTGTCATCAAGCACTAACAAAGTTGCACTGCAGCAAGTAGGAAAGGCACCTCACCTTTTCTGCGGAAAGGATGGGGCAGAAGGGTGAGGAGTTAGCTGGGCAAAGGGACTGGGGAGATGAGGAAATGGGAGAACAGGAATCGTGGGTTGAGGGAGCTGGAGGAGGTGGCCGGCTCTTCAAGAACAAGAGAACAGCTTGTGGCAAGGCTGGGAGGGAGAGCTGGATATGACTGGTGGGCCAGCGGCAAAGCGCAGAGTGGGCAGTAAGAGGCTGGGGAGGCCCACCGGGGTGTGGCTGAAAGCTCTTTGAGGACTAGGGGCTGGGGTGGGGACAGCTGTGCTGTGACAGCCTCTCCTGCTCCAGTCCTGCAGCTGGTGAGCAGTGAGAGGGACTTGGTTCTGGTGAAGGAGGCGCTGAGCTGGTACGACGCCCAGCAGCACTGCCGGCTGCACTACACAGACCTCGCTGACCTGCAGCCAAGTAGCCTGTGGAAGCTCTACTCCCTCATGACCAGCACCCCGGCTTGGATTGGCCTCTTCTTCGACGCAAGCACTTCTGGCCTGAGATGGTCCAGCGGCTCCACAGTCACAGCCCTGGAGTGGGGCCAGAAGCTACCCGAATTTGGGGTGGGCTTCTGTGCCATGCTGTACACTTGGCTGAAATTACCCAACATAGGGGCTGCCTCCTGCACAGACCAGAAGCCCTTCCTCTGCTACTATGGTGTGTTCGCATTCATATTTCAGGCTTGGTCTTTCCCCCAGGGACCTCGCTCTGTTGCCCAGGCTGGAGTGCAGTGGTGTGATCATTGCTCACTGTAACCTCCAACTCCTGGGCTCAAGTGATTCTCCTGCCTCAGCCTCCTGAGCAGCTGGGACTACAGGTGCACGCCACCACACCTGGCTAATTAAAAAAAAACAAAACAAAACAAACAAAAAACCAACCTTAATAGAGACAGGGTCTCTCTATGTTTCCTCGGCTGGTCTCAAATTCTTGCCTTCAAGTGATCCTCCTGCCTCAAGTCTCCCAAAGTGCTGGGATTATAGGCACGAGCCATTGGGCCTGGCCCAGTGTTGCTTTTCAATAGCAAATGATGGGGCGGGGAGAGACAGAGAGAGAAGCGCCCTTTCAGAGGATAACTGGTCAGGACTTTACTCTTTTTGACACGTCACTTTCTCTCTGTGACCTCTATTTCTAGTTCCTCTGGACCCCTATTCGAAGACCTCATTAAAAAATTGGGTGTAAGTCAGGATAGAATAAAAATAAAATCTGGAAATTTCCTTTCTTTCCAATTAAGGATTTGGGGGAAGGAGAAAAAGAAAGGGAGCCAAGAGGGAAAGACAGGCTGGGGTTGGGGGGATGCATGTGTACCTATGCAGAAGCAAGAGCAGAATTCACTGTCTCCTTCTCATGAAGCACAGGTGGACGGTTAGGGTCTCAGAGCTGGGCAGGCGGGTAGCGGCCGCCCTCTGGGAGATCCCCTGCTTCCCGCTAAGTGGGTAGCGGGAGCCAACTCCTCGGGCATGTTTGCGGGAAATCCACCATCGGTACACCACGCACAAGGCTCCAGCTGTTGGAGAACAGCAGCCCCCTCCTTGTGCTCCACCGGGTCCCTCTCTGTCCTGGCTGCCGGTGCCTCTGACTCCTGTCTTGTTGCTGTTGGGAAGATCATACATGGGCTGGTTGTGGCGTGCACAGCACTTGCCTGGTAAGAGTGTCACTTCCTGCTTCTCCCTCTGTCAGCCAAGACTCAATACAACTCTGTGCCATCCTCACCTCTCAAATAGGGTTATGGAGGACCAACCTCATGTGTGCCCAACATGCCTGCCCCGGGACCTTGAGAAGTAGTAGGTGGTGGCTGCCTAGATTTAAATGCTGGGTTCCCAAGGGAGTAAGGAGATTCCCAGGGGTGGTAAGTGTGCCCGGGACCAGGAGGCCTGCAAAGGGAGGGGTGTGCGTATGGGGTTGTCTCCTGCTCCCCACACTGTCCCCGCGCTCCACCAAGACGGGTCCTGACCCCTCACCTCTCTCCAGCTCTGCACCTCTGCTGCTAGCACGCGGGGTCAAGTCAGCGCTGTCTCTCCTCTGGGTCTGCCCTTGACCCCTAAAGTCTGTTCTCTAAACAGAGTGAGCTTTTAAAAAGGTAAATCAGGTCACTTCCCTGTAAACAACAGAAGCAACAGGCCCTGGCAGCACTTAGAATCCTGTCCTCCTTTAGCCATCAGGCCTCGCCTCCCCTCTTTGGCCTCGTCTCCTACTCCTGCCCCAGCCACATGACTTCCTTTGGCTCCTTCTCACTGCAGAACCTTTGTCGTGGCTGTGCTTGGGCAGCTCCTCCCGCCTCTCTACAAGATTTGCTCCTTCTCATATTCTCTTCAAGAGCAAGGACTCCGCTTGTCTTATTTCTGCCATTTTTCCCAGGGCGTAGAATAGCATCTGCGACATAATAGGTGCCCAGTATTTATTGAATGGATTGAATGGACATGTAAAAGGATGGACCAGCCTGTCTGCCCCCGAGCTAGGTTTTCCCGGCTGTAACTGGACAGGAGCTGCCTGCAGAGGATCCCGGGCCTCCCCAGAACTTGTGGTCTGTTTCTGTTTTACAGACCCTGACGTCGGGTACCTCATCTCCACAAAGCCCTCTCTCAGCCTGACCACCTCTCCAAAGCCAGGTACACACCTGCTCCCCATTCCCTTTTCTGGGAATCTGGCTTGTTTTGCCTTGGACCTCTCCACCAGGACCAGCCAGCAGGATCTCCACCCCTGGGTCCCCTCTGTTCCCCTGTTTTCTGCCTGGCTGTCCGGGAGGGATTTCCAGGCTTTGCTGCCCCCTGGCTGAACCGCATGGAGAGGATCAATGTCTTTATTTTTATTTTTTATTTTTTAAAGACATGGATGGTCTCACTCTGTCTTCCAGGCTGGAGTGCAGTGGCACACTCACAGCTCACCCGACATTCCTGGTGGCTGATCCTCCTGCCTCAGCCTCCTGAGTAGCTGGTACTACAGGCACATGCCACCATGCCCAGCTAATTTTTTGTATTTTTAGTAGAGATGGGGTTTTGCCATGCTGCTCAGGCTGGTCTTGAACTCCTGGGCTCTAGCGATCCGCCTGCCTGGGCCTCCCAAAGTGCTAGGATTACAGGTATGAGCCACCGAGCCGGCCATTGTCTTTATTATTCTGATGGGCCCAGAGGGGAGGGTGACTGGCTCAAGGTCTCCAATCACAGACTGGAATCAGAGAGTGGATGGGCCCTTGGCTGCAGCCCAGCTCTCACTCTGGGGTTGGGGACAGGGTGGTTCCTCTTCACAGCCCAAGTACCTGCTCATCCATCTAGGGGTGGGGGCGGCTTCTCGGAAATAGTCCCCTCTGATATTACTGCCTTGGTATCTTTTAAAAAGTTTCTTCCTATCTGATATGGAGAAGTTCTATGACAGAGGCAATACACTCACTCAATCTGCTCTGCAGAGTGGGTTTTCTGCATGGTATGGGGTACAGACTTGTAGAGTGAAGATGGCGTGGGCTTCCCATGTTCGAATCTCTAGTCTGGCCTGAGTTCGGGCAGGTTGTCGCCTCCCTGAGCCTCCTTTTCCTTATCTGTGAACTGAGGTTAATGACACCAACTTCTCAGGATGGTAGTGGGGTTTTCAAAGATGACACAGGCCACATGCATAGCTCAGGGCTGGTACATACTAGGGGTTTAATCTAGAGTAACTTAAAAAAATCAGTTTAGATAGGGAAAATGTTAGGGAAATTGGAGGCAAATCTTGATGGGCTTAGGTGAAAGGCTCATGTCCAAGTTTGGGAGGCTCCATTTGAATCTGAGCATGTGACTCCTGACTCGGCAAACAGTAGTGTTTCGTCTTCCGGGCCTCCGGAATCAATGCCTCAGGTCGAGTCCCAGCCACTCACATCATTTGCAATCGTCCATTGTCTGGAATCTCAGATGTGTGGGCTTATGTGCTGCAAGATGGGACAGTCCCGGGGAGGGGCAGGGCAGGCTGGGCCTGTCCTACCTCAGGACCTGGCCCAGTCCAGCCTCGGGCAGGGACTGGCAGTGGTGGCTGTGGGAGGACGGCATCTCAGTCTCTGGGCTCCCCAGAAAGCAAGGCCACTGAGCCTGCTCTGCCTCCTGTCCACCACGCCCATCCCTCCAGGCTGGCCTCTTCTCCCTGGCTCTCCAGGCACAGTGAGCCTAGGAAGATCACACATTTCATCTATTCTGCTCAGCCCTGGATTTGCCTGGGAGCCAGTGGGGGCAGGCACAGCCCCTAGAAATCACACTCGAGGGTAGCCCCAAGCCAAGATTGTTCTGTCTTCCTCATAATCTCCCCCAAAATGGTCACTACCATCTTGCCAAGTGCTTACTATTAATATATCACTGTGCTAAACCATTTGCATATATGATTTCATGTAATCCTGACCTTAGGTACTATTACCACCCCATTGTATAGATGAAGAAATTAAGACTTAAACTGAACTTGTGAGGCCATATAGCTACAAGAACTCTTAACGTCTGCTTTCCCTAATGTTTCCCCCACCTGCTGCTATATTATCTCATCCATTCTTCCATCCTGGTATTTGGTTTACCTATAAAATTGTTGTTTTGATCAAACTTAACACTCAAGGACCAGGGACAAGGGCCCATGTCAGACCAGAATTCTATCCCCAAAGGTGATGAAGGCTGGGCTGTCAGAAATCCAGGCCCTCAGGCCTGTGATCTCCACATTCTTTGACCCCAGCTGTGGTCCAGATCAGTGGCCAGACCTTCATGCGATTTGACCAAGTGATGACATGGTCCTCGGCCCTGCTGTACTGCCGCAGCCACCACACAGACCTGGCCGACCTGCAGATGGTGACGGATGAGACAGGCAAGGAGGCCTTGAGATCCATCATGAGTGAGACTGAAGCCTGGATTGGCCTCTACCTCAATGCAAACTCTGGATCTCTGAGCTGGTCCAGTGACCTAGGGGCCAGCATCCCCTCCTGGCTGCAGGTGCCGATGATGGTGAGAGGACTGTGCGCAGCTCTCGGCATCTATCTGACCTACTCCCCAAAAGTGTACTCAGTGAACTGCTCTTCCCCGCTGCCCTTCATCTGCTTCTATGGTGAGTGAGAGTCTGCTCTTGCTGGCCCTTGGCCCATTGAGGATAGCACGAGATGGGAAATGGGTTTACTTGGCCGCAGATGACATTGAGGATAGACCCAAGGAAGCACTTCCAGACTCTGAGGGGTAACTGAGTTCTGGAGCAGGCTCCTGAGATCCTTACACTATAAACTTGTGAGGAAGTTGTGTTATTTTAATTCTGGGGATCTTTAAATAATGGAACGGACTCCATCCAGCCTTAGGGCACTGGCAATTAGCAAGAGCAATGCGTTATTGGACAGTGAAGTTAAGAGTCTGGGCTTTGGAATCAGACTTTACAGAAATAAGGTGGGCAGCATCTCGGAGCCTCCTTCTCCTCATCTCTGAAATATATTGAACAAAATGAATTGGTGGCACGCACCTCATAGGATGGCTTTGAGGGCTGAATGAGAAAGTGAATGTAAGGGGCAGAGTAGAAACCCTGGCACAGAGTGGGCCCCCGGTGGACGGCAGCCATTGTCATTTTTCTGTCCCTGTGAATGTATGGGATCCCAAACCTGCCTGGTGCCCACATCCTGTGTGATGGGCCTTGCCTTTTCCTTCTCTCCTTCCTCCCTTCCTCCTTCCCCACCACTCTCTCTTTTTTGTGAGTTTTGTTGAGATATAATTCCCATCTTAAAATTTACCTTATTTTTTATTTAATTAAATTAATTAATTAATTAATTTTTGAGACAGAGTCTCACTCTGTCGCCCAGGCTGGAGTTCAGTGGTCCTATCTCAGCTCACTGCAACCTCCACCTCCCGGGTTCAAGCAATTCTCATGCTTCAGCCTCCCAAGTAGCTGGGATTATAGGTGCCTGCCACCACGCCTGGCTAATTTTTGTATTTTTAGTAGAGACGGGGTTTTGTCATGTTGACCAGGCTGGTCTTGAACTCCTGACCTCAAGTGATCCACCCGCCTTGGCCTCCCAAGGTGCTGGAATTACGGGCATGAGCCACCGCACCCAGCCAAAATTTACCTTTTTAAAGGGTACAATGCAGTGGCTTTTAGTATATTCACAAGGTTGTCCAACTGTCATCACGAATCTGATTTTAGGACATTTTCATCACCCCCCCCCCACCCCAAAGAAACCCCTTACCCGGTAGCAGTCACTCCCTCTCCTCCCCACCAGCAACCACAAACCTATTTTCTGTTTCTGTGGATTTGCTTGTCCTTGGCTGTTTCTTTTTGTGTTTTGGATTTGATGAGACGCATGATCCTTATCCACAAAGATGCTCTTCCTCCCTGAGGAGCTGCTTGCTGTGAGGATTGGAGATGGTGAATGTGTCTCCTGCAGGGATTGGCACACGGTAGATGTGCAACAACTGCGCCCTCCTGAGTTTGGCTACCATGATGGGCAACCAAATGCGGGGCCATCAGAGCCTGGGGTGGCCACTCACCTGCTGGGTGTTGCAGATCCTGCCCTCACACTCACTCTGTTTTCTTGCAGACCCCTCCACTGGACACCGGGCGTCAGCAGAGTTGCCTCCAGTCTTCCACACTTCCCCCACAGAAATGACAGAGGAAACAACAACTCCCAGGCCAGGCAGAGGTGCTTTGAGCCTGCCCTTGGCTGGATCTGGGTCTTCAGGGTCTGGGGAAGTGGCAAGGTAGCTTGCAGGCCCCATAAGACCCTCCTAGAAGGGCCAGTGAATGCCTAGAAAAGGGGTGAGCTAAGGGGGTGGCAGTCAAGGGCCACTTATGCAGAGGGGAGTTTCCCTCTGCTCCCCACCCTGCTGGTCCAGCCAGGGTTGGGGAAGGAGGACTGGGCCACATCAAACTCCCTTCTCCTGGAATTGGGCCACTGAACTTGCAGCTCCAGGGCCAGGAGACCCAGGAGAGGTTGTACGGTCTCTCAGGTGAAAGGATGAGGCCCTGGGGGAGGTGGAAGGGAAGACACCTGAGCAGTGCTCCTGAGGAAGAATCATCAGAGAGGTCCTGAGGCTCAGCATCCAGAGGGAAGCACCGCAAAGTCCCTCGGAATTGCAGGCTCCTCTTCAGGGAGAGGATGAGGGATGATGAGCTGTTGGCATTATGTATGGGGAGGTGGCTGGGAAGGACAGTGACAGCATTCCTATAGCATTTTAAAATTTCTGAAACCTCTTCACAGCTGTTACCTCATTTTACTTCCCAAGAGTTCTGAGGCTAACTAGAGTAATTGAGGGCAAAATCACGGTTTTCCTGGCCTCCTTACAGATTCCTATATCACACAAAGGGATTATTGTCTTTTTTTGAGGACACAGAAAAGTGAGGGCACTTGATCAAGGTCGAGCAGAGCCTCATTCATTCACTCATTAGAAAGTGTGGATGGAGTCTTGTGCTAGCCCAGGCACAGCCACCAGGCAAGATTTTGGGGACACAGTGAAAAGGGAAGGCTTGTTCTGAAGGCGCTCACAGCTAGTTGGGAAGAGGCTGGTGCTTGGTGTAGTCACAGGCGTGGTAGGGATGCTGAGAAGGGGAGCATCCCCCCTATAATTGTCCACGGGATTTCCCAGAGGAGGTGACTTTGTAACTATTGGAAGGATGAGAAGGATTTAGCTTGCAAAGTGGAGTGGGGGTGCGCGGCTCGGTGAGGAGTGCAGATGGAAAGAGCTGCAGGTGGGGTGGGGACAGTCAGCACTGGAGAGTGTGGGAGCCCAGATCCTGCCGGCCGGGCCCTCTGTGAGTCTCTAAGGGACCTCACCCTGAAGGCGACAGAGCCCAGGCTGGTAGCCGTGGTCAGATTTGGGTCAGAAGCTGGGTGACAGCCTGTCTTCTCATCTAAGGTCTATCCTGGCACCTGCCTGGCTGCCCCAGGCTCACTGGCCACCTGGGCCGCGCTATTGGGTTCAGGAGGCCCTCCCTGCTCGCCCCTGTCTGCACTGGGTGGGCAAGGCCAGGCGTGGAAGAGGCACAGGCCCGGGGAGCCACCGCCCGACGCCACTCCTCGGCGCCCTCGGCTTTGGGAGGGGTCCCGGGCGCAGCGGACCCCACAGAAGTCTTCTCTCTGGCCCTAGGGACCAGCACCGGCCCGGTGGGCGCCTCGCAGGGCCCGGCTTCAGCGGCGCAGCTCACTCAGAGGGGCAGCCCGGAGCCCCGCGAGCCCGGCCTCCGCACCCCCTACTCGCGCGCTTCCACCTCCGCGGGCCCAGCGGCCCTCCAGCCCCAAGGGGCGGTAACACCCGGCCCTCCGGCCAACCTCGCGGCCCCAGGGGGCACCTTGGTTCCCGGGGAAGGACCCAGGATGCCCCCAGTCACTGCCCAGAGTACGTCTTCCCACCCCGCGCCCTCGGCGTCCCAGCCCCCCAGCCCTGCTGCGGCCTCTCGGGGGAGCCTCTCTGTCCCCCAGGAAGTAGCTGCGACTCTTCTGGCCTCCGCTTCGAGCCCCACACTCGATGCCACCCGCGATGCCCCAGCTACTCCCAGGATAGCAGCACCCCCTGGGTCTGCCACATCTAGCCGGGGCCTCGGCTCCCAGGCTCCAGGGAGCTCTCTGGGGACCAAAGAAAGCATCTGAGACTCATTTGGCTCAGGGAGCCCAGCTGTGCCCCAAAGGACAACTGCACCCCCTGACTCTGCAGCCCTGAGCCAAAACACCCGCCTGGAAGCAGCTGGGAGCTGGCCAGGGCCCCAAACAGGTGCCTGTCTGCGTCGCTGGAAATTAGAACCTCCACCCCTGGCAGGCCCAAGCATCTCGGGGAGTTCCTCTCTTGGGGCGACCAGGCCTGGCTTCCATGCGTAGGGTGCAGGCCAGGGAGTTGAGGATGAGAGGTGGGTGTGGTGCGGGGGCGTTGTGTGCTGGGGCCACAGTCTCCCCCCCACCACGGCTGCACTCCAGCGCATCCTACAGGGGTCCTGTCTGGCCGGAGCCAGCTCACTGTCTCGTCCTCTCTGGGTAATTTAGGATGGAAATGGAGGTGAAGTGGGGTGATCTGGGAGAGAAATAATCCATTTTGGTTCTAAAAGCAAGAGTCTGACAGTCAACAGTTGGAATATTGGCTCCAGTACCTACTGTGTGGCCTTATGCAAGTTTCCTAACTTCTCTGAACCTTATTTTTCTCATCTCTCAGTGCCTGGCATCTGGCAGACACTCAATAAATGGTAGTTATTACCATTTTAATCTCAGTTCTCTAGTGAAATGTTTAGTGACTCATTCCTTCTCCCACCTCTCTCCTTACCTTAATAGATGGGGCTGGCCTCATTCTCATTTTATTAATTATAAATAATTACAATTATGAATTATTGAGATTGCGGAATCTCACAGGGCAGGTGCTGTTCTGTACTTCTTTGTATCTCTCTGGGGACTAGGATAGTGCACATTGGTAGATGATTTAATTTGACAATAATTTCCTGAGTACTTGTTTTGAAGGAGGCATTGAACTGTGGATACCAAGATGAGCAGGGCTGTTTCCTGTTTTTAGAAGCACATGGTCTCATAGGAACTAATGGAGACAGTCAGGACGGTTTGGAAAGTGCTGCACCAGAAGTGTGAACCAAGCGCTGTGGCAGGAAAGCAATTCATTTCCTTCTGCCTGGAAGGTGGTAATGGGATAGAAGGTGTAACAACGGAGGATTTCATCTGGCAGAAAAGTATAGCAAGTTCTTCCTGGCAGAAGCAACAGCATGGGTAAAGACAGATGTCAAACTGTATGGTTTGCTTGGGAATGACAAGCAGTTTGATGCGACTGGTGTAGGCCACATAGTGGGGAAGGGAGTGGCAGGGGATGAGGAGAAAGGAGTACACTGGGAGCAAAATCTGAAGGACTTGATCCCCCAGCCAATGGAGCCATCAGAGGTTTACAGCAGGTGAGCAAAATGCTCAGATTTGTAGTTTCCAGAAGCAAGGTGGTTAGGATGATGTAGGACAATGCTTGTATTAGGGTGCTAAATGAAAAAAGCATTATCAATGTTATGTACATAATACAGTCACAACAAGGCTGAAAGGAAATAGCAAGGCTTAGGAATCAAGTCTGGAAGGAGATGTGTGACAATGTTAACAGTGACTATATTCAGGGGATGAAAATACAGATGTTTCCTCCTCTTCTGTGTTTCTGAATTTTACACGTTTACCACTTTATTAAAGAAATTTATGATGCTTTGGGTGGGGAAAGAGGCCTTTGAAGGGGCGGCCAATCAGAAAAGGAGAGACAGGAAACGTGTGTGTGGGGAAAGAATATTGCACAGTCTGGGTGGGTGGAACCGAGGCCTGTTCTGGAGCACTGGAGTGGGAAGGGACATGACAGGGAATTGATTTTACATTGTTCACAAGTGACGTTAACTGAAGTACCAATACAAATAAATTTTAAAAAATGCTCAGCTTTGTTCACCGAATCACACAAACGCAAAGTTTATAAAGATGCTTACTTTTTTTGCTTTTTGTTTTGTTTTTGTTTTCAGAGACAAGGTCTCGCCTGTTGCCCAGGCTGGAGAGCAGTGGTATGATCATAGCTCACTGCAGCCTTGAACTCCTGGGTTCGAGCGATCCTCCCACCTCAGCCTCCCAAGTAGCTAGAACTATATGTATACACCACCACGCCTGGCTAATTTTTTTTTTTTTAAAGACAGGATCTCGTCATGTTGCACAGCCGGCCTTGAACTCCTGGCCTCAAGTGATCCTCCTGCCTCACCCTCCCAGTGTTGAGATTACAGGTGTGAGCCATCACACCTAGCCAAAAGATGCAGTTTTAAAATGTATTTTTGTACTTACCAGTGTGGCAAAGATTTGAAAGGTAATAATGCTGAGAATGTGGGAAAAACAGTGATCTTGGCACAATAGGTATGCCCACTGGGGCTACCACTCTGGTATCAGAATTTGCATCAGTTTTAACATATGCATAATCTTTCGTACAGAAATTCTACCCTTGGAAATTCATTAAGGAAATAGTAATATGAGGTACACACATCTATATGCACCCTCCACACACAGGGTTGTTTGTTGCGGCATTGTTTATTACAGTGAAAAGGTGGAAACAACGTAATGTCCACTGAAAGCAGATTGGTTAAGTAAGTTATGGTACATTCAGTGAAATACTACTATGCAGCCTTTAAAGCGAACAAGAGAGATCTTTACACATTCAAATTAACAAATTTGAGAGTGTGAAGCACCTTCTACAGCAAAGTGTTAATCATGGGTGTCCCTGGGTTGGGGAGGGGATAAATTTGCTTACATATTTTACAATAATATATTCCAAATAAAAGGATTATTTCCATATTTGAAAAAATAAAAAGACATCTGCAAGGCACTGACAGGACTTTGGTGACTGAACATGAGAGCAGGTGAGATGGAGCAAGGGAGCCGCTGAGGACACCAGGGTCTCTGGCTGGAGTGCCTCTGGGCATGGCCAGCCATACAGGAAGAGAGGGAGTGCTGGGGGAGAGCCTGAACTTGATTTGGGATGGAGATGGCGATGTTGAGGGTCCCTGGGTGCCATGGTGGGGGCTTTGTGTAGCTGGCAGACAATATAAGGACATTAGGCCCTTTGGAGCACAGGCTACTGAACAAAAAAAAAATTTGATGAGGAAAAACCTCCTAACATTGCCCAAGCCCCACAGGTCCTGCTGCCAGGGGGGCTTTCTGAAAGATGATGGTGTAGCCACTCAAGTGCTGGGTTACAAGAGCCTGTGGGAGTGAGTCAGGGATTGAGCTTCCCACATCGCTGGCTTCTGCAGCAACTGTGTGCCTAGCAGTGGCTGTCCTTGCCTGTCTTTTAGCTCAGGGGCAGTCACCAATATCAGCCTACCTTACTCCTGGTTGTATTTGCAATAAATCTTTTATTTTCCCCTCCTGTAGCTGTGACCAGTGTAGGGAGTGGCACTGATAGAAGAGATACAGCTGCTGCCACGGAGGCCCAACATCTGAGTTCAGAATCTAAAGAAAAAACAGTAGCGCAAAAATCAGGTAACTGCTTCTGTCTACCAAGTTCCTACTCTTACCAGTGGAGCAGTTAAATCTGGACAGTCACTCCTTGGCACAGGGCCCTTGAGACCTTTTCGTGAATGACAGCATGAAATGTTGGGAATAGGGATAGGAATAAAGAGGTGGATTCTAGTTTATGCTCCATGACTATTATGAAAATTTAGGGGACAAGTTTATGAATTTCTATTTCTCTTCTGCGAAGGTGATGTGGTAAAAACTACCCTGCCTATATCACAGGGTTGTTGTGAGCACCCAATAAGATAATTATAAACTTCAGAAACAATAAAATGCAATGCAAATATAGTCTTATTATGAGATTGTAGTTCCTGTAATGATTATGGATGGCTCATGGGCAAAGGCTGGATTTATTTAAAAAGTCAGGGAACTTCTTTAGAATTTTCTGTGTTGGGGAGCTCAAGGAGAGATGAGTGTTTCCAGCATGGTGTGGGGTATCTTCTTACTGGATTAAAAGTAAGGAGAAAAATACAGAAGAAACAAAAAAGAAAATAATTGCCTGATGGGTAGCCAGGCTGTGGAAAAGCCCGCATTACCCAAAGCATGGGACTCTGTTTTCAGCCACTAATTGGTTGATCCTAATTGTGGCTGAGCGTTCTTCTGCTCAGCAGTTTCTTCTTTCTTTTTGAAATCCCAAATCAACATGTAGCATCTATGGTGTCCACCGGGTTCTCCTGACTGCTAAGAACTTGAAATGGAAATAGGATAATATCCCTCCGAACAGGTAGCACTTTCTTTTTCAGGGCACCCTTTTGGAATCCTGAAAGCAGACTTTACCATCTCAACTCTGATGGACCCAGAAGAGATGAAAGACCAATTTCTGAGACAGGTGAGACTTCTGCCCACTCTTCTAATTCTCATCAGTCAGATGATTGGACATTGCAAGACAATCTTATAAAAACCAATATATTAAGGTGGAAAACCTGTGGAATATGACCTCATCTTGTCCCACTGCCATCACTTTGGCCCATGGTGACAAGTTGGTTATGTGGCACGATCTTTTTGGATCTTTTCTTACCCTCCCCAATGTCTTTCCGAAGCTTTTTTTTTTTTTTTTTTTTTTTGTCAAGACAGCAGTCAGAGGGATCTGAGTTTGGGTCTTAGTTTCGCCCTTATCCATTGTGTAGCTTTGGGCAAGTAACTTAGTCTTTCTGAGCCTCAGTTTCCTCATGAAATAGGAATGATAATAATAATGCCTAACTCACATGGTTGGTGTTATGATTAAATGATATATTCCATATAAAGTGCTTAGCAAATAATCTGACACATAGTTGGTGCTCAATAAATATTAGCTATTATTTTTGAGTCAGGGTCTTGCTTTGTCCACCTTGGCTGGAGTGCAATGGTGCGATTATAGCTCACTGCAACCTCCAACTCTTGGGCTCAAGCAATCCTCTTGCCTCAGCCTCCCAAAGGGCTGGGATTATAAGCGTGAGCCACTATGCCTGGCCGGCTATTATTATTATCAACATTATCACCGTAGTGTTCTGAATATACATTTGTTTCAGACTTTTTTTTGGTTCTTAAAAACTACTGTGCCATGGGAGACTGTGAAGAGGAAGAATTATTCCTAAATACTGAGAGAAAAGCTTCAAGCTGATTTTTGAACATAGTCTAAGGACACATTTCTCAATTATATCAGATAATAACCACAGAATGTCAGTGCTAGAGAGTACCCTATAGACCATTTAGCCACAATCTTAATTTTACAGACAAGGAAACATTGGCATTTACCTGTTAGTTCATTGCAATTTATTCATAGGCCAAACAAATATCACCCTGGCAATTCATTCTAGAATTTCACAAAATCAAGTTTCTAGAAAGA
This sequence comes from Hylobates moloch, assembly GCF_009828535.3. Classification (NCBI taxonomy): domain Eukaryota; kingdom Metazoa; phylum Chordata; class Mammalia; order Primates; family Hylobatidae; genus Hylobates; species Hylobates moloch. The sequence continues at coordinate 55,346,413 of NW_026652283.1, forward strand.
CCAGTAATATGTGTGTGAGAGTATATAATGTATATGTGTTTATTATAAATTTTACTGATATAAAGAATGTATAGCACACAATTTACAAATTATAATAAAATATACAATACTCTTTATTGTAATTTCATAGAACCAACTGAATCTTACAAAATGCTCATGATTTTGGAAAATTCACATGAGCACGTGACTGCATGCTTGCCAGGAGTGGAGGGGGGACTGGAGAGCTTTCAGTACATTTTGCTATTGAAAGAACAACAAGTACGAATGGTATAATTTAGCATCTGATAAGTTTCAAGTAATAAGACTTCAGTGCTGAATATTAGGTCAAGAAAAGTTAAGAACCGTTTTTTTGTTTGGGTGGGGAGAGACAAAGGAATTCTGAGTTCTCTTATGTTTATTGCTTAAAGTCAAATGTAGTTAAGGGCCTTTTTTTTGGTGGGGGGTGGTGGAGGTAGACAAAGGAACTTTGAGTTCTCTATGTTGTTTACTTTTTTTTTGAGACGGAGTCTCGCTCTGTCGCCCGGGCTGGAGTGCAGTGGCGCGATCTCGGCTCACTGCAAGCTCTGCCTCCCGAGTTCACCCCATGCTCCTGCCTCAGCCTCCTGAGTAGCTGGGACTACAGGCACCCGCCACCATGCCTGGCTAATTTTTTGTATTTTTAGTAGAGACAGGGTTTCACCATGTTAGCCAGGATGGTCTTGATCTCCTGACCTCGTGATCCACCTGCCTTGGCCTCTCAAAGTGCTGGGACTACAGGTGTGAGCCACCGCGCCCGGCCTGTTGTTTAGTCTTTAAAGTCAAATGTAGCATATTTGATTCTGGCCTGGGCCCTTCAGCACTCCTCGAGGGGTGTACTCATTGAAGCTTCTGACTCCAAACCAGAAGCCATCTACCTTCTGCTTTAAATTGAAGCCAGTGGGGAAACTGAGGTCGAAATAGGGAATTCCATCTTCTGGTCAGCTTTGTCAGAATGTATCTATTCCATAAATGGGATGACCATGTTAATGGAGAGAATTTCTACCTCACAGACTTAAAGGACAGATTGGTGGGGACAAGGTGTATGTGGGGGAAGGCTGAGTATATATTGTCAGTTTTAGTAGAATTTTAAATTCCAAATAGAAGGTAAGGAAACACCTGTAACCAACTTACCCCAGTTTCAGGATTGGGGACAGAAAACATGCAGTGCTCACAGCTTGATTTGGACTAGTGTTTCTTATCCCCTGGTTCTTCGGAATCCCCTGGCAAGGTTAAAAAGAAAAAAAAAAAAAGCCTGGCCAGGCCCAATCCTTAGAGAGATTCTATTTAATTGTTCAATGGTAGAGCTCAGGAGGTACTCCTCTGTTTTTTCTTTCTTTCTTTCTTTTTTTTTTTTAAACAACTCTCCAGTGATTCTGATGAACAATCAGGATTGAAAACCACTGATTTAGTCATCTGTTTTAGTGTTGTCATAAAATTTTTTTTTTGCTAACAATTAATTTATGTATTTTCCTACTGGTAAAACGCTAATAAAAAAAAACTCAGACAGCTGGAGGGAGGCTAAAAACAATTCAGGGTATGGATATGCATAAAGCGTATATGGATGGATAGTTTAGGACTAAGAGGACCATGAGGTAAAAAGACCACATCAACACTTTCTCTCCTTTTGATGTTTCAGATCCAGGAAGCCTTAAAGCTTACATTAGGTCACGAACAATTTAGACTGAAATGGGTCAGCTTCGAAGTGAACAAAAAATAGCACAATTCTTGGATATGCAGTTTCTGTTTCATGCAATCTTCTCTGGATTTTGAGTAAATTTTAATTTTTTAATCCCTAGTAGAACAAGATTAGGAAGAACTCGACATGTGCCAAAAAGCACAGACCTACAACTAACACAAAATAAGACTACACATGAAACCTGCATCCCTGGATTTTACAGAATGAAACAGGGATGCAGGAGAAGATGGGTGTATTTGGGAACAATCATGTTGGGAATGACAAATGAACTTCTATTAAGAAATTAAAATAAAAAACCTGAATCAAACATCAAAAATCCTGAAAACAAACCCCATTAATCTAACTGGAAAATTACAAGAGGATGGTAGTGGTCTAGGAAGCTAAGTGGGGCTACATTTCCTAATAAACCAGAGGAAACTTTACCTGTCACAAGTTATTAAAGAGATTTCAAATTCTGCAGAATTCAAAAGTAACAGTTTTATCACAATACATGCTAATGTAGTTATTTTTCCTAAATTGAAATCTTATTACATGGAAGTTGGGAAATTCTGAGACAGACTGTTCTTAATGTTAAAATATATTTTTAGAATAATATTCCGGCATACATTTCCTTTCTTGTTTCTCTCCAAGTGTCCTAGTCACCCAGGTGCATGCTAGAAGACAGCAATATGTCAAATATAGTAGCAACTTTAGTCTGAAATGTTTAAAGTTAAAGTTTATTTGTATTCTTTGTAGGAATATCAATAAAAGACCTCAAACGTATCTATATCTGTACATGTACAAGAACTGTCAAAAATTATTCACAGAACAAAAATAAATCTTCTTTAGAACAAACCCAGGTAATGAAATGCTGATATGGATCTCACATATGGAATAATCTAAATGCTACTAGCACAAAAATATGGCTTTAAAAATAAAATAAAATCTTGGGTTTTGTTTTTCTAAGGTGTATTTCTCTTTCTTGAAATAAAAAATAAATTATTTAGAGCTATCATTGTAAAATAGTCGTGTGTTAACACACTCTTATTAAGGCCCTGGAGATGAAAAACAAAATCGAATTTAGAAGGTCATTTCCTCACAGGTGTAACTCAGGTTAATGTGCTGCTGTCTGCTTAAGTTAATATAACTAGGAAATGTCTAAGCACCAGTCAAAATTTAACCTAATTTACTATTTAACTTTTCTGAAGGTGGTCATTGAGTCAATTAGTATTTAACCTTTTGTTGAACTGGGAATTGAAATGTTTCCCTCGAAAATTTGGAAATCACATAAAATGATATTTACACATAAATATCTGTACCCCCACAAAGATGATGGAGGTCCCTAAAACACAACTTCTGTGGAAATCTCTCTACAACAACAAATAAATCTGGTTTTAAGTCTCAAACTAAAAAAAAAACAAAAAACTTCCTAGGGTCAAACGAGGGTATTTAAGTGGAAGATAGCAACTGAGTAGGAAATGAAATGCATGCTGAAATGCAGGCAAAGACTACCACTTTCCTTTCCTCGGGTGCTCACTGCATTTCCCAAGTCTTGCTGTGTTGGTTACCCAAACACTTGAGGCTTAACTGATCAGGAACTGAAACTACTTATTTCTGGATCCTACTCTCAGATCAGTGATATTCAACTTTATTTCTATGATTCCCCATGGTATCAATAATGATATCTAGGGTTCTTGAGACAATGCCAAACCAAGTCAATTTCAAGTTGCTTTAACTTATATATACATATAACACATATAGTACATTTTTTAGGATGATAGAATGACTGTTATAAAATCTAACAAACGAGAGCATAAAATCTGAAAATCTCAGTTTGGGAATCACTGCTCGATAAAATGGATTAACATTCAGAAAAAGGAAGCCCCAGGAACTGTGTTTTGTGTGGGTGTGTGCATGTGTTGTCTACAGAGACTGCCTTTTTATGTATCTATGTATTTTAAGAGTGGGCAAGGGATATAAATATTCCTGTTTCCTGGAAACTCTGGGCTACTGAGAAGACTGCTTATGCATTCATTCCCTTATGGGTCATGTCTCTTCCTCAGGTTCTTTCACTCCGCCTAAGATATTTATTCTACCTCATGGAAATTTCATCACTTTTGTCCTTCCTAAACCCAAGAGTATACATAATTGGGTCATGACAACGAGAATGCTTCTAGAACTAATAACAATCATTCAAACATGAAAAGAGATTCTATTTAAAAATCCAACACTCCAACATTTCTTGCTTTTAAGAAACTAAATCCTTCAACTGACGTATTGAAAAAACAAAGTATCTCAAATTATCGGCCCCCAGGTAAGGGGTAGGAAGGCAACTATTTACTGCTGGGGTAAGCAGGAGATTTCACTATTAGACTTGAAAAAGGTAAGGAGAATGGAGAAGGGAGCCCTTTTGGCTTTCCACAGTTGATAGGAGAAGGTGGCCTCCAAAGGTGTAGCTGAAAATGCAGTGAAGCTATGGCATGTGGCTGTTGGGTTTGGCCCTGTGACAAGTCTAGTCTGGTGTCAAGCGTGTGTCGGGCTCAATGTCACAATGGGGTAGACTGATGGGACTGAGGTAATCCTGAAGAGGGTTCCTTTCCCATGCTCAGTCCTATAACCAGCCTTCTCAGGAACTCCAAGCTAGAGGTAACTAAAACTAACCCTCTATGGAAGGGGAAACAAATATGAATGCAAACTCACTTGATGGCAGTTATTTTGCTCTGGGACTTCCAAAGAAGAACTCTACTCTCAATCTGGTGTACCTCTGAGAACACAGTGAAAGCCAGGGGTCTACAGAACCACAGACCCATCAACAAAGGCCCTGGGTAGACTAAGATCTGAAAAGCTTTACTTCCAAAGTCAAGCTCATTCTTAAGGGCATATAGTTAAGGCTTGTAGCAGTCTTAGGTAATCTTTCTTTTTCTTTCATAGTCTTAACACCACCACAGAGAAACACAGAAGCAGACCAGTCAGAGAAAGCTAATTCTGACCAACTTGATACTATATGAAAAAAAGCAAAAAGCTATAGCAGCAGGATTACCTCATTTTACCACATTTTTCTTACTGTTAGACTGCCATAAACCCAGACAGTACCTTGGTGGTAGTGCTTGGAACATGGTAAGTGCTCAAGTGCTTGTTATAGTTACCTAGTTATAATCTCCCCTCTGACATGGCTTTTATTGCAGAGACTCAGGGAATATGATGACCTGATGGAAATGTGACTCTTTTTGCTGCTTCAGCTCAGATTGCTTATTGCTTCAGTAATATAAAAGGGGAATATAAAGCTCTTTTCTGACTCCTACCAACACTGTCCTCATTAATGGTCAAGTCTGTTGTCAGCTAGACATGCACTTTACAAGCACTTCACCTGAATTCCAAATTCCATTCAACCCTGATCTATCCTGCGCCCCACAATGTGGTGTTGTTTTGAGGGAAACAGGAAGTGCAAGACATTGCTATCTTAATCTATTTGCCTCTCTTCAGCCATGTACCTCTTCCCAGCAAAGTTATTTACCTACTTGAACTGAGGGAAAGCCAATTAAAAAACATCTCCATAAAAATTATCACCTGTTGGTGGCTTCTCTTCTTAAAAAATCCTTCAGAGTAAGTTCTACAGATTGCAGCATTCTCTAAAGAAATACTGAGAAAAATGTTTGGACAGGAGTAGGCTCACAGGACAACCTAACATTTAACATCTATCAGCAACTCTGAACTTTTAGCTTACTTGTAATGCTCTATTATTATTATTTTTTACTATTTCTTCTTCATTTGAGATAACCCGGTAGTAGAAGGCTGCATAATCTGTCCAAATGTTTTGGGCATTAAATCTTCCAGTGAAGACAGCCCTCTAAGGAGCTCCCATAATGCTAATAAGATACATTTTATCCATCAAAAGCACATTTGATTTTTTTGGGCTTCTCTCAATTCCCAATATAAGTAATTTTATCAGCCCTCTGTAATCCATAATCAGCACTAAGAGCTTCCAAACCTCAATGGCAAGACATCACCCACATTATATACTTAAGGCCAATGAAACTGACAATTCTCTTACCGGGTTTTCTGTGGCACAATTGAAGGCTTTTACAAAGAATGAATTAAACATGGCTTGAGCTGAGAATAGCCAGAAACAAGAACAAATCTATGCTTACATCCCTCCTCCTTCAACAAAGGGCACTACACTTACGAACAGTTACCTCTTTTTCCTAATAAAATAAGTGATTTTGACCACAGTGTACCCTCCGCTTGGAGAGAAGGTGTAAGAATTTGCACCTTCACCAAAGGTGAAGAAAACATAAAAGTGCCAAAATAGCTGGATATAAAGTGTGCAGATCAGATAAACACAATGAGAAACTCCCATTTTAGATCTCTGTCTGGCAGAAACAGGGATTGCTATGAAAGAAACTGTTTTAAAAGGTTGTGGGTTATGTGGCCAAGGTGAGGTTGCTGAAACGTAAGGTCCAACACAAAGATCCACCTGAGAGAGGGCAGAGCTCAAGAGGTTGGAATGCAAGCCTGGGACTTGGTGAAAAGGAGGGCTTGGTGTCTGTTGGCATCACTCAAAAGAGGGCACTATACATGTTCTCTTATAAATATTCCATTATGGAGAAACACTCACTTGATGCATATGGCTCCCTCAGGTCCTATTTTTTCCATCCCCTTTTTCTAGAAAAAAAATTCTTTAAAGCTTATAATTTAAAATCAACATCAACTTATTCGAGAAACATTGTTGCTTTCTCAATATAAAACAACTACTTAGATCGTGCTTAAAGAGGTTCGAGACCCTTTTAACGTTATATCCGAACAGCATAGAAGGCATGAACTTTTCCTATTTGTGCAGTTATATGTACATATGTGTGAATATATATGTATATATATATTTGTATATATAATGTCTGTTTAACATGTAACCTTCCATACTTCTGGTAATCAAGGTTGCATTCAAGATGACATTGCACACCTCTGGAAAAAAGAAAATGAATTTGTTTCCATGACTTTTTCTGTTCTATAATAATAAGGCTATGGATGACAAGTGTTGAAATTGGGTCATTATTGTCAGATCTACCAGCATGGGAATAATAATTGGAATGTGCCATCCTGACACTTTCAATTTTTTTCTTTTTCTTTTTTCTTTTAAGAGAGTGATGCTTCAAATTTGGATTTCCTTTCTTTACTGAGGGGATAAGGTGAACAAGTACTTTAAAAGTTAAAGATGGAGATAAAATTACCCCTCATAGATTTGCTAGTACAATGGATAAAGTCTTTATCCCAAACAAAAATTATAACTTAACACATAGAAAAAAATTTTAATAGGAAATATTCAGAGATTCCAGCTATGGTATGGTTAGCCCTTTTCTGTATGGAAGAAAGGGTGTTGATCTGGATGGCTTATGGACAGCTATTTAAATAACCTCTCCAGGGGAGAGTAAACCCTGTTGGTGATGACAGTTCCCACTATGGGGAAGAAAGTGCAGTGAATGTGTGAAGATGAAGATGGTATGTGGAGACACAATTATTTATAGTTTTGTAAACTCTAAAGAGGAAAAAGAACACTCTTTATTACAATTGGGGTTAAAAAAAAAAGCCCCTATCTAAAAGAGAAGATTCCCATCTGCTGTAGACAGAGGAAATAAACATATTGACAGGAGTTCAATAGAAATTACTCCTAAAGTCCAGTTTTGATGCAACAGCTTTTGTCTGTGTCCTCTGAAACAATGAATCCCCAAATCAGATTAGCTGTCCAGCCAGAACCAGTCTTGGTTGATCAGTGGAATAAATTATTGTTTTGTATGGATCTTGGTATTTGCATGTTTTCTGAAAGGACAAGGGGGCCAGAGTGGGGTTTCTAAACTAGTAGATGAATCCCTGAAAAATTCCTTCTCACAATGTCCTATTGCACTCCATGTGCTTCTATCAGATAGATGCTTGGTCTCTACCTACTGAACCTACAGGCTCATGTCTCGCTCACACAACAGTTTCTACTTTACTTCCTCTAACAACTGCAGTGCTATCAACAAGAGGAAAACAATAATAAAATAGCAATAATCAAAAAGGTAATCTACATTATTAACTTCCTTTTGGTATATTACAGTGATATTTTCTGTACATGGCCCAGAACTAAGTTCCTTATGTACATAGAGATGTGGGGGAAAAGCATTGACCTTGGAAGTCGCCGCCTTATGCCCTGAAAGACAAGGTTCCTTTCTTTATTCAAGAGTTTCTCACCACATTGCCATTGTGAAGTAGCAACATTCTGTAAACCTGGAGGGGCTAGGTAAAGGTCTGGGGATAGGAGAGTGGGTCAATTTCCTTCTGTCTCCTTCCACAGTCTGTCTATTCACAAAGCCCGTCAGCAGCTGCTGTTTTTGAATTCACCATTTTCCGTGATGGAAAGCTTGGTGGGGTTGGTGGGGGAGATGCCATTGCGGACCTGCATGCTGTACCGCTCCTTCACTTGGGTCAGCGCGCTCATCAGTCTGGTGTTGGCCGAATCCAGGGACACGATCCGTTTTTCCTACAACACACCAATCACGGCTTTATTCAGGCTACAGGCAGGAGGTAACATGCTTTCTTTACTGAATGACTAGTCCAGTGCTTTCTCTCAAACAGTCGTATGCATGGTGCTTCCCAGACAAATGGAACGTCTCTGCCTCTTTCTGCACACTGGTCAGGTTCAGCTTCCCCTGAGCCCAATGGGTCTGTGTTTATTTTTGTCTCTCTCTCTCTCTTTTTCTTTCAGCATAGCAGGACTTTTTATTAACAATCTCTTAGGACATTAGACTGTCATGTAAAAGTGATACCATGTGTTACTTCAGACTATGCAACAGAGGTATCAAGCTGCCTTATTATACTAAGTGCTTTAGGTCAAAATTGAAACATGGAAATTAGGTGGCAAAGAAAGAAGCACCAGAGGTTTCATTTCACAGAGGAGAAGAGCATGTGATCTATGGGTTCTTAGCCCCAAAAGAGGGCATATCAGTCACATTTGGAAAGAATTCACATTGTGCTCAAAATTAAAACAATACATGGTGGCAGTGTAGAGTCACCAACAAGGTGAGGATGCAACAGCAAGAGGGGAAAAAAGCAGCCAAAAAGCTCAGACCAAGGAGTTACTTGAATATGGGGAGGGAGATGTGGCCGAAAAGGGAATGCCATCAACATAACACATGAGAACAAACAGAGAACACAGGCTCCTAGACCCATTCCAGCTCAAAGTTACTCCAGGAGGGCTGCCCAATACGGAGATTGCTTTCATTTTAGAGTCCCTGAAAAAAAAATGCTTTAGAAACAATATTTGGAAACCAAGCATTGGTGAATACACACACACAAAAACCAAGGGGGAAAAAAAAGAGGAAAAAAAAATAGGCAGTCTAACTAAAGGAAAGTAGGACTATCTAAAATTTTTTTTATAAAATCATTTTCTCAAAACATTATCAGTCTCATAAGGATTAGGTTAGAAGAGATACCCTAATCTTAGCTTCAGCAGCTCAGTACATCATTCTAGAACCTTTCTAACATGAAGTCTATAGTTTTCAGAAAACAACGCAGGAAACAGTCTTTACCTATGCCTGTAAAATTAAAAAGAAAATAACACATAGGGAATACCTCCAAAGCCAAAAGGAGCTTTACTACCTTAGGGGTTTTTAAAATTGACCCTGAGAAAAGCATGGTAAAGTTTAGTCATGGTAAAGTTCAGAGAGGAGGTAGCAGGGCTGAGGGCTGGTGCTGCTCCTTGCTATTAAAACAGCAGCTACCCAGGGCTGTCATGTAGTGCTACACTTTGGGACACATGCTACTGGGAGCATGCAGGGTGAAGACCACGGTCCTGGGGGAAAATCTAGGTAAAATCACATACCACCATGGCATCAACTAATACTTCCCTTTACTCTCCTGCTTTCTGGGGGCAGGAGGGTAGGATCTATCTGTAAGGCAGCAGTGCTGGTGGTCACAGTTTCAAAAGTATATTAAAAAAAAGAAACAACAACAAACTAGCTCTTGCTTGTCATTATCACTTAAAAAAAAATCCTTCTTTCCCTGATGGAGAACTCATGTGGTAAGATATACAAAATCAGCATTATTAATGACCCATGCATCTGGTATAAAATGCTTTTTATTTTAGGAAAGTAATTCATTTTAAGGATAGACAAAACTAAAGGAAAGAGCTGCAAGGCTTTTAAAAAATAATAATTATTAAAAAAAATTTTGGCCGGGCGCGGTGGCTCACGCTTGTAATCCCAGCACTTTGGGAGGCCGAGGCGGGCGGATCACGAGGTCAGGAGATCGAGACCAGGGTGAAACCCCGTCTCTACTAAAAATACAAAAAAAAAAATTAGCCGGGCGTGGTGGCGGGCGCCTGTAGTCCCAGCTACTCGGAGAGGCTGAGGCAGGAGAATGGCGTGAACCCGGGAGGCGGAGCTTGCAGTGAGCCGAGATTGCGCCACTGCACTCCAGCCTGGGCGACCGAGCGAGACTCCGTCTCAAAAAAAAAAAAAAAAAAAAAAAAAAAAAATTTTAATCAATGAAGTTTACTGGGATAACAAATACAGATCTTTGAAAAGCCAATAGGTAAGAACTGGCCAGTGAATACTAGAAAACAAGAGGTAAGAGCTAAATATGATACTCCCCCTCCCTACCCGCATTATTAGGAATGATCTCTAAACTGAGTGATAATTTCTTGGAAGATTAAAGAAAAGATATTTCAGAATTGGGATAAATTATAAGGCCTCAATACTAAGGAAATTAGGATTCTCCAGGGTTCATCCAAAAATAAATCATTCATGAAAAATTTGATTTTTAAAAGGTCAAAAAGGCTAAGAATGACTGTAATTACTTACTGCCTAAAAAGGTAACAACTGAAGACAAACAGCCCCCCCACTAAACAGCTAAAAGTTTCCACATAAAGAAACTCCCTTTGTACTTCCCCCTATTGCCAACCTCTCAAAATAAAACAAAAAAGTTAAAAAAAAATCAAATAGAGACTTATGAAAGTCAAGTTCAGTTGGCAAAAGATGCTCGGACATTTCAATTCTGCCTGGATTGTAAGGGAAAGCAATCTAGTCCACACCTGACAGGAAGGATTTCCATGTGGGGAGTGGCAGGAGCTGGAATGTGTAGGAGGCCAGTGCACTGGGCCAGGGCTGGGAACTGCTCAGCTAGAGAACGGACGCGGGGTTTACTTGCCTGTTTGAATAATCTCATCTCCATTTATGACCTGTAATTTAACACAGCGGAGATATCACTTGCAACAGTAACTAGGCAGCTGCTTTGCTTCTCATAGGAGGAAGCCATTCTCTGTTCTCCACCTGAGTCACATAGAGAGATCCTGGGAGCCACAGTGTCTCCTCATGCTTAGGGGTGAAAGGTGGCACATTCTCTGGTCTGATATTTAAGAAATGGATCCTTATTATCACCACTAGGATCCCTATGGCCCCTAAGCTACAAGGTCCAGGATAGGTGCTTCTGCCACTCACCAAAGGAGTGCTCATCCTTTTGCAGTTCCTGTTAGAAAGTGGCTGATGCAGGCATGTGCCTTGTAGCATGAAATGACTCAAGAAGAGGCAGAGGCTGAATTCAGGGACAAGATTTTCCTGGGAGCATAGGGCTGCTGACAGAGATGAAAACCAGTTTACTGGGCACCTGGCTGGTAGTGTTTAGGGAAGTGTTGACATAAGAGTTACTTCTCTGGGAAGCTTTCACCCCAAACATATCTTCATTCTATTAAATGATGCCAGAAGGGCTGCTCTGCTCCATCATTCACTTAAGAGAGATTTCTCCTTACAAAAGAAAGGATCTGATACAAAAGTCATTCATTACAAAGAATGCCAAAGGATGTTTAAAGTCATTTGCTATAATAAGATTTTAATGTATCAGTAAGCCAACAGCTGGAATTGAGAAACTTTCCTTTTAAGGACACTATAATTTTTTAAAATTTAACTATAGTGTTTAGAATTTGTGCTATGCATGGTGCAGAGGTTTTCCAAATATAGTTTAGTGGATTTTCCCAACTATTCTTTAGAGATCCACAGTGGGTCTCTGGTAGAATAATTTATTATATAGTAATATCTGTGTTTGGGTAGGTAATTTATTATATTTAACCAATCCTAGTATGATTTGATTCATTCGTTGAGAGTGGTCCTTGCTGGTGAGTGGTCAGTGGAAGCAGCTGGATATTCATCTATGAAAAGTGCCTTGATTCTACCAAAATAGTCCAGAGAACCAAACCATTTCAAAACCACTGCCTTGCCTTGAAGTATGGACTCAAAATATTAACTGGCTTAGCCAGACCACCAGTCTGACAGTGACTGATTGTTTGAGGATAACATTTCTCCCATTCCAACACGACACCCTCCTGGTTAACTGAGAGAAGGTCCTTACTTTCCAGAGCATTTGTGCCCTAATAAATCAGATTCTCTCCCTGGCTTTTACCTCCTAGGCCTAGCAGGTGACTCCTGCTTTATACCCAGTCACCTAGCCCTAATATAAAATTAGGGGGTGGGGTAGAAATCTTCAGGAGCTAATCGTGAGGCTGTCCTGTCAGCCCATGTACAGAACCACAACTGTGGCACACCCAAGCTCCCTCTGCTTAAGATTATTACTTTTTTTTTCAAGACAGGGTCTCACTTTGTCGCTCAGGCTGGAGTGCACTGGCGCAAATACGGCTCACCACAGCCTTGACCTCCTGGGCTCAAGCTATCCTCCCACCTCAGCCCCCCAAGTAGCTGGGACTACAGGCATGAGCCACCATGTCTGACTAATTTTTGCATTTTTTGTAGAGATGGGTCTCACCATGTTACCCAGGCTGGTCTTGAAATCCTGAGCTCAAGCAATCGGCCTGCCTCAGCCTCCCAAAGTGCTGGGATTACAAGACATCAGCCACCTTGCCTGGCCAAGACTGATACTTTTAAACCAGCTGAAATTATTTTAAAAGTCTGTTTTATCTCTTAGTACTAACATCTCTCCTTGTGTGGTTATTAATAGAACTCTTCTTGCTTTATATTGTTATACTGAAATTTCCAAAGTGAAAATCTACTAACATTAGTTTTCCTGGCTCAATTGCCTTATTTATCCAGGCTGTTTTTCTTAAGTCACTGGGATGAATTTTTATAGTGTGAATAGTGAGATGGCCTAGTCTCCACTACCCTTACCTCACCTACCATGGGGGCACCTAGAAAGATTTCTTTCAAAGGACCAAGTAAGATAATTACTACAGACCTTTCTTCTGATTCTCAGCATGTCTAAGTATCCAGAAACTATAGAGTTCAAGAATCCAAAATATTTTAAGGAGCTGTGCTGATTGAGACAGCATCCTCACAACTCTAACCTGACTTCCAAGTCTAGTGTGTTTAAAGGAGTGTGAGGCCTGTGAAGCATTCTTTCCATGACTGTGCTTTCAGCCTCACTCTCAATTTTGTTGAAAAATAAACCCATTCCACATGGACTCTATAAGGAAACTAGACTGTTAAGTACATGTTTAAGAATACTGGGGGCTCTAAAATATGTTGATTACTAGCTGATACCTACAGAAGGGAGGAGGCTATCTATGCATAAAATCCTTGCTCTCATTTTTTATTTCACAGCTTAGGGATATGATATGGCATTTAAGGTTGAAAAATGCAAACCTGGATCGGCTATCTTCAGGGAAGCAACACATTCAGTGGCTAGATCAGCCACTATCAAAACTATAAAAACTGTACCTGCTTTTTGTTATTTGTTTCACCCTAAGAAATACAACCATATTTTGCAATGATAAAATAAAAAGGAGTTAGAAACATTTCTTGCCCCCTGGATTTTGCTCTAATCATTGACATGTCCCTATGAGGTGCTCTTGGCAGACTTTATCTCATTGGTGTCACAGGTGTGAGCTACAGTGAGCAGAAGCCTAGGTTCTGATTTCAACAACCTTTTCTTTTTTTAAAGTTTTATCAAAAGATGCTCTCTAAGCACAGCACCAACAAAGAAGAGCAGCCAAGCACATTCCAAGCAGCAATGCCAAACCCTAAACCAAAAGAACAACAAGGAAAGGTACCTTTTAACAACCTTGTCTTTCCCTGGCAATTCCATTACTGTCTGGGGCAAAAGGTTGATGGCAGTGGACGTGACTGACAAGACCATGAACAGCACAGCCAAGCAATGGTCAGTGGAGGTCACAAGCCAGGCACATGCAGTGCACTTTTCACAATTACCCCCTTAGAAAATGCCTCCTTTCCATAGGGAAAGAAGCAAACTCCATCATGCACTAGGTCGAGATTTGTCAAGCAACTGCACTAAACACGCTAATACTTTGCTGGGTAAACAGACTTCTCACCAGTGAAAGAAAGGAAAATAATGGAGGTCACATAGACACTCATTTAATCTTCAAAACGTAAAGTCCAGAACTTTTCAATGACACATTTTCTGGTACCTGCCTTGGCATTTGCAAGGGTGTGAAGTCAGGAAATAATCATTATTATAAACAAGTGCCTTCTATTAGATTCAAAGCCTGCTTACCTGTGCATCAATAATTTTCTGCTTTGCATCAATAACTGCTTGCATCTCAGCATGATCCTTCTTCAGTTCCTCTTCCACAGCCATTAGCCTAGAATGTGGCAGGAAGGAAATATCAACATCTTCAAAGAGAGGGCTAGCTAGTGTAGAGAACAGGAAAACTCAATATCCTCTGCCCTTCTTAATAAGACACCTGCTACCATCTTTTCTTTCTTCTCTGCTACCTTGGAATAAGACATCTAAGGTTGATTTTTTTCCTTGTGCCTGGATCCCGCACATTTTCATCCCCTTTGGAATAGTAACCCCATAATCATTTCCTCCCTCTTCTCTCTCAGATTCCTTCCTGAACACAACTTATTTCATCTTAAAATATCAAATCAACCAACAAAAAACAAACAACCCTCTCTTAATCTCAAGTTACCCTAAACCTGGCCCACTTTCTCTTCCCTTGCACAGCTAAGTTTCCTCAATGAGTACTCTATACCTAGTATGTCTAGCTTGTTTTCTGTCTGCCATTCACATCTTACCTCATTGATGTTTAATTCTGCCAGTCTACCCAAACACCTCTCAGTAAGACTGTCAATTACCTTCACACTATTAAAACAACAAACAGTTCTGTTTACTTGACCTGTCCATAGCATTTTACAAATATTGAGGCACAGTGGTTATGAGCATGGAATCTGGAGTCTGGGATTCAAATCCTGGTGCATCACTAACTATGTGACCTTGGGCAAGTGACTTCATGAATTTGTTGCCTGTTTATTTGTAAAATGAGAATAATAATGCGTAGGTGGAGACTGTGATAAAGATTAAACAAACTATTATGTGTAAAGTGCTTAGAAAGGTATGTGTCCCATGGCGAGTGCTATACAAGTGTTTGGTAAAACTTACCCTCCCTTTTTCTCCCTTGGCATCTGCAGCACTCTCAAAAGAGGTCCTCTGGCCCCAAAGATATTCCATAAAATTCCTTTCCATGTTTCTGGACTCATTTTGAAAGATTAATTTAGTCTTGGGCACTGGATATTTACATTTTTAAAACCGAGTTCTCCTCTAAGATTTCTCAAGTAAACCACCAAGTTTTAATTTTTTCTAATTGTTATGGTTAAAGAAAAACAGATGGCCGGGCGCGGTGGCTCACGCTTGTAATCCCAGCACTTTGGGAGGCCGAGGCGGGTGGATCACGAGGTCAGGAGATCGAGACCACGGTGAAACCCCGTCTCTACTAAAAATACAAAAAAATTAGCCGGGCGTGGTGGCGGGCGCCTGTAGTCCCAGCTACTCGGAGAGGCTGAGGCAGGAGAATGGCGTGAACCCGGGAGGCAGAGCTTGCAGTGAGCCGAGATTGCGCCACTGCACTCCAGCCTGGGCGACAGAGCTAGACTCCGTCTCAAAAAAAAAAAAAGAAAAACAGATTATCTTCATAGGAAGTGCCCAAGGTCTCATATTTAGGATATTTTAAGAGATACAGTCAATTATCACATTTGTACTCAGTACCACAAGGATAAAAATGGCTTTTGCTGCCATTCCTTCAGGGTTCTGTGGATCACCTCAATTCTTTGTCTTGCTAACTAGCCCACGTCTGCTGCCAGGTGATGTCTAACCTGCTGATGATGCTTTTCATCTGGCTATCTTTTTCTTCCTGCTGTCTTCGGAGCCGCTCCTCGCTGTCCTCCAGTCGGGCCTTGTATTCCAGCAGCAGCTTCTGCATCTGCTGCTCCTGCACCAGCAAGCGGCGTTCATATTCCTCTAGTCGCCGGCTGGACACTCTCAGGCGCTCCTTCAGTTTAGTAATTTCTTGTTCATACTAGGGCAGAGGAGGCAAGGAGAGAAAAACTGGAGTCACATTGCTTTCAGAAATCAGTGATTTACTCTTTCTTTCTTTCTCTTTCTTTTTTTCTTTTCTTTTTTTTTTTTTTTTTTTTTTTAAACAAAAGAAACCCTAAGCAGTGTAGCTAGATGCTGGCTGTGCTGTCATTCCCTATACTGTTCTTAATATTCTTTAAAATTATCAACTGGCATAAATGTTAATGGAGCATTGCCTTCCTTACTAAAACTACATTTTAAATCTTAACTTGGCATTCCAAATTCTACATATGTACATATCTCTGTCTACACTAGGCTACCATTGCTATAAGCCACATCCAATCTGTGATGGTATCAAATGAGAGGGAAAAAAAAACAGATGAAGTACTTAAAAGTCTGACAAATCACTTAAAATAAGCCAAAATCAGTTGTCTATAAGAGAAAAAGATTCTGTGTCATCATCTGCACTGTAGGATCTCTGATGTGTCTTAGCTCATCAGACTGCCATTCCTTTGTTCTACTAGAATCAGCCCTATAGAGAACAAGCAACATTTCTATAATGTCAAGCCCCTAAAATCAATAAGACTTTCATGGCAGAGGTTATTGCTGCTTTCTCCCCAACTATAAAAGTGTAAAATATTCCAGTCACAAGCACTAAACAAAGGCCTACATGTTCCCTAGGGCCAATTAATATTGCTTCTTGGCCTATTTTCGTAATATGACTCACCTGCCCAATTTTGTACTGCTTGCTGGAACATACATGTCTGTTTTCTAAGGAGCTTTACATAAATTCAGTGACTCAATTAGTTACATGGCCCTTTCCTGTACTGTAGTTGCTGTGGCTGGGGTTTGAGTACACCGGAATATCATGCTGATAAAAAGAAGCTAATTGTCTGGTTGTCAATTAAATAATGTAATGCTATATATGATGTCAAGGTTCTTGTTTGATAACCATTTTTCCCTAAGTCAACTTTTCCTTAAAAAACAAAAAAACAAAATCTAAACAATAGATAATATCCTTTTAACAATCATCAATAGAACTATATATTCTTTATCCAGAAAAGGCAAAAAACAAAACAAAACAAAAAAAAACTAAAACCAAAACCAAATTGTTACCAAGATAAAGAAAAAGTCTTGCCCTAGGGTAGTTTTGTCCTTGGGTGAAGACCAACAAGTTTATGGAAACATAGAAACATGAAATATTTGCCTAAAATGACTAGAAATGAATAGTAGAGTGTCCTTGAGATTAAGGCATCTACATTAAAAAAAATAGTAGCTAACCACCACCCCCTAGCAAGATGAACATTTTCCACATATATTCTCACACAAACACACACACACACACACCACGGACCTATTTTACATAGATATGTGTAGGATGATTAACATAAGGGGTAGAGGTGAAGATGGGGGTGGGATGAGTTTATGTTCTTAGCTAGATAATCCTTTTAGTGGCCTGTCATTTTGGGATCAGAAAGTTGATGAAGCAGACTAGGTTCTACCTTCTCAGCATGCTTGGCTTCATCTTGATTTTGCTCAGTTTCTTCCACATCCTCTTCATACTGCCCATTGTTCAGAACCCAGGCTGCTGTCCTCTCTACTGGGGACATTGTGGCAGAGTCCACAGGTGACTGAACCTGCATCAGAAACAGTTATTAGCATTTCCCCTAACAGCTCACCCGTGTGCTATGTTTCACAAACAGCTATTCTTGGAAGATATTAACTGTGATCTCTCAGTTTTCTAATAAATGCTCTTAGCTTTAAGTATTATTTTACTAATGCCAAGGCTAGGGGTGGGGAAAGAGAATACACATTTGTATAAGTGCAAACTATTCTGAATAGAAAGTTGTATATATCATATCCAAGAGGCATCCTTATTCTCCCTCTAAAGAAAGTCAAAGCCTTAAAATTGTTAATTTGCCCAGTGGTCCAAATACTGGTAGGTAACATATTGCCTGCTGAAATTAATAAATGACCTCTGCCATAAAAGTCTTTTATGCCATAAAAGTCTATTTGATGATAAAATAAGAGAAAGAAAGCATAACCTGATGGTCAAAACATCTGTTTAGTCCAGACACAATCAGAAACCAAAAAACTGATTAGTGCTAAACAAACTCACAAAGCGCCCATTTATATATCAGAATGGCAAACACTATGTTGGTGCAAAAGTAATTGTGGGTTAAATGGCAAAACCCGCGATTACTTTTGCACCAATCTAGTTTTCATATTAATGATTTAGAGAAAAAGAAAGACAAGTGATGCTGGTTATCTTTACAGAACACTGACTTCATGATGGATTAAGATCACTCAAGGGTCCTTATACTGGAAAATTTCTTGAATACAGGATCAAAATGATGGATACTGGGTAGTCTATTTTCCTAATCTACTGAATAGAGATACCAACACTGTCACCACCACCTATCTTGATCATCTCATAGGGAGCTGTGAGAATAAGACAATATATTTGAAAATTCTTTGGAAACTTCAGAGTGCTACAGAGAGGTTAGGTGTCAGTCATTACTATATTTATGTTTCAAAAACTGGCACTAGATATTACAATTTATATTAGGCTACTGAACATTAGTGCTTTCTCCACAAACAATGATGGAAACACACATTTTTCTCCCCTCTGTCCTGCCTCAGAGAGAGAGAGAGAGTAAGCTAAAGAGAGAGTGCAAAACTTGGCATGTGAGTTAGCCTTTTATAATCAAATAGAGGGATTTGTATTTTGAGGACCAGAATTCTATAATTTCATAATTGAAAGGCATTTTCTCTGCCATCACAGCCATTACATCTTAAGGATCTTTGTATCATTCTGGAATAGAACTCAGTTAAACTCTAAATAAATATTTTAAAAGAAGGGGTATTTTGATGAACTGGAGAGTGAGGAAGACCAGATTAAAAAACTGATTGCGGAGACTAAAAGGCTATCAGAGACGGGTTGGGAGAGACTTTAAAACTTACACATGCAAAAGTAACACAGGGACATTTCTTAAAGGTGTGAAGAAGGATCTGGTTTTAGTCGATTTACAGATTATAGATATATATCAATAAAAGTAGCTTCATGCCTGAGGATGGATGTGCATAGTTTATATAAATAGACCCACATACACTAAGCAATTGTGAATGAACTTCTAGAAATTTCTGCTATTTTATTGGTCAAATCTTATTTTCAGCCACTTCCTAATATATCCTAGCACTTTGCTTGGCATACAGTAGGTGGTCAAAATAATAAAAATAAAAGTGACAAAATAGATCAATCCTAACTATTCCTTCTATTAATGATAAAGCCTTCACAAAATTGTAAAAAGGCTAGAAATATTGAATAAATAAAAAATAGTCATTGTGCTAGATTGAAAGGAAACAGAGGTGATTTTTGTTTCATGATTTTTTTTGTTGTAATATGTTCTTCAAATGAAAAAACCATATACTATCTTTTATATATTCTTGGTCTTATAAGCATTGCTCTTATTTTCCAATTAGTCAATCTAATGGGCATCATATCATACAGTTCTTTTAAATGATACTGACTAGTTAAATGCACAACAGATGCTCAATAAAATATTATTCATTTATTATTCTGGATTATCTTTAGAATTCATTACTAAAATATAATTTATTACTTAGAGAATATTCTTTTTTTTTTTTTTTGAGACGGAGTCTTGCTCTATCGCCCAGGATGGAGTGCAGTGGCACAATCTCGGCTCACTGCAAGCTCCAGCTCCACCTCCCGGGTTCACGCCATTCTCCTGCCTCAGCCTCTCCGAGTAGCTGGGACTACAGGCGCCCGCTACCACGCCCGGCTAATTTTTTGTATTTTTAGTAGAGACGGGGTTTCACCGTGGTCTTGATCTCCTGACCTCGTGATCCGCCCGCCAAGGCCTCCCAAAGTGCTGGGCTTACAAGCGTGAGCCACCGCGCCCGGACTACTTAGAGAATATTCTATGTTTTTCCCCTAATCCTTTGTAAGGGCACCAAAGGCTTCTTTTCAATGACTGCTCCATCTCCTTATAAGCTGGATAAATAGCAAAAAATATCTCTAGTTTATAGTCCAAGAAATTGAGGGAGGAGGTTAGTAAGTGGTTCAGATCCCATCTTGCTTAGGAATAGCCTTAGAAAGAGAATTTATATCCACTAACTTTCAACATGATCATCAAAGATAATGAAAAAGACAAAAAGAAAAAGGAGCAGGAATTCCCATGAGGAATATCTTCCCTTTGAGGTAAAGCTGTATAGGGTTTCCCTGGAAAAACAGTAATGCTTTAGAGCAAAAGAGCCTGACGCAGCAGTTTCACTGATACTACAATTAATCATAGCCTGGCTATGCTGAGGCCAGTTCCTTGTTCCTTGCTAGTATTTACTAGATATAAACAAGACCAATTGGTTTCAGCTTCATAGTGTGAAATAGTCGGATTCCCATAAATGAATAACCCTTCTGCTATCAACACCAAATAAAGGGCTGATTAAATTAATCCACAAACTTTGGGAGTTCTTGAAGAGGTTGGTTAGGAGACAGTTCAACAAATCCAAATGTGAAAACTGCAGCATCGTATTAACAGGCTTGTCAATTATCTATTTTAAAAGGCCTCTTCAAATTCAAATTTCTAAGATTAGAGTACATGCTAAATCTGAACGACTCATATATATAGTCTATTATTTGTACAAAGTACATGATACATGAAAAACAAAATAGAGAGGAAAATAAGAAAAAAGCAATCCAAACAGAGGCCGAAATGGGTTAAAACATTAAGAGTTTCTTAAAAAAAAATTTATCTGTAAATTTTTTCACCAGGATTTTATTTCCTTCCTACTCATTAGATGTAGAAGACTGAAGCCAGTTACTCTGCAGACAATGGGCGCTACTTTGTGCTAAGATATAAATGGAATTTGCAGGGGACAAAGCTACTGATAATTACAGCCGCCTACAGAACAATCCCCACAAAGAAATCCTCTAGTTTCTGGAACAGAATTCCCCAACACAATTTGCAATTAAAATATGTAAAGGAATTTGCCTTAAAAATGTGCTGATTATATAGAACTTCAGAGGCTTCATGGGAATGAGATGAACAAAGCAAGCAAGAAACAGATAAGAAATAAAAAACCAGGCCGGGCACGGTGGCTCACGCCTGTAATCCCAGCACTTTGGGAGGCCGAGGCAGGTGGGTCACTTGAGGTCAGGAGTTCGAGACCAACCTGGCCAACATGGTGAAACCCCGCCTCTACTAAAAATACAAAAATTAGCCAGGCAAAGTGGCGGGCACCTGTAATCCCAGCTACTCAGGAGGCTGAGACAGGAGAATTGCTTGAACCCGGGAGGAGGAGGTTACAGTGAGCTGAGATCGTGCCACTGCACTCCAGCCTAGGTGACAGAGCAAGACTCTGTTTCAAAAAAATAAATAAATAAATAAAAAACTAACGATGTAAGTTCAAAACAATGAACCAAAAGCCAGTGTAGGAAAAAAAAAAGAAACTTGAGCAATCAAAATACGGTGATTTACGCTTCAACTGATAGGACAGTGGCAGTACCAGCAAAAGTATAAACAAAGATTAATATTCAAAGCTCTACCTGGACATCTTACTGTGCCTGTACCCCACTTCATGCCAAAAAATATATTTGCTGACCCACTAATGGCTGTGACACAAAAACTAATTTTTATATTGGTTGTTTGGAGACTGTATGCATTTCCCACCTCCCATCCATCCAGGCAGCCCTCTAATCATAACCCACAGAAACATGTATTATGTGCTTACGTGATAGGTATTATATTTTCCTAAAGAAAAAATGTTATAAATGACAACTGGTTCCAGATGAGCACAAAAAAGGCTATTTAATTTATAATATTAATAAACAACCAGCCTGAGTCATAGGCCCTTATGGAGTCACAGAGGACTCCATGATACAGAAGGAAAGGGTAAGCAAAAGAAAAAAAAAAAGAATCTTTATTTTCCTTTTCTGTACAGGGCTGGGCCTAAGCACACTTTTGAAAAGCAGGTAGAGGAACTTTCCCTGTCCTGTCCCCCTCTGTCAGATCTCATGCTCTTCGCTAATCCTATTTTATCTTCAGTGCCCTTGTGCTGCCCTAAGTCCCTGAGTAGATACTTGCTTCTACACAGTATTCTGATTTCTAAAACTATGCATTTTTCCTTTCTCCTCCCAATAAACACCTTAATTCTCTGAAAGTAGTTGATCTCAACTAGAGTCTAGCACAAAAGTGATGTGAGGAAACTACTTCACAATAAGGTGGGAATGACTGATAGCCTCCTAACACATACATTTTATGTTTATATACACACACACATTTATAGATAAAAAATACATATGATACATATAAAAGATATATATTTTTCCTGTTCTTCAAATAAAAATGCTTACTAAATCAAATGATTTGGTAAAATTTTGGGAAATATAACAAAATAACAATGAAAAATTTAAGACTGTAGAAAAACTTCATTACTCAGTAAAAAATGACCAACTAGGAGGTTTCGCCCAGGAAGTCTGCTTCCAGAAACAGCTTAAGTTAGTCATGCTTTTCATCCCTTCTTCTATTTCTGTATCCAAGGATTCTATAAATAATCCAATTAAAAAAATCAAAGTAGGTGCAAGGGGCTCTGATCATAGCAGACTGGAGGCAGAGGCAGCCATATCAGTAAGTGCCTAAACTGTAAAAATGCAAATATATAACAGATACAAACTAGGATTTTATTGCAGTCTCCCTGCCCAGTTATTTTGCTGCATAAAAGGATCTGTCATAGAACTCTTTTAATCTCAAGTTTTTTAGTAGCATCATTACGTTTCAAAAAAAATTCAACTAATACAATGATTTTTTAGGAGAAAAATCTTTTTAGATGAAAGATATATATTATATATATGAAAAATTACATGAATGTGTATATTATATATTTAACAGTAGTTTGTTTAAAAGGGAAAAATATGTATTGATGCTTCAAAATGTAGTATGTAAGGAAGAAATGATTAGTTTCTTGGCAAAGCTTTTTATTTGTCAAGAAAAAAATGAGAAAATCTTATATATTAAGATTGGATGTGATGTTAGCTGGGCTTGTCCATGTAAATAGAAATGTAAGGGATTTGCAGATGTTTAGAATACTTCCTTTTCCACCTGTGCTGCTATCTTTTTACTCCTCTCCTTTACCTTGACTCTATAGGTGTTCAAGTGTTTATTTTTCTAGCTATTTGCAGGAAAAGCCACATGGGACTTTGTATTTCCAGAGGGAGTTGAGGGATGGAATGGAGAGCAGTCATATTAAACTCTTGGCTCGGAATGCAAACCTTTATTCTGGAAGCTTAAGAAAAAAAATTAAGAAGGATTAATTTTCAGATTTCCAAAATAATAGTTGGTTTTGCCTACAGATTTTAAGTATCTAATTATTCATTCAACATCACAGATTTGTTCTAAGTGCAAACTGAAGTAGTAGCTCTGCTGCTTGAAGAGAAGGAAGGGGGCCCCTGTGTGTTTGTTAGACTCTTAAGGGTAATGAGTCAAACTACATTCTGTAGTCACACCTAGGCAGAAGCCTCCTAAATTTTTCCTTTCCTTTTTCCATTTAAAGGTTGCTTTTAAGAGGAAATTTTGTTAACAACAGGATTTCCCAATGATTTATGTATAAAGAACAAAGGAAACAGATGGACCAAGTAGAGGCCAGGCCCCTTCAGCACTCACACCTACCTGCTGTGTCCGTTGTCTCTGGATTGCTCTCACTTTGGGAACAGGGCTCTCTCTGGAGGAAGAGGACTGCTGCCGGGACCGGCTCCCATTCTGCACAGGTTCGGCCACGAGGGCTGCGGACGCCACTGACATGCTCCCGGTGCTACGTAAGGAAGCACTGTGTGGCAGGGATGGTGGGGCTTTGGCTCGGGCACCTAACCCACCCTGGTCCACTTTTCGGATCTGGGCCTGCCCAGTACTATTTTGTCGTGGCAAAGCAAGAGGTATGTGTCTATCTGGCACAGTGTGCCGCCTGGAGAAGTCCTCGCTCTGAGTGCTACGTTTAGTGAAATCTTCCATGCTGCTATTGCTGGGTCCACTGAGCTTGAAGTCTTCACTGTTACTTTGGCTTCTGGAACTGGCAGTGCTTAGGTTCTCCAAACTGGAATCTATAGAGGCCTTTGGCATTGCTGGAATTGGGTTATTGAGGTGATAGACAGGGTTCTGGAACGACAAGGGCTGAAGGCCACCTGGCTGGTTCAAGGCTGGGTGCAGGGGCCTTCTCACTTGGGGTGCACTTTGGGGAGTGCTCTGGGTTTCCCGCAGCTGTTTGATGCTGGCCACCTGGGTTATGGAAAGCTGGCTTCCGGTCAAGCGTATAGGCACATCAAGCATGACAGACGCATGCTCCACTTGAGCAGCATGAGTGTCCTGGAGGTCCATGAGGGAGACGCTCCGACCATTAGGAAGGCTACTTTCCCTTTCATCCTTTTCAGAATAAGTCATGCTCTGAGAGGAGGCTTGCTGAACCAGCAATAATGTTTTCCCTCTGAAGTAGCTGTCTGTGTTGTCCTGGCTTGGAGATTTTAGTTTATGCAAATCACTGTGGAAAAGGAAAGTACACTTAATTTCTCT
The DNA here is from genome assembly GCF_009828535.3 of Hylobates moloch. Classification (NCBI taxonomy): domain Eukaryota; kingdom Metazoa; phylum Chordata; class Mammalia; order Primates; family Hylobatidae; genus Hylobates; species Hylobates moloch. The sequence goes on from NW_026652283.1 coordinate 55,370,968, forward strand.
TGAGACAACTTCAACATGGCTAAGATGCCTCAATTCAGGCATATGAACTCCTCTGAAGGTTCTTATGTGGATACGTACATTCCTTTGGAAACTCAGATTTTATCTAATTAGGGAATTATTACAATTCTTAGAATAAAATCCAACATTTTTACTTTTTCCCCAAAGGTAGAGAATAACACTGTAGATACCAACCCATCATTGTCTTCAGTTTTAACCAGGATTCCAATAATTTCCTAGTTAGGTTTTAAACCTTCCCCAAATATTCCAATTCATACTTATTTGTCTAAACCTTCAAGAGGAGAAGTTCTTAAGCGCGCAACTGAAAGGTCCCTGCAAAAGGCACAAGTCTGGCCAATCCCTAAAACAGTCTAAACATCAACATTGTATCTACCTGTCCAGCTGACATAGCCAGCTATAAAATGGTGTTAACCGAGGTTCTCCAAGATTTTGAATGCTATAACGTATAGAAACATGAATTTCATAAAGCCTTTAGTCTTCCACTAAGCAAGACAAATTTTTAAAATATGCTTGTGGATATTGTAACTCTCCATACTACCATTCTAGAAAATAAGTTATCCCAGATCTTGTGCATTATTATGACAAATAATTGGACTGCTCTCAGGTCAGATGAGTCTTCAATTGCTCATGATTTTAAACTTGTAAATTCAACAAATAGGTTGAATATACTTCTGCTAAATCTAAACATGTTTCTCCGAGATAGTGGTCAAATTCTCTCTTTCATACCTGTCAGTGGGGTCTTCAAATATTTTCTGCAGCCCAGAGGAGAGGCTTCCACTGACATTTGGACTGGAGTTATGTTCAGTGAAGCGTCTCAGTTGCTGTTGTATTGGCGTAGGATTAGTCAATGACTTGGTAATATCAGCAAGAACACGAGGGAGAGGCCCCAATTTTGCCACGGTCGCCTGTAGGAAGGAATTTTCACCCTAATTGGATAATAAGCATTGCGACATCCACCACAGATTGTTTTTGGCACAACGATGGCCATTGATGGAGGGGTGTAGGTTGGAGGGAAGGGTAGGTGTTTGCATATGGGAGTGGCAGGTTCATAATGCATTGTTATGGAGCAGCAGAACCATGGCGTCGAGATGAATGGAGGAGGCGAAACAAGGTGCGGCAGACATCGAGGAAAGAAAGGAAATCGAAATCAGGATTATGCAAATAAAAATTAAAAGACATGCTCAAAACTACGAAACTAATGCCATTCCAACTAAAATAGGCATGCGAAGCAAACTAAATCTTTGGGAGGCTAGTAGATCAAGGTGGGGGAGGGTGGAGGAAGAACCAAATTCCTTCTAACCAAAAGAACTTCAAGACCAGAGGATCAGCTAGTATGATAAACTTTCAAAGAAAAGGGATCATGTGAGAAAAGAAATGCATGCCAACATATAAGAAGGTGCTCATTCAGGAATCCAGAGTACTGCAGGGCACACAGATGATACTGCCATCCACCATCCCAGTCAATCTTGGGAACCCTGACCCACTGCCAACTGAGTTTCCATCAGTAAGACGATTTTTGTTGTTAATTTAACAGCAAAATCAGGTAAACTTTCTCTATGAGATATGTCTGGATGTATTCCTGGTTCCCAGGACCAAACACAGTTTAAAAAGGAGAAAGTGTGTTTACACAGCAAAGCCCGTTAAAAAGACTTTGATCCTGAATAAACCAGGCCCATTTCACAGGAAAACCGAATCTGCATCCCACTGAGATGCAGTTATTCAAAAAAGACGAACTCTTTAATACTTGCTTTATCCATTTCAATCATTTTTTTCTTTAGGGAATTCTTATTCTCATGGGGTCTTAGGAGTCCCCTTCAACTGTCAGTCAGTTTGACATAGCTGCCTTTGGGTCTTTGCCTTCTCGACAATCAACAGACTCTTCTACCCTACTCAAACAGGTATAGATGCCACAAATGCCTTTACTTGCTCAACAATGTTGGGCTATGATTCATATGAAAAGGATTTATCTTTGGCATAGCTGCAACTTAAAAATCTAGCTAGCATTTCTAAAAGTGAAGAAAAGGTCCTCGAGAATAAGGAACAGTTTATTGTTTTACAAATGTTTTAAGCACTGGAGGACACACTGCCACTTATATTTCCTTAGCAAAGTGGTCTTTGTTAATAAGTTTTATTCCTTCAAATTTTACTGATGTAGCATTTTTATTGATAGGAAAATAGAGGAAAACAAGTAAATCATTATCATAGAAAAATAACTGTCTTTTGAGGTTATTCTAACATACCACCACACATATTTGTAAAGTGCCTGTGGCAAACAAAAACACCAATAAATAATTATTGTAATAAGCCTAGCCAAAGTCTATTAGACTATTTTTTACTACCAAATCTATTCCTTTTTGTTAAATTCCAGAAGGAAGAAAATGATTGGCATGGTGTATATTTACTTATTAATACGGTATATAATAAAATTCTTAGCAAACAAATGATTAAAAATAATTGCTTTCTGTATTCTTAATTCACATCTGTAAAGAAAGAAAACAGTGACTGTTAGCACTAATAATTATATGAAACTCTATGACTTGTATAGTAAAAAAATTTGTTTCATGGGTAAAGTTACTTAAAACATGATAAACCTAGTATTTTCTTAGCTAAATCTATACTTTTATTAGAAATTACTATATGAGGTTTCATCTTACCCTATTAGACATGCATAAGGCTGTATATACCAATATATTAGTTTCTAGTCAAGTTTTCAGATATGCACTCTGTATAAATTTAGAGAAATACACTCCATTAATTCAGATAATTATTAAAAACATATATTAATAATGTCATGGTTTTCTAGAGTTTCATGGTTGTCGATCTCATATTTTACTCAGAAATGATGACCATTTACTCTCAGATTTCTAGGGTAAAAGGTTGCTTTCAATTAGCAGAAAGAGTGAGTGCTATCACTCTATAGTTACTTTCCAGAATTCAGGTACATTAAAGTTCTCTATCTTCCACCAACCTACTTTACCTTATCAAGTTGGGAAACTACTTCCCACAGTAAGGAATGCAAAACTGAAAGCTCTCGGCCCAGATCAATGTAACCATCAAAGCCTGGGGTGTTTGAGATGGTGTCTGGATTAGAGATCTCCAAAAGAAAGCGCTTCATTCCACCCCATTCATGTTCTAAAAAATCATTCATGAATGCCATGTATTCTTCTTTGTTACCAAACCTGAAGTAGAGGATGAGAAAATGAGAAAGAACATATTCAAGAGAGATATGATCATTCTGATTTGACATTACACAGAACTATGACTTTTTTTTATTTTGTGGAGGGAATGACTAATTTTATTATCTATAAGTGATAAATGTTATAACATACTTTCTTAATATCACTTTAATATTCTAATGCTTTGAATAGCTTTCTATTCTCTCTAAAGGGTAAGGCCAAAACTCCTTTTTTTTTTTTTTTCACTTCTGGTATTTAAATTTCTCTGCAATATACCCCTCACTTACCTACCACAAGCTCACTAGTACAAACCTTCAATACTGCTAGCTTCTTGAAAGTCTCCCAAATATATTACACATTTTTTTCTTCTCCAAGCTTTTGCCCATGCTATTTACTTGCACTAGAGAACAACTTCTCTCCTTTGCCTATCTAGATTCTAGCTATCTTCAGGGCCTAGTTTAAGTCCATAAAACCTGTTCCAAAATAAAATATAAATATTTTTTAGCTCAAATATGGATAAATATGTATATTTCTGCATTGGCTTATATATAAATTATACAAAATTAAAATAGTACACCTCTAAAAAGCCACCACTTATACTAGAAAACAATCTGTTCACTGAAGTTCCAATTTTTTTCTTCAATACATTGCTAACAGAAACTTGTCTTTAAGCATCAATATTGAGTAAATTTGTGGTCAGTTCTGTAAATGTGAATTCCTTCCCAGCCATTTCTTAAATTTATTTTCTATAAATTATAAAAATAACATAAACTTACTGAAAAAAGTTTGAAACAATGAAAAGTAGAAAGAAAAAGGTGTGGATGTCTCATTCAAGCTACCCAAATATCTCTGCTGTTTATATTTTAGTACATTTCCTTCCCAACTTTTTCTCCTAATTTTCTTTTGAAAAATTTTAAACCTACAGAAATGCTGAAAGAATATACAATGAATACCCATATGCCTTTCATCTACAATAACCAACTGTTATGTTTGCCAAGTTTGCTTTCACACCCTCTCTTTCTATACAGAATTTTTTTTCTTTCTGGAACCATTTTAAACTAAGTTGCAGACATCACTTCTAAATAGTTTAGTGTCCATTTCTTCAGAATAAGGAATATCTCTTACATAAACCAATGCCATTATCACTCTAAAACTTTTAAAAACATTATTCACAAATTATCTTATATATAGTCTATATTTAAATTCCACCCATTGCCCCCAAAAGGACATATATGTATTTCTTTCCAACTTAAGATCCAAATAAGTTTCAAGTATTGCATTTAATCTCTTTTAATCTAGAATAGCCCCCCCTCCATCTTTTGCATTTTTCATAAAATTGTCTTTTTTGAAGTGGCCAGGATAATTGTCTTAGATATTGTAACCACAGAATTTGTCTTTTCTTCCCAACTTTTTTTATACTTAAATTTTTGTGTTTTCATATTGCTGGGATAACAGTATACATACCACTTTTTATTCTGCCCTTTTTTTTCCCACTAAAGTATTTTTATCAGCACTTTTAATTTAGTATAATTTTATCTTCATGCTCTATATTGGATAGTCTTTGTAAACAGTTTGTAGTGCCTGCAAATATTCCATTGAATGCATGTATCATAGGTTACTTAACCATTCCTCTACGAAGTGATTAAGTTGTTTCCAATTTTTTGCTATATTTATTAATACCACAGTGAAAATCTGGTAACATGAGTGATAAGGCTCGCAACCCTCATCCAAATTTTAGGCCTCAAGTATTTTTTAAACTGTATTTTTAAAGTGGTTACAACAGTATCACCTACTTGGCAAAGTTGGCCAGGTTCTGAATGACCTTGGCAATAAGAGTTAGAGTCCGAGATGTGCGGTCATCAGGATACTCCTGCATAAGGTTGAAAAGACTGGGAGACATAATGGCTGGACACAGAAAACGGAGAAATAATGAGGCACTGATGAGCCTCTCGCTGATGTCTTGCTTGCCACGGTTCAGGCACTGCTGCTTCCATGATGCAAACACTTCTTTCAACTCACGAGGGAAAACACTAGGGAAGGAAAGAAGTACCAAAACCTCTAAACACAGAAGTACCAGTACAAGCACAAGTGATTCCACCCTGACCCAATAACCTTTGCTTAAGAGTCAGGCTGTGAGGAGGACCTAGTAGAAATTCCGGGATGAGGTTTTACCTGATTCATGGCTGAGAGGCGGTGGAAAATTCACAGAGGCCAGATGGAGACTGGAAACCCAAGGCTACAGAACTCTGGATTAGTTTAAATTTAGTTTTGCAAAGTGGGAAAATGGCATGAGGCTCCTGACTAAACCATCTGGTTTAGTATAACTCACCATAATCTCTCTAAAGACTGTTTATCAAAAATTTTCCAAAATTTCACCAATTGCTGGAGTTAGAGCAATGATCAAAATTCATGAACACATCTGTTCAACACTAGTAAATATTTTAGAAAGCAAAAGAAATACTTTTGATATCAGAGGCTATAGTACTAATATTCTATTAGAGAGATTATATTTAAGTAGATAGCCAGTTCAAAAGTACTTCTGCTTACAATGGAGATTTCAATTTTAGATGGGACTGTATTAGGGAAACTTTCAATTTTTCTCCAAGACCCTCCCCTTTGGTTGTAAAATAATTGTTAACATTGTGATGACTTTTACATGAAAAAATGTAAGTTCCATTGTGACGACTTTTACATGAAAAAATGTAAGGCAGAGGATAAGATAAGCTCACCAATAAGAGTTGATGATCTTGCAGAAAGCCAGCTCACAGCACATTTTCAGGTTGCTCTGATGGTCTATCAGTTCACTAGATGAACATTTGCTGGGATCCACTTCACAGTTCTCATCTGACTCATACAAAGCTTTGATAAACTCCCCTATTTGAAGAGAGAAGATGACAGCATAGCTATAAACAGTGTCTTCCTGAATAGAATAAAAGGACTTATGATTTCTGTCCTAAAATGTGTAACGGGGAATTCTTTTCTAGATCTGACAGGGAGGGCAAAAAAGATGGTCCATGAAGCCTCATTGCTTTGGAACCCAAGAGTTGCCACATCCTACATATCATGTTATTTTTCTTATCCTGGAAGTGGAATAACAGCAATCACTAACATCATCATCACAGTATTTATAAAAGTGGTAATGATACTACTCAAAAAATGTATTAAACTAAATATATGTTTAATTAGTATAAACTTGTTATGTTTTAAGGCTCGCTCTACTTAGGTGACTATTATTGTTATTCTAGAAGAACAAATGACCCAAGCTTGATTGAATAGTGCACTGAAGGTTTTAAGTGCTAATGTTGGTGCCAAACACAGATGCAAGTAAGGATCTATCTTCTATGCTTCCCTCTTGTAACGGAGACAGTCATTCAACATTGCACAATATTATAGCAGATCTCCTTGTTACATAATCTGTATATGCTTTTCCATATAAATTTAGTTTAGAAGCCCTGTTCATATGGCCTATGCTCTATGAAGATACACTGACTATTCCCTGAAAAAACAAATTCCTACCTTACCTGTTTATCCTCTAGTACACACCATACCTTGTATATCTTCGATTACTTCATATTTCTCATTGTTTGTGTTTGTTTCATTTCTAGGATGAATACCTTCAGAGGTTAGGTACTAGGTTTTATTCATGTTCAAATCTTGACTCTTCTGAATAGCTCCCAAAATGTTACTGGTGCTCAATAAATATTTATCAGAGATGGCAGTATGTATTCTTGGTTTTTTACAGGTCTTTATGAAAGAGGAATGGACCTTTCAAAGATCCTCCTAAATATGTATTTATTACTTGAGGTTCAGGCTAGTTATAACAGACTTCATGAAAGTGACCAATAATGCCTGCAAAACTAAGCAGCAGCAGCAGCAGCAGCAGAAAGAGCATTTTTATCAAAGCCGTTAGTATTTGGATAAATGAAAGCTTTTAAAAATACCTGTGACAGGGGATGAGAAGTGATAATTTTGAGGAAAAATGCTTAGAGAACAGGAAACAATGTGGTGTACAGAAAGGAAAGTGGTGCACAGAAAAATTAAAGGCATTAAGGTCAGAGAGATCTAGGCTCAAATCCTGGATCCATCATTTAACTGTGGGGCCTGGAAAAGTCACTTAATTAGTCTGAGTTTCAGCTGTCTATTTGTAAAACAGTGTTAATAGCAACCATCCTGTAGAGTTGTGGTGAGGAACAGACATAATGCATGAAAAGCATCTAATACGGTACCTGGCTCTTAGTAGGAGCACTATACAAAAATTATTTTAATTTAAAAATCATGCAACTTTTGAATAATTTTTTGTAAAGTGAAATGGCCAAAACTAGTAAAAGCCTTTTTTAAAATGTTACCAATTCTCACAAGATATGTATTCAATATGTTCTCTATGTCTCCTGTGCTATGTGTTTCCACAAATGAACTTCATTTAAAGAGTACCTAAATTTAAAACTAAGAAATCAATGTCAAATATCCCATGTAAAAACTGGCCAAACTCTACACTTGTATCCTAAATATTCTGTTTAGTGAGTTCTTTTAGGTTATATGTATTCAAGGGAAGAAAATACTAATATTAATAAATAAACATGAATATTAACAGTATTTTTCTTTAATTCTTCAAGAAAAGTGCCAGATAAATAACTCCAGGGCCCAGAAGTAAATTAATTGTCTATAGTACCAGCTTAAAAAGTTTTTGTCCCTGATTATCACATATTTAAAATGCTCCAAAATAGAAAAATAATACTTTAACTGTTGAAACAATAACCAATGTTTGCGCATGCAGAATGTACCATATGAAAAGGAGAGGCTTTTATTGATTTGTAACTAGAAGGTGCTTAATTGATCAAAATTACCAAGACAGATTAAAAAAACCCACTTAAGTTTGCCTTCTTGCATTTGAAAAAAAAACCAGAGCCAAAGGGGGTGCTCGTTATGTTGTTTACCTGTTAAGTTTGTGCCCAGAATGTTCTATGATTTATTTTCTATGTAAATCATTAACTCATTACCATCTAGCATAAAAATTTCACATGTAGGAATAAGTCAACAAGGATGGACATATTACTGCCGAAAGGAATTTGCCTCCACTGCTACAAGTGGAAATCAGGTCTTTTCATCAGGGCTTTCTTTTGTATATCTCACAGATAGTATTTCCTGTGTGTCACAGGATACCAAGGTGCAATCTGATTTCAATTGGAAAGGTAAAATGGGATTACAGATGGAAGATTTAAGTCTAAACAATGCAGAGCCTGTGCAGAAAGAGTAACGCTTTAATTAAGGACTCGCTAAGAAGCAGACAGATATCGTACGCTATTACTGGCAACTTTTAAAATCAATTGTCTCTGAAAATTCTTCAAGCGGTCTGGAAACAGCATCTATTTCCTGCCCAAAGTATATGAAATATAGCAAAACTTTAATGAGAAGAAGACAATACAGCCCCTGTCCTGAAGAAGCTTACCAATTAATTCTGTTTATGCTCTTAGAAGCAGCAGCCATTTTTACTACTCTGGCCCTTGCTCTTGGATTATAAATATTATTACAGAGATTTCTGAGGGGTTACTTGAATTTCTTCCCATGTCCACTAAATTAATTTTCATGCCTCATTGAGCCCATCGGCTATTTAATCATTCACTGTTATAAAAAGACTGGTATCCACTTTTCGCTTTGGAAATTATTTCATTCAGAAATCCTGTTTAGCACACTGAATTTCAAATATGAATATTTGATTTCCAAGAAGCAGGTAGTCAATAAATATTCACTCCTATCTCCACAGAATGAAGAATATGGTTTGAGATGCTTTTTTTTTTTTGGTGGACTTTTTTTTAACAAAACACAAATCATTAAAGCAAATCATGAGATATAATTTATGACTGTAATAAGCTCTTTATGTAAATGACACTATAAACCTCTTTGTACTTTTCTTAAGCTCTTTGTACCATTCTTAATGTCTATATGATTAGAGAAAAAAATATGAAGATAAGCAGGAAGACAAAAAATCTGCTTCAGAGCAGAAACTAATTGTAGTAGCTACTATAATGCATCTGCTTCATGTAAACACAGTGATCCTGTTTCTTGAATGGCGACTCACTCTATTCCTTACAGCCTGGCTCCTTTCCTCCTGAAACCAGTGTGAGCCATCATTAGTGATATTTAAGGTGCCAAATGCAATATCCATTCTTTTTCTTTACCTTCCATAATTTCTGACTCTACTGATGCTCTCTTCTCTATTGGTATCTAGGACTCAGTATTTTCCTGGTTTTCTTTCTTTTTTGGATGCTCTCTCTTTCTCTGATCACTTCTCTGATTCCTCTTCTTCATTCTATACCATAAACCCAGGTGCACTCTAAGATCTATCCTTGGCCCTGTTCTCTTCCTGCTCTGGTAATCTTACAGCTTCATTTAACCTCTCCACATGCATAAATTAGTCTGAAATTTCCAACAGCCAGCTAGACAGGTATCTTAGATTTCCTACCTCAAACCCCTGAGATTTCCTACTAGAACTTCAAACTGAATACATATGTAATTTCCCCTGTTTCATGCCTACTACTTCTGTGGTTTCTATTCCTGTTAAGAATCTTGTCATCCCCCTAGTCACTCACAAAACCCCACAATTCTCTGTAATATTTGTTCCCTCCTTCCTTCCCACAAACTGAAAAATTTGCCAAGTTCTATCAGTTCAACCTTAATATTTCTCATATCCATCTTCCTCTCTATTCTTACTTGCATGATTACAGTCATTCAGAGTCTCATTCTTTCTTATTACAATGGCTTTTTTTTTTTTTTTTTAAGAGAAGGAGTTTGCTCTTGTCTCCCAGGCTGGAGTGCAATGGCATAATATTGGCTTACTGCAACCTCCACCTCTCTGGTTCAAGAGATTCTCCTGCCTCAGCCTCCTTAGTAGCTGGGATTACAGGTGCCCACCACCATGCCTGGCTAATTTTTGTATTTTTAGTAGAGATGGGGTTTCAGCATGTTGGCCAGGCTGGTCTTGAACTCCTGACCTTAGGTGATGGGCCTGCCTCAGCCTCCTAAAGTGTTGGGATTACAAGTGTGAGCCACCGTGCCCAGCCTACAATGGCTTCTTAATTGATTGGCTTTCAGTAGGCTTTCTTCACCCTTTTTTTTTTTTTTTAAAGACAAGGTCTTTTTCTGTCACCCAGGCTGGAGTGCAGTGATGTGACCACAGCTCACTGCTACCTCGAACTCCTGGGCTCAAGCAGTTCTCTTACCTCAGCCTCCTGAGTAGCTGGGACTATAGATGTGAGCCACCATGCCTGGATACAACTCGTCTTAATCAGTCTGCTAAGTTAATTCCACCAAAAACACCCTGCTCAAAACTTTCAGTGGCTCTCCAATGATTACTGTAAACTTTGAATCTTCACCCAGGCATTTGAGGTTTTCACAAATTGGTTCTAATTATTGTTTAATCTTTTTGTTTGTTGTTCACATGTTTCTTTCATGTCTTTTTCCAGCTAAATGGTTTTATTCCACATATTCCTGGTTCTGTCCCACCTCTATGTCTTTTTGTTCATGGGTCCTTTCCCCCATGCTACTTCTTATCTTATCTTCTTATCTGCTCTTGCTCAATGTCTGTTTTTAACCTTTCTATTCATCAAACTACATACAAAACATAAATGTATTTCACACAGAAAGTTTGACAATTCTATCAGCTGGATTCAATTTTTAAAAATTCTTTGAAAGAACACAGAATGTCTCTTTTTGGTATAGAGATATCCATAATGTTATATCCTTACATTGCAAACTCCTTGAGGGTAAAAATCTCTCCAATCATTCAACATATTTTTACCTTCTACTCTTGATAGTCACACGTGGCTGTTGGGCATTAGAAATGGCTTGTGCAAATTAAAATGTGTGATACATGTGAAATACACACTGATTTTCAAAAAGAATAAAAAAGTAAAACACCTAATTAATAACTTTTATTCTTCTAAACCATTAAATAGTATTTGGATATACTGGGTCAAATGAAATATGTTATCAATTTCATCTGTTTCTCTTCATCCTTTTTAATACTGTGACTACTAGAATATTTAAAATTACTCAAAAAATAAAAATAAATAAAATTACTCACACATGGGTCATATTATATTTCTATCGGACAGTGCTGCTCAACAGTCTGTGCAGGTGGTGGGGATATGGAGGTAAAACAAAGGGCTATTTCCTTCAAGGGACTCACATCTGCTCTATCACGATGTATATTAAAGTGACCAGCACAGTACCTTACTCTAGTGGTTAATGCCACAATTTCATGACCAAATCTGGAACTGCAAGTGCATAGCCTAGTCAGCAAGAACTACTGATTGGACAAAAATTAGTTATGTTAAAAATTCTAGAGACTTCAAAGGCAGAAATTTGTGGGGAAGTTGTGGGAAGTGGCAAGAGTTTCTTCACTTTTGATTAGAGTTTTGCATGCATGATAACAAATGTCAGGGTAACACTCTCAAGACTGGGTAATAATATCATCATATAAACACCCAAAACTTTGGGCAAAACAGACCACCTCAGATCTATCAGTGCACACTACTGATATTACTGTGCATCCTGGAATCATGAAGCTCGGTACCCGGGGTAGCAGTGTATGCTGACAAGGTTTCTGTTTCTACATTTATTATTATTTCTCTACTGGTGAGTACTGCAGACTTCTTACAGCCACGATTCAAACCCTAACACCTGAGTCAGCTAGAACTAAATAACATGTAGAATTTGAGCTCAATTCATTTGTCTCATGGGCATGAAATAACTTAAAATTGAAAAGTAAAGAAAAGAAAATAGATGTTTTTCTCTTTCATACCCAGTGCGTCATGAAGATACTGTTGTCCCACCAACTTGAGGTATTCCTCAATGGATTTGGTGGCAATAGTGTTCTCTCTGAAGATCAAGACATCATGCTCTCCACAACGATCCACCTCAGACATCACCAAGTCAGTCAGAAAATCCTGGTAGAATAATGTTCAATCAGGCAGAAAGCAACTGAATAAATAATACACATTAGAAGAGACTGCTGAAATATCAGACATCCTGGAAATGCTGCTTTAAACTAAAGCTATCAGATTCATCTGAAAGGAAAAAAAGCAATCAGGATAAAATCTTAGGTGTTACTACTCCTACATTTAAAATTTCCTCAAAGATTTTCCGTTGCGCTTTTGATAAAGGCCATAATTCTGAATGCAGTCTACAAGTCCATATATTTTCTGGTTTCTGTCTACCTTTCAAGCCTTGTATCTTTTCTTTTTAGGTCCTTTAATACACCAAGCCCTTTCTAACACACACAATGTTCTCTATTCGCCACAAAGCCTTTTCTTTTTTTTTTTTCCAAATACTGTTCTCAGTTCTGCTCTGCTCCCACCCTTGCTTCCACTCCCACTGTCATGTAGCTCATTCCTGGGATCCTTTGGATTTTAGTTCACACATCATTTCCTCAGTGAAGGCATCCCTGACCAACATTGCCCCTGAACTCCATTAGTCAGCTCCCCTTGCTCCATTTCATAGTATCATCTCTCTTTCTATCCTCTGCAGTTCCCACTGTAATCATATTTATTTCTGTAATTACTTAATATTTTTCCCCAGAAAACCAGTTTCTGTTTTTGTTTACCACCATATCTCCAGTACCTAACAGTTTCTGCCATATATTAGGTGTTCAATATATAATAGTTATAAATCGGTCCACAGTATCAATGTAGAATCTACTGAACTCATCACTTGAAGTCATTGTCTAGGCTATCTTTCTGTCTGCCCGCCCACCCATCCATCCATCCATCCATCCATCCATCCACTGATCCAGAAGGATAGCATAAGGGGAAATAAAGGTGCAAAGAAACAGCTGCTTCATTCCTCAACAGTCTTAAAGAACTTCTAGTAAAGCTCAGTGTTGGTTGTTCAGTTTGAAATGTGATAACATCGTATATTTTGAATGCTATATAATTATTGGATATTTCAAGGGCTGCAAATGCCAAAATAGGAGGAATATGCTGATTTACTTTTACTTTAAAATTAAGCATTTTAAACATCAGTGGGACTTACTCTGGGGCAGCTTAACAGTATAACAGAGTTGTAGACTTAGGAATCACTATTAAACTTAATGCTAAGAGACAGGAGGAAACTTAGGGGTAACGGTAACATTCTGTATCTTGATCACAGTGGTGGTTTCAATGGGTGCAAAATCGGTCAAAGCTTACTGAACTTTTCCACTTTAAATGGGTGTTTATTCTACCTAAAATGTACGTAAACCAATATTAAGTCATTAAAAAAAGTCTTAATGTATATTCTGAACCTTGAGCAACTGAAAAGTAGAAATATATCCATACAATTCAAAATTTCAGTGACACCTTGCTCCAAACTCGTAAGCTTTTTTAATGACAGAATGCCCAAGATTATAAGTAAATTTAAACACAAAAGTTATAATCCACAGAAGCCAGATAAGAGACTAAATATTGAATATATTGATACATTCCAACATATCAAGAAATAGTAATAGTACTTTGTTTGGTTCTAAATACATTATTCTAGCTGTGAGTTTCTTTGGATCTGAGATGTAATTTTATCATGACCAGTTTGCATACAGTATAATGGTAACTCTTCCTAGTTAATATCCTTCATAGGTCAAAGACTCTCTCAACTGGTTTTTGTTCTTCCTACAACCAGCATATTTCTCCTTTAAATAAAAAATATTCCCGAGTTTTTACTTCTATCCAAGGTGAAATAAGGTAAGTGTATCATGAAACAGCTACCAATTGTATCATATCCCTTGGATTTTTATTCTAAATATAGATTTTAATCCCACAAAGACTCTTGCTAATACTCAAGATACTTCTAGAATACTTCCTTCTGTGCCTAGAGGATACAGTCATCAGTTAATCTTAAACAAAATACAGTGAGGAAGAAAGCCACCATACAACACTCTAGAACTAAATTAAAGATAAGGAACCTTGAACATCCTGTAGGGTTATCATGCCAATCCTACCATTTATTTTGTCAGACAAGAAAGAGCCGGCTGTGTTATCTATGTTTCATGCAAATGGACTTTAAATATTTGTTGGTTTCTCCATTTTACTTGTTTAGTTTTATAATCTTCATCTTTTCTGGATCTAATAGGTTATCTTCTTAATTCTTCTTGTTTTGACCAATAGTAAAGCACATTTCTCTAATTTGGATTTCTACGGTATCCATATCTTGGTTTATGAAAGGTAGGGAAGAGACTTCAGGTACTACAATCCTTCTTTTCCACTTACCTTGGCTCTGCCAGTACTTTGAAGAATGTGCACTAAGGCACAAGCCAACTCCTCTTTATTTCTCACACTAATTACTGGCTCAAGGACAGAACACAGCATTGTGTAGTTGCTGGTGACAAATTCTGCAAATTCTTTGTATTGCTCCATAGGCAGAATGGTGATAGTTTGGAAACGTGATTTAATCCGAATAGAAGGTCCTCCTGTCTTTCCTTTGTTGGGTGTAGGTGTACTCACTGGATACCACTTTTCTACAAATTGGCGACCAGTCACACTGGCAGTGGGGATGTTGACTAGCCCTACATAATTATTCTTGTCCTTTTTTTTCTTTTTTTCCACATCCTTGTAAATGTGAACTGTGATACTATGAAGAGGTGGAAGGCTGAAGAATTCAAAATGTTCGCCCCAGAAAATATTGTCTGCTTTGGTCTTGCTGGTTGTACGAGCAAAGAGGGTATCATCAAGGCACAGTTCGCAGAAATATTTCTTTTTAGGGGCAAGGTCCTTGGCTTCAATGATCCATAAACGAAGAACATTTTCAGCTCGCCTGCAATTGTCCTATAAAGAGGCAACAAAGTTGAATTTCAGAGCTGACATTGCAGAAAAAAAAAACATTTTTTTCTTAAGTTGGCAATGTTCATTAGGTACTCTATTAAGGGGAGTCAACAAATAATGAAAGGGATTGCTATCTCATTGCTTAGGTTAACAGTAAGCTCTAAACAAGCATGCATTAGAATCTTGAAGAATTATATATAGTTCATTATATATATTATATATAGTTCATTCTATTTTATTTACTTGGGTTAAGAAAATATCATTTTGTAATGGTAAGTTTTCATATAACCAGTCTAATATCTGCAAATAAAAGAGATAAGCTGTTAAGAAGCTCGTATTCTAGTCCCTCTTCTATCATGTACTGGCTTCTGACATGGCCAATGCACCTAACTTTTCAGAGTCCTTTTATCCATGCTGGTAGAACCATGGCAATAATATCTGCAGTAAGACTGTTTTTAGCTTAAAATGATAATACCGTTTGGATAGTTGTCCCTGCCCAAATTTTATGCTGAATTGTAATCCCCAGTGCTAAAGGTGGGGTCTGGTGGGAGGTGTTTGGATCATGGTGGCAGATTCCTCATGCCTTGGTGCCATCTTCCTGATACTGAGTTCCTGTGAGATCTGGTGGTTTAAAAGTGTGTGGCACCTTCCCCCCAAATCACTCTCACACACACTCTCTCTCTTGCTTGCTCCTGCTTTCACCATGTGATGTGCCTGCTCCCCTTCTGCCTTCTGCCATGACTGTAAGTTTCCTGAGGCCTTCCTAGAGGCTGAGCAGATAATAGCACCATGCTTCCTGTAAAGCCTGCAGAACCGTGAGCCAATTAAACTGCTTTTCTTGATACATTACCCAGTCTCAGATACTTCTTTATAACAATACAATAAGAGCTTACTACAAATGGCATAACATATAAATGTGCTTTAAAACTCTCAAGCTGTAGACAAATTAAGGTATTACTACCACACTTACCTTCTACCAACTAACTGCTTACAAAGTTATACATTTTTCAGATACTTGAAGCTACTATTACCTTATTAGGTTGAACTGTCCTGCGAAGGTTTTCCATCCACTTATCTCTCTCAGAAGCAGAGTTACAGCTGAAGCATTTACTTCCACTTAAGTAGGTAACCTTCAACATAAAAATTAGACATAAGAAAAAGAAAACACTGGATTTCAGGGCTCTGTCATTATGGTTCACAGCATACCTCTAACTCTTAAATGATAAGGTCGAAATGTCCTGGAATTAGGATAGATGGATGGATAGATAAGAAAAACGTGGTCTCAGATCCCGAACTACTCATGCTGTGGTTAGAAAAATAACATAATGAGCGACATCCTTACCAATACTAAAAAATTAATATACTAATTTAGTGTTATTGTTAGTCTCGTCCTCTGATGAAAATGTACTAAGAGTCTAATTTTATTGAAAGTAGACAAGGCCAAAAGGAATGCAAAGCTGTGAGTTAGACATATGCCATGAACCTAAATCATACCATAAGAAACTAAGATGATCTTTGTTAGTTTTCTGATACCTATATCTACATCTACATCTGCTTTTTGCTTAGGTAGCATCCACATCCATTTCCAGGTATGAGAACAAAGACTATTTTAAATTCATCCGAGGAAATTAAAACTGGCCTATGGTTCAGAAAAATCAAAATTAAAGGCCTTTTAGGCAATACCTTAAATTACCTGCAAATAAAGATGTTCAACTTTGAGTTAGTAAAAAATAGGTAATAAAGGATGAGAGTTCTGAAACAGCTTATCAGATTTCTTGAGACTGTCTTCACTATATTATAGAAGGGTGCTAAATGAAATTGAAGAGTTACTAATATTGAATTACTACCTTTGGAACCCATTTTTCCTCCACTACACAACCAGCCTGTTGATTTCTAGTCATTTATTAGGTTAGCCTGACCACTATTAACACAGTCCTTTAAAAATGAAATATGTTGTTATATACTTAGCACCTAACTCTGGGCTTGGTATACAGCCTAATGAACTGAGTTCCACAAATATGAGAAAGTTCAACTGATTTTTATAAAAAAGAACACCAATAAATGTCCTGCCCAAATTGCTGAAGTTTGCTCACTTATTAACTCAATCTCTGGTCACAACCTAATAAACCCGATCAGATTATATGCTGTGTCCAATACAGCAGCTACTAGCCTCACATGGCTATTCTAGATTGAGATGTGCTGCAAGTGTAAACACACAACAGAGTTTGAAGACTTAGTTTTTAAAAAAAGGAAACAATTTCTCTGATAGTGAACATGTTGAAATGATAATATTTTGGATACGCATGCAGACTGTACTATATTTCTTTTGCACAGTGCTGGTCCATAAGAAGAGGAACCAAACATCTTTTGACTTCTACAACATCTATCTAGTATAGGACTCATCTGTAGTCACTTAGTAAGCTCTTGTTAATTAATCAAATCTCAGCCCTAATAATTCTATGTATGTATAATTATATGTATATATAGTTTTTGAATTTTACTTGTAACTGGCTAGTAGTATATATTTGGAAGGGAGAAATTACCTTATGATAGCTGGCAATTTTGTTTATTCAAAAATCAGGCACCTGCAATATGCTGGGGTCTGGGTTAGTTACAGGGGATTTCAAAAATAAATAAGACATTTAGGTCAAAATGTCCTGGAATTAGGATGGATGGATAGATGGATGGATGGATGGATAAATAAGAAAAACATGGTCTCAGATCTTGAACCACTCATGCTGTGGTTAGAAAAATAACATGATGAGTGACATCCTTACCAATACTAAAAGTTAATATACTAACATAACGTTATTGTTAGTCTTGTGCCCTGATGAAAATGTACTAAGAATCAAATTTTACTGAAAGGAGACAAAGCCAAAAGGAATGCAAAGCCATCTTTAATAACTTTAACTGCAAATATGATTAGATGAAAAGATTTCTAACTTTTTCTCTGTAAGTAGATAATTGCTAGCAACTGAAAACCGGTTAATTAAATCATCAACTGCACAGTAATGAAATCGCAAAATTACTGGACAGAAAATCCAACTGTTGTTTAACTACTCTTCCTTTTTTCTACACTTTATTTTTACCTCAAAGCAGAAGTCTTGCCCAAGGATGCTACTATGAAGTGGTTTCACTGATACAGGTTCCCCTCTACCAAGATCCAGACACTCCACTGCGCTGCACGGGCTCAGCAAGGATTCATGGGAACGTGACTCTTTTAGTTTAGGCAGCCCACGAGACCTAAAAGTAGAAAAAGATATTTAAGGTAGTGTAACTTAGCCAGTAAGGAAGTGAACGTCTAATGCAATGGAGTATAACAATAAATGTACAAATGCCTAAGGGGAGAAATAAATGAGGAACAAATTAATAGTTAATCTACAGTAACAATAATAGTAACCATGTTTCTGTGGCAAATATATTCTCTCTATATATCTATGTGAGTGCACACACACTTTTTTTCAATATGCCATAAAAATATACTATAATTTTACTAGTCTTGAGTGACCTTCAAATCCCATTACAGACATTGTTTTTTAATCTTATTCCTATTTTGGAAGATGGAGAAATATATACTCTATAAGGTTATCTTATATATTCTTTCTTATGCAAAGGTATTGCCAAAAGACAAATTATTTCTTTTTGTTTTTCATGTTATAGCTTTATCCTTATATCACTGACAAAATAGTAGTGGCTGAATCTTCATTTTGTTTCTTTCTACTTTGGCAGAACACACACACACACACACACACACAGAGTCGAAGCTCAACTTTTTATCACAAGACCTTGTCTTTCAAAAGTCCTGATTTCCATCTCAATATAGAATTCTTTTCTGGCAGGCTTTTGGTTCAATATATGCTTTACTGTATAAGTATGAATAAAGAATAAAATGCCTTGAAGAAACCTCCCACCATGGAAAAAAAAGCCCAAACTCTCATCTAGAAGACAGATCTTTGTCAACACTGTTCGGTCATTCTGGCTGATTTTGTTTCCTAGTTGTTTATAAGAAGAATGCTAGGAATCATGACTCTTGTCACTACAAGAGCCAGTACTTCACTGCCTTCCTCTTGAAAGAATTCAAGGAGTCAAACGTAAGTACAATATTCTTGAATCCCAAACTGGATGGCCATGCAGTTTGACCCAATAATTATATTATCTATTGAGCGAAACACGCATAGTTACACACATATATTTCAAGCAGAAGTACTTAGTAATAAGGATAAAAAACGCCTTGTGTAAAGACAATTGTTTTTATAAAACACATTAAATAAGCAGCTTCATTTAATTCCTTGAAATAACCACATTAACACTAAAAGGAACTTAAATATTTAATGCCAGAGTAGCTTTTGGTTAAATTATAAAGTAAAAAGATATAAGAAACTAGCACTAAGGCTGCTTTCTCCTTTCTACCTTTATTCTAACATTGTTTAATCAAATTTCGTAAAATAAGAAAAATCTTAAGCTTATAAGCATTTTAGTTCTTCCTTCCACACACATACACAAAAATAAACCACCATTTAAAGTTTAGGCTGCAAAACATGTGTTCTGATATTTAGTAATTTTTAAAGTAAAAAAGTCAACATTTATATTTCTTGTTGATAGTACAAAGTATGCACAAAAGGGACAAATGCTACCTAATGTTTTGTATCTTAAAATGGCAATGTTTATTTTTCTGATACTGGGCAAGAACAAAAAATTAAAATATTTAAAAATTAAAAAAACAAAAAAGAAAAATATAACAATGTAAGCTCCATATTTATTTCTCTTTGTTCTATATATAAGACAATGACATGTTATGTACTGCAAATATAGTACATCAACTATAAATAATTAAATGTTAGAAAGATTGTACTTTAATTATCATATAATCTTTCCCAGTATGCTATACGGGAAGCCTGATTAAGGAAACTGGACACTGTAATCTTTCTTAAACAAAACAACAATTCTAGCTCATTTTTCCCAGGAGGAGTTGCTGGAAGGAAAAATCCTCTCATGCTCTGGGGTGAGCTTCTCAACAGGAAAGATTAAGGCATGTTTAAAACAGAAGGAGGTATGACAAAGGCAACTTTTATTTTTTAAATTCTCTAGGAAAAATTTCTAAAGCATAAATTAATTTTATTTCAAACAAAATAAATGTCTACCTACATGAAGCAATGGTAGAGCCACCTGGCAGTGCAACCCCAAATCATAGCGGTGCCACATGTCCCGGTATAGCAAGTCACTTTCTGAACTATATGTCAGAAAACAACTCTCTGTTTAGAAGACGAGAACAAATAGAGAAGATGGCTTCTTTGTTGCCTTTGGTTACTGATAACATCTTTGAATAAATGTTTTCCAGGTGTTATTTCAAGTCTTCCATAGAAGCAGAACAGAAACACAAACAACAGATCAAGACTTCATCTATCCAAACAATTTGTAGGATACGTAATATACCTTCTTCTATTCCTTCAGGCTGCACCCAGCCCCTCAGGTAACAAACAAGGCACCTGGGCTCTAGGCTGGGCCTGTTGCCATGGTGCTACACCTACAAGGAGATTAGAGCTGGAAGGCAGCAAGAAGCTATGGCTTGAATAACACAAGGGGCATGCTCTGCAAATATGGCAAAGTTGACTACTTTAAGACAGAAAGGAAAGAATGGTGAGGCTTCTATCCATTTCTATAAACAAGTTCTCAGTAAAAGGCAATAGAAAAGAGACGAGGCCAACTCTGGGAGTGGAAGATAATCTCTTATTAAAACCTCTACTAGGTGGCTCATGCCTGTAATCTCAGCACTTCGGGAGGCTGAGGTGGGCAGACCACTTGAGCTTAGGAATTTGAGACCAGCCTGGGCAACATGGTGAAACTCCATCTCTACCAAAAATACAAAATAAATAAAAAATAAAAAGTAAAACCTCTACTAGGGACTAACTTGAGAAACTTTAGCTTGCTTCATATACAATTCCCATGCCCCTACTAGAAACTATTTCCCATATCTCACCTTGCAAGTACAAAGCTTTCTCTCACATGTGTTCTGTTTCCTTTACAGTGCCTACCGTGGTTTAATGTTTCTAGGTATTATTTTACTGAAACTTACCTGGGTTAAATATATTTTTTTCTTTTACAGAAAGATGGTGAAAACTATTTTTTCACTGCATTTCCAGTGCTGAACAAGTTTCATTTTGATACTCAGGTCCAATTTCAAATGTAGCCATAAGAGAATTTAAAACTAAGCCACTTAGAATTATAACTCCAAACTCTTCCTAGTTACCGAAATTTCAATTAATACATAGTTCAGAATCTCATATTTTTTAGCATTTTTATGTGTGTGTGTGTACTGAATTGAAAACCAAAGTCATGAATATGTTCAACATTATTACTGAATAAATAAGCAAGCCCTCCCTGTATTGGGAAGAAAGTGTCTCTAAGAAGACAGAAGTAATTCCCCAAGAAGCAAGATTATAGTAAACAGGAAGATGTTTACTTGGGAATGGCTTGGGACAGGGGAGGCATTATTTGTACAAATATTTCAATATAATAGCATTAGTAACCCCAAGTTTCCTCTAATTCATGTTTACCTCCTTCTGAATTGATTTTTCTTAGATCTACTAACTACAGAGTTTTAGTAGTCCTGTTTGGCACCAGAGTTTACTCCTCTAACAGAAAGCAGAATGTGGATTTACTGGGAGAATAATGAGTTTAAAATAATGATTCCCAGTCCAATCTGACAATGGCCTTCATCAAAAAATCTAACCCATCCTTGAAAGTGGACTTTGTGAATCCCTTGACTACTGACCAGGTTCTCTCCCTGACTACTTTCCATACAGCCCCATCATCCCGAACACCCTGTAAGAATAATTCAGGGCTCCAACAGACTATGTATTGATTTAAATAAAAAACTGCTTCCCAGAGACAATTTTACTTCTAATTAAGGAATACCATATTCTTTATATTTTTATCTTAAGGTCAGCAGACAATCTTGATTTTTGTGTAAACTTCAAGACCTCTAGCAATGTAATAGGTAATGGTTAAAATCTAATTGCTTTGCTGATGAAAATTATCTGCTGCTTCTGACTTATTTAAGAAATAAACTACAAGGCAGGTGAGGCTTTCTATTACTCACTAAAGTGAATGAGTATTATATTGCTTGAATCCTCATCCCTATATGAAATCAGTCTTAAAAGATAAAAGTGAAGGGTTGGGAGATGGGGAGCCAACATACACATAACAGCAGATACACTGGCGAAGAAAAAAAGGGAATAAAATAACACTGATTAGTGCAATTTTAAGTAAAACACAGCTGGATTTTCTCAGCTTAATTGGCCAATTTTTCAGAATGCCACATTTCCCCCACAGCTCCAATGAGGCTTGGTGGTGCTAGCTCAATCTGCTACATGTTTACAGATTAAGTTCCAAATTTAGGAATTGGGAAACTTTTAATTAAAAATGCTTATTGCCACATAAAATCCTGGACTCCAGTGCAGGTGAGTTTCTGCTTGGCTTGGCAGTTACGATTCCAGACTGCTTCAGTGAATTCCTGATGAGACAGCTCAGCCAGTAAGCTGGGTGCAGCAACATACTGTTGTATTCACCAGTATGCATTTCTAAGGCACTCACTTTGTTTAAAAATGTCCTAGGTAGTAATTAACAAAATTGAGTATCCTAATTCTCTACCAGCAAGTTTATATAGTGTCTAATCAGTTTTTTAAAAATTGAATTTGAGCTTTCATTTTGGGAAAAATGTAGCTTTACTTGCTCCCTGGATTTTATTATTTTCCAATTAGGTATTTTGTGAAAATATTCAACTGATGTTTGCCATTTGAAAGTGCAGATCCTTTCTTGTATTATAATTTTAAAGGTTTTCCTCCCTGGATTAAAAAAAAGAAATTAGAGCTCATTCACCAGAGCTCTACTTATGTGCAAAGACTTGTTTAGCCTGAGGATCCTGACAGCACCGGCTGAACTGGTTTACCTGCTGTTGTTAAAGCCAGTAGTCTCTACTGCTTATATTACTCACTGATTTTTATGTTAGGTTAAAAATACATACCACACCACTCACATTAAAAAGCTATTTATGGAAACATAACATATAGGTCTTACTTCTCCCTGCTCTCAGCCTCTAGGACAGGATGGTCTAATGGGACCAGCTGGTAATGATGGAGAAGGATATTTGTCAGCCTGAGTTGTCACTCAAAATGAGAAACTCATGGTAAAGAAATGTATCAGCATAGACAAAAATATCCTTACCTACTTTGTACTTGGCACATATACATGTATACATACAGTGAAGGTGGATACAGAAGGAAGACTAGATTATAAACATTAAGACATATTCTAGGGAGTAGAAAATCCAACTTGCCTCCAATATGATAGACACTAGGCAACAATTCCTTTACAGAAACTGTACCATGTTATAACATATCTTTTTGTCCTTAAATTGCAAATGTAATATAATCTACCAGCACCTATTAAACAAATTCAATATAAACATAACTATATTGAATTTTAAAAAACAGAAACTAAACCAAACCAAACTCTTAATCCAACTCAAGTAACATACCAGTAAGAGTGGACAGATTACAGCTTTTATTTCCTTATTTCTGATTTCAGTTGCTAGACTTTTAGTCTCATAATTGCCATAAAAGTAATGGGTAGAAGGATAAGAGAGGAAAAAAACTGGTGAAGTTCAGTAACACTGACTTTTTTTTTTTGAGACATAGTCTCTCTCTTGTCACCCAGGCTGGAGTGCAGTGGTGCAATCTCAGCTCACTGCAACTTCCGCCTCCTGGGTTCAAGTGATTCTCGTGCCTCAACTTCCCAAGTAGTTGGGATTACAGACGTGCACCACCAACCACTCCCAGCTAATTTTTGTATTTTGAGTAGAGATGGGGTTTTACCATGTTGGCCAGGCTGGTCTTGAACTCCTGACCTCAGGTGATCCGCCTGCCTCAGCCTTCCAAAGTGCTAGGATTACAGGTGTGAGCCAACATGCTTGGCAACATTGACTTTTTAATAATTCCTAAACTCATGACTGATTTGCTTTCCCATTAGTTTCTCATTTAGTTGAATAAATGAATATATGTATGAATCCATCTATCTAACCAGTAATTACCTGGTGTGCATTATGGGTCAGGTACTATATTAGAGGTAGATGCAAGGAATACAAAGGTGAAGAAGAAAAGCATGGTCTGTGTACACACACACAATTTATAATCTAGTGAGTTAACAAACCATTATAATACAATGTGACAAGACTTACGAAAAAGGATGCCAAAAAAAAGTCTCTATGAGCACTAAGTAGAGGATTTTAAGGTGGGGGTGGTTCAGAGAAGACTTCTTGGAGAAAACAGTAACACAAAGTTGTAACCATCTTCATGGGGATGGGGTGGATTTTACTATATGCAGGTGTGGAGATCTAGAGAAAACGGATAGCATGTGAAAAGGCCTGTATGACAGTATGCAAGGCTGTGGTGTTCAGACAGTGAAAGAAATTTAGCAGTGTGGCTCTACTACAGTATGGATGCTAGAAGGAGAAGAGGCTGGGGTGTTGGAGTGGGTGAGGCCTGGTGAATAATGAGGTCTGAGAGAGATCACAGACTTGTAGTCATGTGTGGGTATTTAAATTTGATCACCATACCAGTAGATGTACATCGGAAGGCTTTAGGTGGTAGAAGGGGAATTACATGCTAAGATGTGTGTCTCAGTAAAACTACCTTGGCTAAGGAGTGGAGAAAGAAAGGAGTACACAGAGAGTGGAGAGAAAAGAAATGAAAGACCTAGAAACCAGTTCATTGATTATGATAGTAATCTGAGTAAAGATAATGAATTAGACTAACAGATATGGGGAAGAAGTAGATGGCACTGAGAGAGATTTAGGAGGTAAATAGGCTTTGATGACTGGAATGCTGGAGGAATTGGAGAGAGGGTAGAGTCCAGGACAACTGCTCATTTCTGGCTTGAAACACTGGGTGAAAGATGGTGATATCCTTCACAGGGATAGGAAAGAGGAGGCAATGCTGGTTGAGGTGAGAGTACAAATAAAATCAAGTTTTATACAAGTTGAGTTTGAGGTTCCTGTGGGGGTAGATGTGAACAGTGAAACAGAACATACATATTGAGAAGACAACCTAAAAACATAACCTGAGGCATGTTAACATTTAAAGCTACAAAACTGACAAAAGACACTGAAGAATTTGAGAGAGAAGAAAAACCAGGTGAGTCAAGTATCACAGAAGGCCAGGAAAGAGGTGTCTCAAGAAAGGTGGATTAATAGTAGCCACTGAATTTGGGAATTGAATTTAGAGGTATTGGAGACTTTGGCAAGAGCAGTTTCAGAAAAGAGGACAAAAATGAGATTTCAATGGGTTGAGAAAATGAATGAAGTATGAGGAACTGAAGATTAATTCCACAAGTCTGACTGTGAAGGGGTGACAACAGTAAAATAGCTAGAGGGAGACATGGGTTTGAAACAGGTTTTTAAAAAAAATTAATCATCTTTTAATTTTTCTCCCACAATAAGTGATAAATACTCTAGGCAAAAAATTCCAGGAGTTCAGAAGGATAGAAGGTAAAGAATAAAAAAAGGGTACCTCCCACAACCTCCTATAGAAAGGAAGCCATTAACCGTTTTTGTGAACCCAGAGATATTTTATACGAAGGTACCCATATATGTATATAATTATATAAAGTATGTAATATATAGTATATTACATATATTTATATAATAATATATTTGTATGTATTTAACATAATATACATAATATATTTAAATACAAACATATATGTCTATATATACATATTCATTTACATAAATGGGATGGTATAATACTGTTTTTAAGAGAATATTTTGGACTTCTATCCATATTGGAACATACAGATATACTTTGTCTATTTGTAATGACCACATAGCATTCCTTTACATGAGCCTGTAATAATTTACAGTCCTTGATGACCATCTAAGTTTCCTTTTTTTGTGATTAGCAACAAAATTCAGAATATCTTACTACATATATCTTCATGCACATGTGCATACATTCATACTTCAAATTCTCAGATGTGAAATTGCTAGATCCAAGGGCATATGCATTCAAATTTTTGATATGGCTCAATTACCCTCCATAAAGACAACATCAATTTAAGTGTCTATCAGCAGTGCATGTTTCTACCTGCTATCTTCAACATGAGATGTGGCTGAACTTCAAAATCTTTTGCCTGTTTAAGTAGTAAAAAATGGTATTTCATTATGGCTTTAGTGTGCATTTCTTTAATTATGAGATTGAGGACATTTGTACATGTTTATTGGCAATCTCAGTTCCCTTTTCTGTGAATTATAAACTGCTATTCGATGTTCTTAAACCATTTTCCTAATTGTTAAAATTAACTGATATGTAAACACTCTTTGTATATTAAGTAAATTAGTTCTTTTTCTGTCATATTTATAATTATTTCCCCCCAGTTTATGTTTACAAAGGGTTTTTAAATTCCAAGATCATAAGAAATAAGCTATATTTTCTTTTAGTGCTTTTAAGTTTTCATTCAATCCATTTGGATTTTTTGGCAGAGGAGGAGAGATGAAAAGAGTACAGTATGGAGTCAGCTTTGTATTTTTCCAAATTGCAGAAATATTATGATCATAAATTGACTCAATTATTACTGTATAGCATTCTGCTGGTATAAGAGGGGTGTGTGTGTGTGTGTACTTTTTTGCCTTTTTTCCCTTCTTTCTTATTTTGTCAGCAAGTTAGGATTCCTATCAACACACACAACAAAGAGTATAATGGAAAAAACACTCAAACTGAAGCCAAAGGCCCTACACATTCACATCAGCTCGAACCACTTATTAGCCATGTGACATGAAGTAAATAATTTATTCTTTCTGAACCTTAGTTATCTCATTTAAGATATGTGTAGATAATGTGGATAATGATTTCTCTTCCTACATCTCACACAGTTGTGAGAATCAAATGCAGTAATCTATAATTTCACATCGATTTCATAAACTGCAGTACAATACAAATGTGAAGGAGTACGATAATAGACACACAGCTTTTTTTGCAGTGATATGCATTAGTTCATTTTATGTAAATTATTCATCTGGTTGAGATCAGGAAAGCTATTCTTGAATACACTCTTCACTGGAAGAATACAAAGATGGAGTAAATGTGTAGAAATATTTTTTCTATTAAGATAAAGCATTCTAATGAATTTAAAATGCTATCATGATGCAATTAGATACTTCAATCGGGTTTTAGTTCATAAAACTAAGGGATCCTTAATTGGCCCATGGCTGTAAATCTGGAATGGGAAACTCTATAATCGATAGCTAGACTGTATTGATTAATTAATGGCCCGGAGTCCAGTAATTTCTGAGAAGTTGTCATATCCACATAGACCATATTTTAAAAGATTGTAATTCTTTATTATCTGGAAGTCAGTTTTGACTCTCGTCTTCTGTTTCAGGCCAACAAATGTGTATTGAGTTCCTCAATAGGACAGTCATTGTGCTAGGGGATGAGGATACAAAGATTGTATCCTGGAGGAGCTTTCAATCTGCTGCAGTAAGCAGACATATGAAAAGATAAATTCAATAGAAAGCAGTTAGTCCTAGAATAAAGTATGCAGAGTTGGCCACAGGTAGTTGGGGGGTGGAGTAGGCACTTAGTCTAGGATGATATGTGGGAAGAATACCAAAAAGAAGGGAGGGAGCATGTAACTCCTGACTTGGGTACTGTTGCATGAGTATGAACTAGAAGTAAGCTTGATAAAAGACAGGGTATAGGAATAGGAAATGGCATTTGGGTTAGAGGAGACAGTAAGATCAAAAGCAGAGAAATATGAAACAGTATGACAAGTATAATACTATAAAGAAGACTTTTGGCAGGAGTGACAGGAGGTAATATTGAGAGGGAAAGACTGCACCATGTTGCATTTTGTGCGGTAGCTAAAGATTACAGATTTGTAGAAGTATTACATACATAGGCAATGAGACATGAAAATTGAAGTTTCAATTGAGACACCTAGATAAAACAGATTCTGTATACCAAAGTCAAGTATCAGACAAACTGCAGCATTTACAAAGGAAATGTTTTAGAACCAGTTCCACTACCTTGATCTCAGTTATGTCAAGACTATAAAAAGTGGTCAGAGAATGGAGAATGGGAAAGATTTTGTGAGAAACAATTTTTGAAAGAAGTTGTGAGGCTCATCCTCCTGCTACCTACAAGGGAGAAGGGTAAAAGATACACAGAGGGCAGGGTTTGATTCCATCTGGGAAATCTAGATGATGAGAAATGACCAACTAACTGTTGGTGGCAGAGCAAGAGCATTGATGCTTTTGGATAAGCCTGTACTCCTAGAGGTTGTTAGGGCAAAAGATTTGCGGAGGTTTCCTGTAGACCATAAGACTGTGTGACGAAGAAACCAAAGCATCAAGAACTCCCTTCTAGAAAGGATTCGCAAGTGAGCACTTGGAAGAGAAATGCATCTGTCAAAGTCAATAAAACCATAGGTGAGAGCTCCTGAGGGATGATACATCTCTGAAAAAGTCCCCAAATCACCCCATGAAAGAAAAGTCAGCTTTAAATTTCTGTTAGGCTCAGAGAGCATTATGGAAGGCTAAGATAGACTTTCTTATCCTCTTTCTCATCTTTTCTTTTGCTTCTCCTTCCCCAAAATCTGGAGGGTACCTAAAAACATGGTTAGTAGGCTAGAGGGGAAGAGCAGATGAGGAGAGAAGTAAGTAGTCTACCATACTTTCTTCTCCAAAGGCAGGCAGACTGCCTGTAACTGGTTTGGCTGGGGCAAGTTTGTAGTTTTGATTAGAATTTTGTAATATCTTAAACTGGTCCTGGTGCCACGGCTCATGCCTATAATCTCAGCACTTTAGGAGGCTAAGGCAGGAGGATTACTTGAGCCCAGGAGTTCAAGGTTACAGTGAACTATGATGGCACCACTGCACGCTAGCCTGAGCAACAGAGCAAGACCTTGTCTCTTAAAAATATATATATATTTAATATATATGTAGAATATATATATAGAGAGAACATCAGTAAGTTCTGAATTAAGATCTTTTATTTAAAGCAATCACAGATGAACTCTAAATGGATCATAGACTTACATATAAAAGCTAAAATCATAAAACTTCTAAGAGAAAACATAAGTGAAAATCTCTTGGGACACAAAAAATTCCCCTGTAAACACTGCTTATCAGGATGTAAAATGGTACAGCCTCTTTGGAAAATAGTTTGGTAGTTTCTTACAAACCTAAACATGTACATACCATAGAACCCAGCAATTACACTCTTGGGCATTTACCCCACAGAAGGGAAAACATGTTCACAAAAACCTGTATCTAACTGTTCATAGCAGCTTTATTCATTTTAATAATAGCAAACACTGGAAACAACCCAAATGTCTTTCAATGCGTGAATGGTTAAACAAACAGTAGTACATCCATACAATGAAATACTACTCAGCAACCGAAGAAACAAACTACTGATATATGTAAAAATTTGGATGGACCTCAAGGGCATATGTTTAGTGTAAAAAAAAAAAAAGCCAATCTCAACCAATTATATACTATATGATTCTATGAAACACTATTCTTAAAATAATAAAGCGAAAGATATAGGAAACAAATTAGTTTTTTAAGGGATGTGATAGGTGTGGGGAGGTGGGTATGACTATAAAGGGGTAGCATAGGGAGTTCTTTCTTGGTAATGAAACAATTCTTTATCTTGATCACGGTAGTAGTTACACTAATCTATACATATGATTAAATTGGACAGAACTATACACAACACACACATGCACAAATGAATGCATGTAAAATTGGTGAAAACTGAATAAAGTCTGCAGTTTATTTAATATTACTATACCAATGTCCATTACCTGGTTTTGCTATTATACTACAGTTATAAGACATCACTATTGAGGAAAGCTGGGGTGAAGGGTCTGCAGAACTCTATGTACTATTTTTGCAACTTTCTTTATATAATTTCAAAATAAAAAGTTAAAAAATTCTAATTAATAAGGAGAAACTCAAGAAGCTGAGAATATTGTTCCATAATTCCACCTACCAATGAACACCATACTTACTTTCAGGTATCTTTTGACAAAGAAAAAGTAGACTACTTAAAACCATACTTTGTTAGTGAGCCTTAGAATTGAGAACATTACTGTGAAGGTTTTTATTTGAAGGAAGTTTAGAGTGGGTGAGAATATTCTACTCCATATGCTCATCTTTACCTTTAGTTGTTGGTAAATCTAAGTAGCACTTCCAAAGCAAGGCTGGCAACAGGCATTTGGAATCTTGGAATGCCTGACAATATAGTACCACTGTTTTCAGTCCTTTCCTAGTTTTAAGTGCATTTGAATGAAAGGCAGAAACATCACAGAGTCTTTTTGTGTCCCAACACCCTCCTACATGACACGGCTTTAATGTGAAAATGCTGCCAATATTGATTCTAGGAAATCACTTTACTGGCTTTTATCTGATTAGATGGCTTTGGAACAATGATGACTTTGTGACATCCTATTGATTTTGCCTCTAAAATGTTCCTCCTATCTTGTCTCTGCCTCTCCATTTCCACTGCTACTATCCGCCTTGGAGCCCTCATTGTATCTTCTTACAGCTTTTTGTTAACTGGTCTCTCAAACTTAGTATCTGCAAACTAAGTTACCTGAAATTCCACTGCTGGATTAATCCATCCATAGCAAAACTCTGATTAGGTCATTTCCTTGATCAAAAATGTTTAAAGACTCCTTGTTGCTTACAGGCTAAAATCCAAACTCCTCAGCTTGACATTTGAGATCTGCTCTGGGTATGGAATACTGGGTTGAAAATAATTTCCACTTAGAATTTTCAAGACATTGCTCCACTAATGTCTGGTTTTCATTATTTCTACTGAGAATTACAACGTCATCCCCCCACCCCCAACATTCCTTTGTATGTAACCTATTTTTTCTTTCTAGAACATTTTAATATTTTTTTTAAACTTTAGCATTCAGATATTTTACGATGATATAAATTGATTTACTTATTCTCGGCATTTCCATTTCTTATACATGGAATCATACAATATGTAGTACTTTGTGACTGACTGGATTATTATTATTATTATTATCATTATTATTATTACTATTATTGAGACAGAGTCTCTCCTGTCTCCCAGGCTGGAGTGCAGTGGCATGATCACGGCTGACAGCAGCAGCCTTGACGTCCTGGCCTCAAGCGATCCTCCCACTTCAGTGTTTTCAAGGTTGAAAACATGCATACACATTGCAACATGTACCAGTACTCTTTTTATTGCTGGTGAATATTCTATTGTATGGGTATATCATGTTTTTGTATATCTATTGATCAGCTGATGGACATTTGGGTTGTTATCACTTTTTGCCTATTATGAATAATGTTGTTATGAACATTCACATACAAGTTTTTATATGAATATATATTTTTATTTCTCTTGGATCTACCTAGGAATGAATTTATCAGCTGGGATTTTAATAGGCAAAAAGGACCTACAGATATAAATGTAGATATCTGTAGGTCTGTTTCTCCAGGGTGATTCAATTTCTCAAACTGCTATGTGACAGGGGTAAGTCTGTCTGGCTGCTGACTTTCTAGAGCTGGGTGGAAGATGAACCTTTCCAGAGTAGGTGGGTAAATCAACTTCCTATGCAGAGACTGCTAGCTGTCTTATCAATGTCCATCCCTCTCTCTTTCCTTAAGAACAGATTCCTATTATTATTGGGCCCACCAATATATCCAGGTATAAAGTTTCCCAGGCTCCCTTAGAAAAAGGTGGCAATGAGACAGAAGTCAAAGTCAACTAGGTATGGTTTCAGAGAGATTGCTTTAAAGGGAGATAACTCAGCTGGAGGGTATGTGTCTTTTTATGGGCCCATCTTTTCTGGTATCTAAAACAAATATGTTATGGTTGGAGCTCTAGTAGCTATCTTATGCCTATAAAGAGATTCTTGAAGATCCTGAAGAATGGCAGACTTGAACCGGACTGTCCACTTTCAGACCGAAGTGAAAAAAAAAAAATTCTACTTTGTTTCAGTCATTTCTATTTTGGGTATCTGTTAATTGGCAACTAAACTGAATCCTAAGTATAGACTTCTTTTTAGAATTTCTTTTTGTAGGTAACTACATCTGTTTGTCCTCTAAGTGAAAATTATAGATTAAGTAATCTATCTCTCATATTTTTCCTAGTTTCATTAAAGATGGAGTTCATATTTGTTTTTCATATTAATTTTTAAGACAAAAGCAGAAAGGCCAGGCGCAGTGGCTCACGCTTGTAATCCCAGCACTTTGGAGGCCAAGGCGGGCGGATCACGAGGTCAGGAGATCGAGACCACAGTGAAACCCCGTCTCTACTAAAAATACAAAAAAATTAGCCGGGCGTGGTGGCGGGCACCTGTAGTCCCAGCTACTCGGAGAGGTTGAGGCAGGAGAATGGCGTGAACCCGGGAGGCGGAGCTTGCAGTGAGCCGGGATTGCGCCACTGCACTCAAGCCTGGGTGACAGAGCGAGACTCCGTCTCAAAAGAAAAAAAAAAAAAAAAAAAAGACAAAAGCAGAACTGTTTTCACCTATTAAGTTAAAAACTGGAATTTTACCTTTCCAAACTTATTTCCTACCTTGCCCCTTTACATGTTGATACCATGAACCATTCAGTAATTCTCTTCAAGCTCCATAATTTCCTACTTTCTACTTTTGCTCATTGTGTCCATTCCAAGGAAAGTTCTGTGTGTGTGTCTATTTCTATGTCCAAATTACACCTGTAAGATCCAACTCACAGGCCATTGCCCTCTAAGGTCTCTCATGATCCACTCAACAAGAAGTAATTTTATCTTCACCAATACCATTTCCTCCTTGACACTTACGTCTTTTACTGGACTCCTCGAGGTTGAGGCCTGTATCTTTGGTTCTCTATGCTATATTCTCTGTAGCATACGGCATAGTAGCTTGTACGTAACTGTCACATATTGACTGTGTTACTGTATATCAATACATTTGGATTTTAGAAACATTATTTGGTAAAACTATGGTATTTTTCACAGCTTGCTTTCTTTAGATAAAATTAACCATTTTAAAAATGTTTTTCTGCTATCTTAAAGTGGTAACTCAGACCTCCGGAGAATAATTTTATCTTTTAAAAATATGAGGGCTGTGCATGGTGGCTCACACTTATAATCCCAGACTCTGCGAGGCCAGGGAGGGCAAATCACTTGAGCCCTGGAGTTTGAGACCAGCCTAGGGAACATGACAAAATCCCATCTCTACAAAAAGTATAAAAATAAGCCAGGGATGGTAGTGTGTGGCTGTAGTCCCAGCTACTCAGGAGGCTGAGGCAGGAGGATTAAGTAAGCTTGAGAAGTCAAGGCTGCAGTGAACCACAATCGTGCCACTGCACTCCAGCCTGGGTGACGGAACAAGATACTGTTTCAAAAAATAAAAATAAAAATGTAATGAGTGAAGATAAGGTTTGTGGTTTATCTCAAAAACCTTGAAGATTTCTGGCTGGAGGCAGTGGCTTATGCCTGCAATCCCAGCTACTCAGGAGGCTGAGGCAGGAGAATTGCTTGAACCCAGGAGGTGGAGGTTGCAATAAGCCGAGATTGCGCCACTGCACTCCAGCCTGGGTGACAGAGTGAGACTCCGTATCCAAAAAAGAAAAAAACACAACACTTTGAAGATTTCAAAATATCATGTCCACTATTTCATTATCCTCTGGATCGCTCCAGATAGAATATTTCTCCCTCTTGAAGAAGGGAAAAATAAAGTAATTTGCACAGCATCATAAAGAAGAATCTAATAAGAAACAGGTCCCTCACCTCTTGAGTTCAGTGTTCTGATCAAATTTGATCAGATAAGCCCCCCTTCCCACCCAAAAAGACTGACATATCAGAGAAAGGAAAATTGAAAACTTCCATGTAACCTGAAGACATGATTTTAAAACACAAGAAACAGATTGGGAGAAAAACTTTATTAACATGCATAGTAGTGGCTTACTATCCGTAGTAATAAAAAGTGCTATTCCAAATCATAAGAAATAGGACAAACAACTCAATAGAAAAATGGGCAAAGGAAATAGGTAAGTCACAGAAGAAGAAAACATATGACAGGATATTCAGTATACTAAGCATTAGCAAAATACAGATGAAAACAAAGAAATCCGCCCCCCATCCCATCTTTTAGAGAGGCAATATACAGTAAAGGTTACAAATACAGACTCTAAAGCCAATCTTCCTGGGTTTGAACCTCAGTTCTCTCATTTTCCAAGCTGTATAACCTCAGGCAACTTATGAATTTCTCTGTGTCTCAGTTTTCTCATCTTCAAAATAGGAGTAATGACAGTGACTATCTCATAGGGTGGTTGTGATGATTAAATGAGTTAGTTTATATACTTAGAATATATCTGTCACATAATAAATACTACATAAGTGTTTATTATTTCTATTCTTTCAACATATTGATAAAATGGAAAAGGTTGTCTGAAGGATAAAAGTAATCTTAATTTGTTGGTGGGAAAGGTCCTTTTTTGAAGGAAAATTTGATAACATACATACTCTATACCAAGCAGTTCTACTTCTGAAATCCAACCCAGCCACCAGTACAAAAAGGCACATGTTCAAAAATGTTCATGACATCTCTGTTTTGTACCAAAAAAGGGAAACAATGTAAATATCCATCAGTAGAGAAGTGAGGTACATTATTATAAAAACACTGTAGCATACAAAGATTCAGTTGTTAAAAAGAATGATGTGGACTGACATTTACTGACACATGGAGAGTACAAAATATTTATATTAAAAAGCAAGTCACAAAGTAATATGTGATCCCATTTATATTAAAACATGAAAACATATACTTGGGTTCCTTTATGTATGGAGTTTTAAAGAGGTCTGAAAATATACAAATGGTTAATAAGGTTATTTATGTGGGGAGATAGGAAAGATAAAGAGGGTCTTTAGTTCTTTTTCTCTTTACTTATATACTGAAACTTTTCCCCCTCCAAAACAACAAAGACAAATGAGTATTTTACTTTATAATTTAAAAACGGGAAAAAAAAGAGCTGCTTACTACATTTAACTGGAGGTTCCATAGATTGGATAAAATAATAGAAATATTTTGCTACTTAGATTTAGACACTGTATAACATTTTGAAAGAAGTGGCTGATGGCTGGGCGCGGTGGCTCACGCTTGTAATCCCAGCACTTTGGGAGGCCGAGGAGGGTGGATCACGAGGTCAGGACATCGAGACCACGGTGAAACCCTGTCTCTACTAAAAATACAAAAAAATTAGCCGGGTGTGGTGGCAGGCGTCTGTAGTCCCAGCTACTCGGAGAGGCTGAGGCAGGAGAATGGCGTGAACCCGGGAGGCGGAGCTTGCAGTGAGCCAAGGTTGCGCCACTGCACTCCAGCCTGGATGACAGAACGAGACTCCGTCTCAAAAAAAAAAAAATAAAAAAAAAAAGAAAGAAGTGGTTGACTTCAGCAATTGATGTATCTGACCCAAGAAAATCAGAGGTCTTCAGAAAATACTTGGTCACACCTATAAGGGTACTAATTCAAAGAACTCAGCTGATCATTATCTTGTAACTTAGTTCTATTTATCTGACTGTTCATATGATCTGAAGGCAAGAGAGTCTTTTTTAAAAATGGTAACACATTCAAACTACATTGAGTACATCTCTATACAAGAAAAAGCTTTTTGAAAAATTTCTGTATAGGAAATCTCTGCAATTCAAATGGAGTTGATAAATTAAAAGGGTTACTTAATATTTGAGATTTACTAGCACTTTTTTATTGTGCTGTACTTAAGAAAGAAAGGCTTTGCTATTGATTAAAGCATAACAGCATAAAAGTCACAAATAATACATTTCAATCACTGGAAAGGCTAAAAATACAGTAACTATATAATAGAAATACAAGAGACTCTGGGAGAATATGATCTCTTGGTAATTCAATCAAACAATTCCCATGGGCAACCTAAAACAAAATGGAATAGGAGAGAGCCCTTTGTTTGAAATAAAGAAGGTAATATTTAGTGCAAGGTTAAAAAATAACGTATACTTCTAAAAAAATCTTGTCTCCCAAGTTTCTATATGATGCTGCAGAGTTTAAGAAATCGGTTATTGAATTGGGGGTGTTTTATTTGCTGCACAACATTTTTGCTCTTAAGAATCGATAATCTGAAAAAAATTGTTATTCTATTTTTTGAGACATTAATAAAATGCTTTGAATTGCTGGAATGATAAAAATTATAGAATAACAGGAAACTAAGAAAAATATTTTAAAAATCTATTTTTATGATTACCTTAAATCAAAGAGGTATAAAAGAGATAATAATACAAATATACTGCAAATTGGGCTGACTTGCAAATTTCACAGAGCATCTTTAATGTGGTTCAAGAAGGGCTAATAAAGCAGTAGTCCCTCATCAAGTCCTTCATTTACAAAATAAAGACAGTAATCATCTGCTTGGCAAATCTATAATTTTATTTCTGTTTTCTAGGTAGATAAGTGAAAAAAAGTCACTTACTGGAAAAAAAAAGTAAAACATTAATAAGAGTATCAAATATGAGAGGCAGACCTGAGTTCAAATCCTAGCTCTACTACTTATTAGCTGTGTGACCCTGGGCAAGTTTCTCAAACTTTTTATGCCTCAGTTCCTCATCTATAAAATGAGGATAATAATAGTACCTAGGGTTGTTGTATTACATGAGAGACTACATATAACATGTACGGCACAGAGTACGTACTTAATAAATATAGGTGGTGGCGATGATGTGCTGATGCTGATACCACAAACACTATTTCCAAAATTTTGAACATTATCGAGACATGATGTGTCAAAAATGTGTTAGCACACATTCAATGATTTTTGAAGGATATTATCCTTAGGGAGCTATACATTTGAGGTTTACTCAAGCTAGTAGTCCTAATTATGGAAATCCATCCAGGCTTCCTTTTCAGCACATGTCTTCTAGATGTAATTACAAACCAACAAGGCCAATTTCATATGCTATACATACAGAACATAGCAGGAAAAAGCATGGACTCTGGAGCCAAACTGCCCAAGTTCAAATACCATTTTTGCCATTTACTAGCTGTATGACCCTGGGCAAGATTATTTAACCTCTCTGTACTTCAGATTCTTCATCTATAAAATGGTGATAATAATAGTATTTGTCATATAGGGTTATTATAAAGATGAAAAAAGATAACATGTATGAAGCATCCTGTGACAGTGCTAAAATTGTTTAGCTACCATAATCATTATTCTTTATAGTCATCCTACCAAAAACAAAACAAAAGATACACCTCTGACCACTATAACTTGATTCTACAGAGAAACAGCTTAACTGACTCTGAAATTAGTTTTTATGTATCCACAAACTCTCCAATATTATAAGATTCTTAAACTGGTTGGGTATTTGAGTCAATATTTTGTATCTTGCCTTACTATGAACACAACATAAAAGTCAATTTTTTATTGTATTTTTCTATTTGTCATTGATTCAAATTCAGAATAGACCAAAATGCGTTAACAAAATTCGCTCTCAAACTGCTTTTTTTGTTTTAAGAAAGTTAACTTCCTACCTGTCATCTGTACTGCGAAGGGATGGAAGCCGAAAGCTCGTGTTTCTGTCAAGCTTTGACTGGCTTTTGGTCCTCTTGATGGAGCCTTTCAGACGCTTGCTGAAGAATCCCTAGAAGGAAAGGCAGAAAGTGATGGGAGAGAGAACCAAAAGGGAATGTTACTCTTCCGCACTATCTCTGCAAAAAGTATTTAGACTTTTACAAAAAAGACAAGAAATAGAACCTAGCTTTTAAGCTTTTTAATTTTGTAAATAATAGTCGCTTGAAACCACTTGGCAATGTGATGAGAAAATTTTCTTCTGTGAGAATTGGGATAATTAAACTTTCTAATAGCACCTAATTTATTATTTCTTAATGTTTATATTAGTTATGAAAGAAAAACTTCTAATTTTACTGGTAGATTTCTAAAAGCACAACAATATAACATACACAAATATATTCCTTTCTATGAAGATGGTACCAGCAATTTCAATACAAATGACATCCACTGATATCCCAAACTAAGGGAAAACAGGCAAAGAAAATGGCATGTGCAAAGGCCCCCAGGTGAGAAGGTACTTGGTGCACTGGAGGAATTAAAAGATACTGACAGAAGAGAAAAAGCTTTATTCTAAGATATGTAAAAAGGAGTTAACTAAGTTGTAAAATATAATGTATTGGTGGTCTCGGAAGTGTTAAAACTCAGTCTATGTCACCTTGGATATGGCACTGTAAAATTAAGTATTGAATGTGGATAAACTATTTTAAAATGAAGTATAGATCATTTATGAAATCGTTAAAGCTTCCAGACTTTAACAAAGTGCTTTACAGTCTTTGGCCCCTGCCTGCTTCCTGCCAGTTTTACCGAACTATCTAGAGTTCCCTGAACATCTTCCTCAACTCTGCACCTGGCAAATAATGAGCACTTAACAAAAGTTTGTTGAATAA
Source organism: Hylobates moloch (assembly GCF_009828535.3). NCBI lineage: Eukaryota > Metazoa > Chordata > Mammalia > Primates > Hylobatidae > Hylobates > Hylobates moloch. The sequence goes on from NW_026652283.1 coordinate 55,409,468, forward strand.
AAGAATACATGCAAAAATGAATGATGGTCACTACTTTCAAGAAATTTACAATTCTATCATTGGCAGGTGAAAGGAATCTTATAGAAGCATATTAAAATTTCTCAGTCAGACACAGTGGCTCACGCCTGTAGTCCCAGCATTTTGAAAAGGCTGAGGTGAGAGGATAGCTCGAGGCCAGTAATTTAAGACCAGCCTGGGCAAAATGGCGAGACCCCATCTCTACAAAAATAAAATAAAATAAAATAAAAAATGTAGCCAGCCATGGGTAGCACATGCCTGTAGTCCCAGCTACTCAGGAGGATGAAGTGGGAGGATTGCTTGAGCTCAGGAGTTCGAGGCTGCAGTAAGTGATGACTGTACCACAGCACTCCAGCCGGGGCAACAGAATGAAACCCTAACTCAAAAACAAATAAATAAAATAAAACAAAATTTCTCAAGCAAAGATTCTAATTCAAAGAAAAATATTTTGACACATGGATAATGACTCTTTCTTGAGATGAATATCATTTTATATAAGCTGTGTACAACAAACATTTCTATAATGAAGAAAAAGAAATACTAGGCCAATATTAGCACAACAAATCTTTTATATTCCTTTAGTAACTACCAAGGCCCACTGTTTAGGGGTGAAGGCTATATTTATCAGGATAAGCTAGGTTATGATAATCTAATTACCCCCCTAATCTTAGTGGCATAAAATATGTTACATGTCCATAAGCAAGTCAACTGAGGGGGTGGGATCCTGTCTATGTTGTCCTTACTCAGGAACTTAGGCTAAGGGAGGCTCTCTATCTGGGCTTCTACAGTTTTTGCAGCAGGATAAAGGTAAAATAGCAAATTATGTACATGTACTAGCTCTTAAAGCTTCATGTCACTTCTCGTCTCATTTCACTGACAAAACAATCACGTGACCATATCTAACTTCAATGGAGGAAGGGATGTACAGTACTACCTGGTACTCAGAAAGGGAACTGAAAATATCTGGTGAACATCGGGGGTGGAGCTAAGATGGCCGAATAGGAACAGCTCCGGTCTACAGCTCCCAGCCTGAGCAACACAGAAGATGGGTGATTTCTGCATTTCCGTTTGAGGTACCGGGTTCATCTCACTAGGGAGTGCCAAACAGTGGGTGCAGGACAGTCAGTGCAGCGCACTGTGCGCGAGCCGAAGCAGGGTGAGGCATTGCCTCACTCGGGAAGCACAAGGGGTCAGGGAGTTCCCTTTCCTAGTCAAAGAAATGGGTAACAGACGGCACCTGGAAAATCGGGTCAGTCCCACCCTAATACTGCGCTTTTCCAACGGGCCTGGAAAATGGCACACCAGGAGATTGTGTCCCGCACCTGGCTCGGAGGGTCCTATGCCCACAGAGTCTCGCTGATTGCTAGCACAGCAGTCTGAGATCAAACCGCAAGGCGGCAGTGAGGCTGGGGGAGGGGTGCCCGCCATTGCCCAGTATTGCTTAGGTAAACAAAGCAGCCAGGAAGCTCGAACTGGGTGGAGCCCCACAGCTCAAGGAGGCCTGCCTGCCTCTGTAGGCTCCACCTCTGGGGGCAGGGCACAGACAAACAAAAATTCAGCAGGAACCTCTGCAGACTTAAATGCCCCTGTCTGACTGACAGCTTTGAAGAGAGTAGTGGTTCTCCCAGCACGCAGCTGGAAATCTGAGAACTGACAGACTGCCTCCTAAAGTGGGTCCCTGACCCCCGAGCAGCCTAACTGGGAGGCACCCCCCAGTAGGGACAGACTGACACCCCACTTGGCCGGGTACTCCTCTGAGACAAAACTTCCAGAGGAACTATTGGACAGCTGAATTTGTGGTCTCACGAAAATCCACTGTTCTGCAGCCACCGCTGCTGACACCCAGCCAAACAGGGTCTGGGGTGGACCTCCAGCAAACTCCAACAGACCTGCAGCTGAGGGTCCTGTCTGGGAGAAGGAAAACTAACAAACAGAAAGGGCATCCACACCAAAAACCCATCTGTACATCACCATCATCAAAGACCAAAAGTAGATAAAACCACAAAGATGGGGAAAAAACAGAGCAGAAGAACTGGAAACTCTAAAAAGCAGAGCACCTCTCCTCCTCCAAAGGAACGCAGTTCCTCACCAGCAATGGAACAAAGCTAGACGGAGAATGACTTTGACAACTTGAGAGAAGAGGGCTTCAGATGATCAAACTACTCCGAGCTACGGGAGGAAATTCAAAACAATAGCAAGGAAGTTAAAAACTTTGAAAAAAAATTAGATGAATGGATAACTAGAATAACCAATGGAGAGAAGGGCTTAAAGGAGCTGATGGAGCTGAAAGCCAAGTATCGAGAACTACATGAAGATTGCAGAAGCCTCAGTAGCCGATGTGATCAACTGGAAGAAAGGGTATCAGTGATGGAAGATGAAATGAATGAAATGAAGCGAGAATGGAAGTTTAGAGAAAAAAGAATAAAAAGAAACAAACAAAGCCTCCAAGAAATTTGGGACTATGTGAAAAGACCAAACTTACGTCTGATTGGTGTACCTGAAAATGACGGGGAGAATGGAACCAAGTTGGAAAACACTCTGCAAGATATTATCCAGGAGAACTTCCCCAATCTAGGAAGGCAGGCCAACATTCAGATTCAGGAAATACAGAGAACGCCACAAAGATACTCCTCGAGAAGACCAACTCCAAGACACATACTTGTCAGATTCACCAAAGTTGAAATGAAGGAAAAAATGTTAAGAGCAGCCAGAGAGAAAGGTTGGGTTACCCACAAAGGGAAGCCCATCAGACTAACAGCTGATCTCTCGGCAGAAACTCTACAAGCCAGAAGAGAGTGGGGGCCCATATTCAACATTCTTAAAGAAAAGAATTTTCAACCCAGAATTTCATATCCAGCCAAACTAAGCTTCATAAGTGAAGGAGAAATAAAATACTTTACAGACAAGCAAATGCTGAGAGATTTTGTCACCACCAGGCCTGCCCTAAAAGAGCTCCTGAAGGAAGCACTAAACATGGAAAGGAACAACCGGTACCAGCCACTGCAAAAACACGCCAAATTGTAAAGACCATCGAGGCTAGGAAGAAACTGCATCAACTAACGAGCAAAATAACCAACTAACATCATAATGACAGGATCAAATTCACACATAACAATATTAACTTTAAATGTAAATGGGCTAAATGTTCCAATTAAAAGACACAGACTGGCAAACTGGATAAGGAGTCAAGACCCATCAGTGTGCTGTATTCAGGAAACCCATCTCACGTGCAGAGACACACACAGACTCAAAATAAAGGGATGGAGGAAGATCTATCAAGCAAATGGAAAACAAAAAAAGGCAGGGGTTGCAATCCTAGTCTCTGAAAAAATAGACTTTAAACCAACAAAGATCAAAAGAGACAAAGAAGGCCATTACGTAATGGTAAAGGGATCAATTCAACAAGAAGAGCTAACTATCCTAAATATATATGCACCCAACACAGGAGCACCCAGATTCATAAAGCAAGTCCTCAGTGACCTACAAAGGGACTTAAACTCCCACACAATAATAATGGGAGATTTTAACACTCCACTGTCAACATTAGACAGATCAACGAGACAGAAAGTTAACAAGGATATCCAGGAATTGAACTCAGCTCTGCAACAAGTGGACCTAATAGACATCTACAGAACTCTCCACCCCAAATCAACAGAATATACATTTTTTTGAGTACCGCACCACACCTATTCCAAAATTGACCACATAGTTGGAAGTAAAGCTCTCCTCAGCAAATGTAAAAGAACAGAAATTATAACAAACTGTCTCTCAGACAACAGTGCAATCAAACTAGAACTCAGGATTAAGAAACTCACTCAAAACCACTCAACTACATAGAAACTGAACAACCTGCTCCTGAATGACTATTGGGTACATAATGAAATGAAGGCAGAAATAAAGATGTTCTTTGAAACCAATGAGAACAAGGACACAACATACCAGAATCTCTGGGACACATTCAAAGCAGTGTGTAGAGGGAAATTTATAGCACTAAATGCCCACAAGAGAAAGCAGGAAAGATCCAAAATTGACACCCTAACATCACAATTAAAAGAACTAGAAAAGCAAGAGCAAACACATTCAAAAGCTAGCAGAAGGCTAGAAATAACTAAAATCAGAGCAGAACTGAAGGAAATAGAGACACAAAAAACCCTTCAAAAAAATTAATGAATCCAGGAGGTGGTTTTTTGAAAAGATCAACAAAATTGATAGACCTCTAGCAAGACTAATAAAGAAGAAAAGAGAGAAGAATCAAATAGATGCAATAAAAAATGAAAAAGGGGATATCACCACCGATCCCACAGAAATACAATCTACCATCAGAGAATACTACAAACACCTCTATGCAAATAAACTAGAAAATCTAGAAGAAATGGATAAATTCCTCGACAAATACACCCTCCCAAGACTAAACCAGGAAGAAGTTGAAGCTCTGAATAGACCAATAACAGGCTCTGAAATTGTGGCAATTATCAATAGCTTACCAACCAAAAAGAGTCCAGGACCTGATGGATTCACAGCCGAACTCTACCAGAGGTACAAGGAGGAACTGGTACCATTCCTTCTGAAACTATTCCAATCGATAGAAAAAGAGGGAATCCTCCCTAACACATTTTATGAGGCCAGCATCATCCTGATACCAAAGCCTGGCAGAGACATAACCAAAAAAGAGAATTTCAGACCAATATCCTTGATGAACATTGATGCAAAAATCCTCATTAAAATACTGGCAAACCGAAACCAGCAGCACATCAAAAAGCTTATACACCATGATCAAGTGGGCTTCATCCCTGGGATGCAAGGCTGGTTCAACATATGCAAATCAATAAATGTAATCCAGCATATAAACAGAACCAAAGACAAAAACCACATGATTATCTCAATAGATGCAGAAAAGGCCTTTGACAAAATTCAACAACCCTTCATGCTAAAAACTCTCAATAAATTAGGTATTGATGGGATGTATCTCAAAATAATAAGAGCTATCTATGACAAACCCACAGCCAATATCATACTGAATGGGCCAAAGCTAGAAGCATTCCCTTTGAAAATGGGCACAAGACAGGGATGCCCTCTCTCACCACTCCTATTCAACATAGTGCTGGAAGTTCTGGTCAGGGCAATCAGGCAGGAGAAGGAAATAAAGGGTCTTCAATTAGGAAAAGAGGAAGTCAAATTGTCCCTGTTTGCAGATGACATGATTGTATATCTAGAAAACCCCATCGTCTCAGCCCAAAATCTCCTTAAGCTGATTAGCAACTTCAGCAAAGTCTCAGGATACAAAATCAATGTACAAAAATCACAAGCATTCTTGTACACCAATCACAGACAAACAGAGAGCCAAATCATGAGTGAACTCCCATTCAGAATTGCTTCTAAGAGAATAAAATACCTAGGAATCCAACTTACAAGGGATGTGAAGGATCTCTTCAAGGAGAACTACAAACCACTGCTCAATGAAATAAAAGAGGATACAAACAAATGGAAGAACATTCCATGCTCACAGTTAGGAAGAATCAATATTGTGAAAATGGCCATACTGCCCAAGGTAATTTATAGATTCAATGCCATCCCCATCAAGCTACCAATGACTTTCTTCACAGAATTGGAAAAAACTACTTTAAAGTTCATATGGAACCAAAATGAGCCCGCATCGCCAAGTCAATCCTAAGCCAAAAGAACAAAGCTGGAGGCATCATGCTACCTGACTTCAAACTATACTACAAGGCTACAGTAACCAAAACAGCATGGTACTGGTACCACAACAGAGACATAGATCAATGGAACAGAACAGAGCCCTCAGAAATAATGCCGCATATCTACAACTATCTGATCTTTGACAAACCTGACAAAAACAAGAAATAGGGAAAGGATTCCCTATTTAATAAATGGTGCTGGGAAAACTGGCTAGCCATATGTAGAAAGCTGAAACTGGATCCCTTCCTTACACCTTATACAAAAATTAATTCAAGATGGATTAAAGACTTAAATGTTAGACCTAAAACCATTAAAATTCTACAAGAAAACCTAGGCAATACCATTCAGGACATAGGCGTGGGCAAGGACTTCATGTCTAAAACACCAAAAGCAATGGCAACAAAAGCCAAAATTGACAAATGGGATCTCATTAAACTAAAGAGCTTCTGCACAGCAAAAGAAACTACCATCAGAGTGAACAGGCAACCTACAGAATGGGAGAAAATTTTTGCAACCTACTCATCTGACAAAGGGCTAATATCCAGAATCTACAATGAACTCAAACAAATTTACAAGAAAAAAACAAACAACCCCATTAAAAAGTGGGCGAAGGACATGAACAGACACTTTTCAAAAGAAGACATTTATGCAGCCAAACAACACATGAAAAAATGCTCATCATCACTGGCCATCAGAGAAATGCAAATCAAAACCACAGTGAGATACCATTTGACACCAGTTAGAATGGCCATCATTAAAAAGTCAGGAAACAACAGGTGCTGGAGAGGATGTGGAGAAATAGGAACACTTTTACACTGTTGGTGGGACTGTAAACTAGTTCAACCATTGTGGAAATCAGTGTGGCGATTCCTCAGAGATCTAGAACTAGAAATACCATTTGACCCAGCCATCCCATTACTGGGTATATACTCAAAGGACTATAAATCATGCTGCTATAAAGACACATGCACACGTATGTTTACTGCGGCACTATTCACAATAGCAAAGACTTGGAACCAACCCAAATGTCCAACAACGATAGACTGGATTAAGAAAATGTGGCACATATACACCATGGAATACTATGCAGCCATAAAAAATGATGAGTTCATGTCCTTTGTAGGGACATGGATGAAACTGGAAAACATCATTCTCAGTAAACTATCGCAAGGACAATAAACCAAACACCGCATGTTCTCACTCATAGGTGGAAATTGAACAATGAGAACACATGGACACAGGAAGGGGAACATCACACTCCCGCAACTGTTGTGGGGTGGGGGGAGGGGGAGGGACAGCATTAGGAGATATATCTAATGCTAAATGACAAGTTAATGGGTGCAGCAAAACAACGTGGCACATGGATACATATGTAACAAACCTGCACATTGTGCACATGTACCCTAAAACCTAAAGTATAATAAAAAAAATAAAAATAAATAAATAAATAAATAAAAGAAAGTATTTGGTGAACATCAGTATAGACTGCCATAGTGTTTTACCAAGCCAAGAGTTCAACATGCAGGCATTGCTCCTTTTATTAGAGAAAAATGAAAACAAACTTACTCAAATCAGAAGCAGAACTATTTAGATTACTGAAAGAAAATACTTGTAATGCTATATCCTATTGTTTTGGCCATCCAAGGAGTAAGTGTAAAATCTCCTAGTATATATCACATAGACATAATACCCTAGGCTGTTTTTCACTCCAGCTTATTATAGGTATGTAGAGATTGACTGAAGGCAAGGGAAAAAGGCTCAATGTGAAGATGATGAGGATGAAGATCTTTATGATGATTCACTTCCACCTAATGAATAGTAAATAGTATATTTTTTTCCTTATGATTTTCTCAATAACACTTTCTTTTCTCTAGTTTGCTATTTTAAGAATGCAACATATAATACATATATCACACAAAATATGTGTTAATTGACTTTATATGTTATTGGCAAGGCTTCCAGTCAACAGTAGGCTAATAGTAGTTAAGTTTTGGGTGAGTCAAAAGTTATATGAAATTTTTCAACTGCACAGCAGGGTGGTGTCTCTCACCCCCATGTTGTTCAAGGGTCAACTGTACAATTTTGGTGTCATTAGGGATAGTCACTGTCATTAGTCACAGTCATTAGTACATAAAGGCAAAGGCTTTATGTATTATTTTCTATGACTCAATCAGAATGAGTCACCACATTTGCTAGTAAGTGTAGTTGGCAAACCAGGCTTAAGTTTATAGAATTGTAATAGGATTGCTTGGTGGCGTTTCAAAAACCTAGGTTGAGATCCAGGCTGAGGAGTCGACCAAAAATCACATATACATTTCTAACGAAAATACAGTAAAGCATTTGACTGAGACAGTATTAGTAGACGTTCACTCATCTAGTAATTTAATTCTACCTTTTTGTGGCACTTTTTGTTTTTTTGAGACAGAGTTTCACTCTTGTTGCCCAGGCTGGAATGCAATGGTGCAATCTCGGCTCACCACAACCTCCGCCTCCCAGGTTCAAGCTCTTCTCCTGCCTCAACCTCCCGAGTAGCTGAGATTACAGGCATGTGCCATCACACCCGGCTAATTTTGTATTTTTGGTGGAGATGGTGTTTTTCCATGTTGGTGAGGCTGGTCTCGAACTTCCGACCTCAGGTGATCCGCCCACCTCGGCCTCCCAAAGTGCTGGGATTACAGGCGTGAGCCACCACGTCCAGCCTTGTGGCACATATCATATCATATCTCATATGACATAATATGATACATTATATTTAATAAAATGTATGCTTATTTGTTGTAGAGAACTCTACTATGAGTTGTAAGGGAATCAAAGATAAACACAAACTCTGCCCTCAAGGAACTTGCCATTTAATACAGAATTTAGATACTAAAGATAAATTTATACACAGGCTTATTAGTAGACTGGACATGGCTGAGGAAAGAATCTCTAAGCATGAGGATATATCAACAGAAACGTCCAAAACTGAAAAGCAAGCAGAACAAACAAAAATAACCCAGAAAAGAATATCCAAAGACTACAGGACAACTATGAAAGGCGTAACGTGTGTAATGGGAATACCAAAAGGAGAAAAGAGAAAGAAATAGCAGAAAATCAGAAATAATAATGACTGAGAATTTCCCTAAATTAATATACCAAACCAAAGATCCAGGAAGCTCAGAGAATACCGAGAATACCAAGCAGCATAAATGCCAAAAAAAACTCCTAAAAGAAAAAAAATTCCAACCCCCAAAACTACACTGAGGCATATAATTTTCAAACTGCAGAAAAACAAAGATAAAGAAAAAATCCTAAAGAAGCCAGAAGGAAAAAACACCTTATGTACAGAGGAACAAAAATAAGCATTACATCTGGCTTCTCCTCAAAAACCATATAAGAAAGAGAATGGAGTGAAATATTAAAGTGTTGAGAGTAAAAAAAAAAAAAAAAAAGAACCCAAACTACCAACCTAGAATTCTATAACCTGCAAAACTATCATTCAAAAGTGAAGGTGAAATAAAGCTTTCTCACATACATGAAAAAATTGAGGAAAAATGTTGCCAGTAGACCAGCAATGCAAAAAATGTTTAAAGAAGTTCCTTAGAGAGAAAGAAAACAATATAAGTCAGAAATTGGACCTTCTTAAGAAAAAAAAGAGTATAAAAGGAATAAGTGAAAATAAAACCACCTTTTATTTTTCTTCTTAATTGATTTAATATTAAAGTAATAACAATGTAATTATGTATGATTATGTATGTATGCTTATGTCTATATGATATGTATGCTTATGTATACTTATATATAAGGGAAATGAATAATATCAATGATATGTGACAAGATGGAAGAATTAAGATTATTTTATTATAAGGTACTCATACTATCTATGAAGTTGTATAGTGTTATGTGAAAGTGGACTTACATTAGTTATAAATTTAAAAAACTGCAAATTCTAGGGAAACCACTAAATTTTTTAAAAAATAAGTGTAACTGATATGCTAAGAAAGGAGAGAAAATGGAATGATATGTCATTCAATTATAATCATGAAAGGTGAACTAGAAATACCATTTGACCCAGCCATCCCATTACTGGGTATATACTCAAAGGATTATAAATCATGCTACTATAAAGACACATGCACACGTATGTTTATTGCGGCACTATTCACAATAGCAAAGAGTTGGAACCAACCCAAATGTCCAACAACGATAGACTGGATTAAGAAAATGTGGCACCTATACACCATGGAATACTATGCAGCCATAAAAAATGATGAGTTCGTGTCCTTTGTAGGGACATGGATGAAATTGGAAAACATCATTCTCAGTAAACTATCGCAAGTACAAAAAACCAAACACCGCATGTTCTCACTCATAGGTGGGAATTGAACAATGAGAACACATGGACACAGGAAGGGGAACATCACACTCCGGGGACTGTTGTGGGGTTGGGGGAGGAGGGAGGGACAGCATTAGGAGATATACCTAATGCTAAATGACGAGTTAATGGGTGCAGGAAATCAACGTGGCACATGGATACATATGTAACAAACCTGCACATTGTGCACATGTACCCTAAAACCTAAAGTATAATAATAATAATAATAATAATAATAATAATAATAATAATGAAAGGTTATAAACAGTGGAAAACAAAAATAAGGACACAGAACAAAGGCAACAAATAGAAAACAGTTAACAAATATGGTTAGAAACCCAACTAAATCAATAATCACTTTGAACGTCAATAGTCTAAATACACCAATTAAAAAAGATTGTCAGTGTAGATCAGAAAACAAGACCCAACTATATATTATCTACAAGAAACTCACTTTAAATATAAAGGCACAAAAAGATTAATAGGAAATGGATAGAAAAAATATACTATGCCAACACTAATCAAAAGAAAGCAGGCATAGCTATATTAATTTCAGACAGAGCAGATATTAGAGCAAGAAAACTTAACAAGGATAAAGAATGGCATTATATAATGATAAATGGGTCAATTCTCCAAGAAGACAGCCTTAATGTATATGTGCTTAATAACAAGAGTGTCAAGAGACATGAGGCAAAACTGGTAAGAGTTGCTAGGAGAAATAGATAAATCTATATAGTTGAAGACTGCACACCTATCTATCAGAAATGGACAGATCTAGCAGGCAGAAAATCAGTAAGGATATAGTTGAACTCCAAAACACCATTTAATCAACTGGATATAATTGACATCTATAGACTACTTTATCCAACAACAGCAGAATAGACATTCCTCGAGCTTATATGGAACATTCACCAAGACAGATTAAATTCTGGGCATAAAACGCACATTAATAAATTTAAAAGAATAGAAATAATACAATGTCTTCTTTCAGACCATAATGGAATTAAACTAGAAATCAGTAATAGAAAGATGACTAGAAAACTCCAAAATATGTGGGGATTAAATAACATACTTCTAAACAACACATGGATCAAAGAAGAAATCTCAAGAGAAATTAAAAAACACTTTGAACTGAATGAAATAAAAATGAAAACATAACATCAAAATTTTGTGGTATGCAGTAAAAACAGTGCTTAGAGGAAAATTTATAGCATTGAATGCATATACTAGAAAAGAAGAAAGATCTAAACCCAATACTAAGTTTCTATCTTAGAAAACTAGAAGAAAAAGAGCAAATTAAATCTAAAGCAAACACAAGAAATAAAAATTAGTGCAGAATCAATGAAATTGAAAACAATAAATCAATAAATAAAAGCAATAAAATCAAAAGCTGGTTCCTTACGAAGATCAATAAAATTTGTAAGTCTCTAGCCAGGCTAACTAAGAAAAAAATAGAGATGACCCAAATGACTTATAAATAAAAGAGGGGGCATCACAACAGGTTCTATGGACCTTAAAATGGTACAAAGGGATTTGATAATCTAGGTGAAACAGATCAATTCCTTGAAAGACACGATCTGCCAAACTTATACAGGAAGAAATAGACAATATGAATAGGGCTATACCTATTAAAGAAATTGAGTCAATAATTAATAACCTTACAAAACAGAAGCACCAGGCCCAGACGGGTTCCTCTGGTGAATTCCATGAAACATTAAAGGAAGAAATGATACCAATTCTCTACAATGTCTTTCAGAAGATAGAAGATAGAAGCAGAGAGAATAGTTCTTAACTTAGTTCTAGATTCACAGCAAAACTGAGTAGAAGATATAAAGATATCCAATGTTCCTCCCCTTCCCTCTACACATGCATAGCCATTCCCACCAACATCCCCTACCAAACTGGAATATTTGTCACAACTGACGAATCTACATTGACATCATCATCACCCATATTCCATAGGTTACTTTAGGGTTTGTTATTGGTGTTGTGCATTCTATGGGTTTGGACAAATGTATGGTGATATGTATCCACAATTATAGTATTATGCAGAGTATATTTACCACTCAAAATCCTCTGTGCTCTGCCTATTCATCCCTCAGCACCTCCCACACCCCAACCCCTAGCAAACAGTGATCTTTTCACTGATTCCATAGTTTTACCTTTTCTAGAATGTCATACATTGACAGTCCCCCATTTAAGATGGTTTGAACAATTTTTTGATTTATGATGGGTTTATCAGGACATTAAATACTTTTCAATTTAGGATATTTTTGACTTATGATGTTGGACATAACCCTATTGTAAGTCAAGGAGCATCTGTGGTTGGAATCATACTGCAGCCTTTTTAGATTGGCTTGTTTCACTTAGTAATATGTACTTAAGGTTCCTCTGGGTCTGTTCTGTTTTTGTTTTTTCTGCAGTCTTCTTTTTCTTTGCTTTTCAGTCTTGCCACTTTCTACTGAGATGTCCTCAAGCTCAGAAATTCTTTCCTCAATTGTGCCCTGTCTACTAATATGCCCACAAAACGCATTCTTCTTTTCTGCTACAGTGTTTTTGATTTCCAGCATTCCCTTTTGGTTCTTTTTTATAATTTCTACCTCTTTTCTTACATTGTCCATCTGTTCTTGCATGCTATCTGCTTTATCCATTAGAACCCTTAGTATATTAATCATAATTGTTTTAAGTTTCCGATCTGATAATTTCAATATTATCTGAGGCTGGTTCTGATGCTTGTTCTGAGGATGGTTCTGATGCTTGCCCCGTCTCTTTAAACTGTGTTTTCTGCCTTTTAGTATGTTCTGTATTTTTTTCTTGCTAGCTGGATATGCTGTAGCAGGTGAGAGGAACTGCAGTATACAGGCCTTTAGTAATGTAGTAGTAAGGTGGGGGAAAACATTCTGAAGTCCTATTAGATCTCAGTCTTTTAATGAGTCTGTGTTTCTGGACTGTGAACTTCGTAAGTGCTTCTCAGTGCCCCTCATCCCAGTCACCCCACTTAGGTGGAAGGGGATGGCTAGAGAGGGCTGGAATTGGTTATTTCCCTTCCTTCTTATCAGTTAGGCTCTGGTTAGTTTCTTCTGAGAGCAGACCTTGTTAAGAAAAACAGAACGGGCCAGGTGTGGTGGCTCATGTCTGTAATCCCAGCACTTTGAGAGGCTGAGGCAGGCGGATCACCTGAGGTCAGGAGTTTGAGACCGGCCTGGCCAACATGGCAAAACCCCATCTCTACTAAACATACAAAAATTAGCTGGAGATCGTGCCACTGCCCTCCAGCCTGGGAGACAGAGCAAGACTCTGAAGAAAAGAAAGACAGACAGATGGATGGATGATGGAAGGAAGGAAGGAAGGAAGGAAGGAAGGAAGGAAGGAAGGAAGGAAGGGAAAAGAAAAGAAAGAAAAAGAAAGTTCTGATGCATTTCAAAATGGCTCCTTTCCCTTTTCCCTGCTGGAAAAATGAGGGGAATTTTCTCAGATATTCACTGTGAGAACCTGGTAGGACTCTAGGAGGTAAAAATTTTAAAAATTGTGGCCTCCCCATTAATGAATACCCCTGCAGTTTTTATCTCTCAGACTTGGCCACACTAAGACTCCAGCATTTCATAAATTATGGTTGAGGTTTTCCTATCTGAAAACAAGAAGTCTCGCATTTAAACTTTTGAGGGGATGGCATAATGTTATATTTACCTTAACATCTATCACAATGTTTAAACTTTAGTAAGTCCTTGATAAATATATATATGAAATTATGGCTGATTTAGGAACACAGATAAGGAAAAGGTTAAGATTGCACAGAGTGGGCAGTAATACTTCAGGGAGGTAGTGAAACCTTTCAAAATTTTGTGGTCATCTCCTTGATGTAAATGAAGCATAGTTTTAACCTGAGAAATGGTTTCTCTCAGAGCCCTATTTAGTTGAAATTTTTTCATTCTCCATTACCCAATATTCAGTGGTATCCAGGAAGAGGTAGCTGGACTTTACCTAGCTTACCATGACTGTTTCCAAATCGATATTCCATAAAATCATGGTTTGGAGTAAATGCATATTTTTTAAGGTACATACCATCTTGATTTAGCATTCTTCATCTCTCTTTGCTGCTCTCATGTTTCAATCTCTCTTTCACTTTCCTTTATTCATTAAGAACTTTAGCCCCTAGCTTGTAATATTTTTCTGTCTCTTAACACCATGCTAGAAAATAACCAAATAGTAATGTCTAGTACCCTAGCTTCATAATTCCTTGACTCCATTATTCAGTATCCTCCCCTTCAGCCACCCACTCTTTTTTTTTTTTTTTTTACATGATGGCAATTTATTATCAGAAAATATTTTGAGGAGTCCTGTTCACAGACGGTGACCACAGCGACCCCACTTCCTGTGGGTGCTGTCAAGAGGGGATGGGGGTGACGTCCTCAATCTGCCTGATCTTCATACTCAAGGGGCAAGGGCTCTGAAGGCCAACTGGCCCCAGGTCCAGGGGTCTTGGTCCTATTTCCTCCTGTGGCCCAGAGTTTGACATGTAAGGCAGTGATACTTGGCTCCTTGCACCTCTGAGCCACATCCTGGGCAGCCAACAAAGCAGCATATGGTGAGGATTCGGTCTGCCTTCACCCTCATCCCACCAGTCACACGGCAGAGGGTTTCTTTGCCAGAATGATCAGTGACATGGACAAAAGTGTCACCGAAGGTTGCAAAGATATGGCAGATACCAAATACATTTCTCTCCTTCAGCCACCTGAAGTGTGCCATTTCTGCATGTCATCTCTCCACCTACTCATTTTTTTAAATTAAATTTTTATTTTTATTCAATGGTTTGGGGGAATAGGTCGTGTTTGATTGCATGGAAAAGTTCTTTAGTGGTGATTTGTGAGATTTTGGGGCACCCATCACCTGAGCAGTGTAGACCGTACCCAATGTGTAGTCTTTTATCCCTCACCCACCTCCCACCCTTCCTCCCAAGTCCCCAGAGTCCATTATATCATTCTTATGCCTTTGTGTCCTCACAGCTTAGCTCCCACTTATAAGTGAGAACATACAATATGTGGTTTTCCATTCCTGAGTTATTTTACTAAGAATAATGGTCTCTAACTCCACCCAGGTTTCTGCAAATGCCATTGTTTTGTTCCTTTTTGTTTGTGACTGAATAGTATTCCACAGGGTATGTGTGTGTGTGTGTGTGTGCCACACACACACATTTTCTTTATCCACTCATTAGTTGATAGGCATTTAGGCTGGTTCCACATTTTTGCAATTGCGAATTGTGCTACTATACACATGTGCAAGTGTCTTTTTCATGACTTCTTTTCCTCTGGGTAGATATCCAGTAGTGGGACTGCTGGATTAAATGGCCGTTCTACTTGTAGTTCTTTAAGGAATCTCTATACTGTTTTCCATAGTGGTTGTACTAGTTTACATTCCCACCAGCAGCGTACAAGTGATCCCTTTTCACCACATCCATGTCACCATCTGTTATTTTTTTATTTTTAATTATGGCCATTCTTGCAGGGGTAAGGTGGTTATCTCATTGTGGTTTTGATTTGCATTTCCCTGATAATTAGTGATGCTGAGCATTTTTTTGATGTTTCTTGGCCATTTGTATATCTTCTTTTGAGAATTGTGTATTCATTTCCTTTGCTCACTTTTTGACGGGATTATCTGTTTTTTTTTTTTTTTTTCTTGATTTGTTTGAGTTTCTGGTAGATTCTGGATATTAATCCTTTGGAAGATGCAGTTTGTGAACATTTTCTCCCACTCTGTGGGTTGTCTGTTTACTGATTCTGATATCTTTTGCTGTGCAGAAGCTTTTTAGTTTTATTAGGTCCCATCTATTTATCTTTACTTTTGTTGCATTGCTTTTGGGTTCTTGATCACGAAGTCTTTGCCTAAGTCAATGTCTAGAAGAGTTTTTCCGATGTTATCTTCTAGAATTCTTATGGTTTCAGGTCTTAGATGTAAGTCTTTGATCCATCTTGAGTTGATTTTTGTATAAGGTGAGAGATGAGGACCCAGCTTCATTCTTCAACATTTCAGCCACCCACTCTTATATCTACACACTAGATCTTATCATCATTCAGAGATACTCCATCTCAGACATCTTAAACAGTAATATTTTTTTCTCTGATTTCCTCCCTAATCACATGTCTTTCATATATCTCTTTCACCATATTAATGTACTCTTCAACCTAACAGAAACCTTCACTTTCTGGACCACCTCATTTTCTCCTTGTCCCTTGTTTTTTCCTGCTCTCTTTTCCTTCTCCCTAGATTCCACAGCTAATCATCTGACGCTATTCAATTACCAGCACCCTCCATTTTCTTAATGATTAGCTATCCAAAATAAAAATTAAAACAATGTTTAAGTCAATCTTCCTGGTGCCATGACGAAGCTCTTTAGGAAGACCACATAGCTGTACAGGATGAAACCACAAAAAATTCACTGTTTCCAAGCTTGGATTGGCTTCTACTATCCCTCCATCCTGGACCAACCATGTACTGAGTCTTCCCGCATTATCCTCTTCTGAGAAACAACAAAGTACATGTCATGCCCAGTTGCCCATTGCCCGCTTCTGAGCAACTGCTTACATATTCAGGTCACTATGCTTTGTGCCATGCAATCTTTCTGCCCTGGATCCATCTGACTGGTCAAGGGATGGATAATTAACCCAAAGGTACCTAAAAGCAGCTAGGAATGGCCCTGGTAAGAGTTCTGCCTATAAGATATAGCATCATCTGGAAACGACTTACCATTCCAGCCTGATCCCTGGTCATTCCACTTCATACTTTATCCTCCACTAACTCGAAATACCTGTGATTCTCTATATTCGCCATGCATGTTTACCACTGCTCATATTCTCTTCCTTCTCCCTGGCTGAATCATCCTTTTTGATAGTTTAGGAATGATCTCTTCTAGGGTGTCTTTTTTGACATGACCTGACCCTGCCCTAGATTACGTGCCCCTCCTCTGTGCTTTATAAAGAGCTAGCCTTACATCTAGCACAGTGCATGCCCACTTATGTGTCATCCTCACTAAACCCTGCAAGCTTTGTGTTCCCAGGGCAGGTCTGATATCTGGTATTTAGTAGGGGCTCAAAAATTGCTTTCAGAACTGAAAAATCATATGCAGTAGTGTGTCCTCAGATCATCTGAGAACTCACTCACTCACTATCATGAGAACAGCATAGAGGAAATCCTCTCCCATGATGCAATCTTTTCCCACCACCTCCCATGGCTTAAAAGTATGGCAGTTCCCCGCTTGCTCTCTCTTGCCTCCATGTGAAGAAGGTCCTTCTTCTCCTTCTGCTATAACTGTAAATGTCCTGAGGCCTCCTAGTCATGCTTCCTGTTAAGGCTGTGGAACTGTGAGTCAATTAAACCTCTTTCTTCATAAATTACCCAGTCTCAGGTAGTTCTTTATCATAGTGTGAAAACAGACTAATACAGAAGAATATATGACTTTCCCAAGGTCACACAGATGCTAAATGGCAGAGGAGAACTTTGAGCCTAGGTAGCCTCACACTGGAACCCTTCCTTTTTAACCACTGTGCTATATGAATTCTCGACATTCTAATTCCACATCAAATACTTTAAGTACTATAACAACTTATTTTCCCCATATGTATTATATGTAACTTCTACACATACCTTATTATAGAATTATGTATCATAAACAGCCAGAAATGTAATATGACAATTCAAAATATGAGGGAAAAAAAGAGAAGCAAAAACAACAACAACAACCAAACAACAACAACAACAACAACAACAGAAAAGCTAAAAAACAAAAAAACTACTATTGTGGCATTTGACTTACAAGAATTTGCCCCTAGGATTCCTAGCTATATAATTAAACTAAAGTAAAATCAAAACCTTATTGAAATGGCTTTTATATGTAACTGATTCTGTGGTCACTGAGTATAAAATAAAAAAAATCCAAATATAAAATTTAAAAATAGATGGATACCAAGAGGAAAATGCTTTTTTCTCTTTCACAGTTACGATATCCATGCCTTATAAAAATGTGAAGAGTGTGAATGATGTTCAGTCTAAATGGAAACAAAGGAAATAAAGAATGTAAATAAACTAATTTCATCCTTCTGACACCAACCTAATCTGAAAGCATACTAATCAAACACTCAAAACAAATCCTACGCTATCCAGTTTTTTGAAATGCTGTTGCTACCACTTACAAGTCTTAAAAATAGTTAAAAGCTCATTATTTTTTTTAAAAGCTACATTGTCATAGCAAATGATACAACTAAAATGATTTAATTAGTTGGTATTCATTATTTTCTTTCAAAATAAGGCTTAAAATTAGCAACAGTCAGTGAAAGAAAAAGCCAACTATTGCCTTTCTGTGGAGCTTGGTAAATGTTAAGACAATGATAACTAAAGTTGTTGGCCACCTGCAAATTGGAGTATTCCCTGAAGACTGAACTCGGCTAGCTGGGAAACTGGTAACTGAAATAAAACTGCTGCTATGCAACTGCTCTCAGAAGCCTCAGTGGGGGTAATAAGGGACAATGCCTTGCCAGTATCCTAGCACTGCTGCGTTCCCTTAAGACAGGGAGAAGTGGAGACAGAGAAACATGTCATCACCTTTCATATGAAAAATGTAGGGATGTGCAACAAAACCCTGCTTTAATTCTGCTTGAGACTTTTTCACATCAGTGACCACACAAGGGATTAAGGACAATGTTACAGCAATTCTAAGTGATTAACTATTTTTAAATGGCAATTTCTCAAAATGTTACCTGATTCACAGTAAGAAAATGCCACCTTGTCAACCAGAAAGGACCCAGGTGAGAATTGTTTTCATTCTTGCTTTTCAAGTTTTAGTTTATTAGTAAATTAAAATCTCTATGTATTTTACATATTTGTTTTATCATGGATTATAAATACCTGAGAAAAAAAGCTGTGTCATATATAAATAATTCCCTTCCTTGCTCTCTTAATATAACTTAGGAACTTGTAGATATTCAGTAAATGTTGACTAAAATGTAATTCTAAAAAATTAACAAGGAAAAAGGAGAAGAGTAACTGAAAACGTTCAAGTTTGCTTTCTAGTCTTTATATTTTACTTAAGTTTATCTTCCAGTTATTTGGAAGTCCAAACAGGAAGGGAGACTGTAGATGACAAGAACAACAAAACAAGAAATAGTTGCAAAGTGCATTATAGTTTTAGTATGGGTAGTTTATCCTCTAGTAGGTTTTTTGTTTTTGTTTTTCAAATTTAAGCATCAAAAGGAAAGAGAAAAGGTTCTGTCATAAATCATAATTGTTCTTCTAGCACAGATCTGATATATCGGAATCTTTGGGATTGGGGCACAGTGATTTACATTTTTAACAAGCATTCAATGTGATTTTTTTATTAAGCAAACTAAAACTTTCATTATAAAACTTTCAAACATACAAAGCACAGAAATTAATAAACACATATCCATTAATCAGATCTAATTGATGTTGACACATTAATGTCATTATGCCATATTATGTATAATTATTATATTAAAATATAAAATGCAGATTATATTATATTATAGGTATTACATTACAACATGTTAAAACACATATTGACATGTTAAGATCTGCTAGAGGGACCAATGGAAGATATCTAGCATACTTTATTAACTAATTACATTCTTAGAGATTCATTTTCATGAATCTGTCATGTCAGATTTTTATTACCTTCTTGTTACATTATTTCAAACCTTTTATGTCCAACTTTTTATGTATTTTGTTTTAAAACATTTCTTTTAAAACAGGTTTATTGAGGTGTAATTTACAAAAAACAAGTCACTATTTTTGCATGTACAGCTTGACGAGTTTTGATAAATGTATGCTGTACCAATACAAGTGAGATACGGAACATTTCTATCACCCCAAAAATGTCTTCCTGCCTTTCTGTAGTCAGTCAATCCCTTCCTCTCACCCTCAGCCCCTGGAAACCACTAATCTGACTTATTCCTACAGTTTTATCTTTTCCATAATGTCACATAAATGGATTTATGCAGTATGTAGTCTTTCTTCGCTTAGCATAATGTTTTTGAAATTTATGCATGCTGTTGCATATATAGTTTGCTCCTTTTTATTCCACTGTATGGGTACACCAACATTTGTTTAACCATTTGTCAACTCATGGACATTCGAGTTGTTTCCAGTTTTGGGATATTAAGAATAAAGTTGCCATAAACATTTACGAACAAGTCTTTATGTGGACATATGGTTTGGGAGCCACTGAGTTGAAAGCTTGGTTGGAAATTCACAAATAACAAGACAACATGGCAACTTTTTAAGGGGATGTTAATGAGGTAGAGTGGGGAAAGGACACTGAGGAGGGAAGGAATCCTTAGTTATTTTTCCTCTAGATATGAAGTAATTTTAGATTTACAAAAAATTTGGAAAAATAGTACAGAGTTTTCCTTTGCCCAGCTTCCCCTCATGTTATTATCTTATATAACCATAGTATGATTATGAAAATTAAGAAATTAACATAGGTACTATACTCACCTAAACACAGCCCTAATTCTAAATTCACCAGCTTTCCACTATATTAGTTTTCAACTGCCATTATAACAAATTAAAACAAATGTGGTTTAAACAGTACAAATTTATTATCTTACAGTTCTGTAGGTCAGAAGTCCAACACAGGTCTCATCTTGCTAAAATCAGCAGGTCTGCATTCCTTTCTGAAGGCTCTAGGGGAGAATTTGTCTTATGCCTTTTCAAGCTTCTAAAGGCCACCCACATTCTTTGGCTCATGGCCTTTCCTCCATCTTCAAAGCCGGCAATGTTGCATCTCTATGAAAGCTTTTCAGCTTTTAACGTCTCGTGATCAGACTGGATCCATCTGGATAATTTAGGATAATCTTCCTATCTCAAGGTCCTTAGCCTTAATCCTATCTACAAAAGTCCCTTTTGCCACATAAGGTAACATATTCACAATTTCCATGTATTAGGATGTGGACATCTTGGGAGGTGGGGGAGGAACCACTATTCTACTTTCTACGTATAGTTTAGTCACCCTCTTATGAATGTGCATATAGGCTGTTTACAATATTTTGCAATTAAAAAACAATGCTGCATAAACAACTTTGTGCATATGTGTTTTCATACTGGTGGAAATGTACCTTCAGGTTAGAGTCCTAGAAATGGGATGCTGGGTCAAAAGGTAAGTGTATATGTAATCTTGCCAAATCCCCTCTAGAAGGGTTGTACCAGTTTGCCTTCCCTTCAACAATGTATGAGAGTGTCTGTTTCCCACAACCTTGCCAACTGAATTCGTTGTCATCCTTTATAGTTTGTGTCAGACTGAAAGGTGAAATAATATTTCTATGTTGTTTTAAAATGTGCATTTCTCAGCTAGGTGCTGTGGCTCATCCCTGTAATCCCAGCACTTGGAGAGGCTGAGGCAGGAGGATTGCTTGATCCTAGGAGTGTGAAACCAGCCTGTCCAACATGTTGAGACCTCGTCTCTACAAACAATACAGAAATTAGCTGGGTGTGGTGGTGTGTACCTGCAGACCCGGCTACTCAGGAGGCTGAGGTGGGAAGATCCTTTGAATCCGGCAGGCGGAGGTTACAGTGAGCTGAGGTTGCACCTCTGCACTCCAGCCTGGGCGACAAAGCGAGACTCAAAAAAAAAAAAAAAATTTGGGCCAGGTGCGGTCGCTCACGCCTGTAATCCCAGTACTTTGGGAGGCCAAGGCGGGCAGATCACAAGGTCAAGAGATTGAGACCAGCCTGGCCAACATGGTGAAACCCTGTCTCTACTAAAAATACAACAATTAGCAGGGCTTGGTGGTACGGGCTTATAGTCCCAGCTACTCCAGAGGTTGAGGCAGGAGAATCGCTTGAATCCGGGAGGCAGAAGTTGCAGTGAGCCGAGATGGCGCCACTGGACTCTAGCCTGGTGACAGAGCAAGACTCTGTCTCAAAAAACAAACACACAAACAAAAAATTGCATTTCTCTGATTATAAGTGAATTTGAACATTGTTTTCATATGTTCAGAAACATTTTTACCTATTACCTATTCATGTCTTTCTTTTCTTCAGTTTTCCTATTGGGTCTTAGTCACTTGTCCCTTAATTTTTTTTTTTTGAGACGGGGTCTCACACTGTCCCCCAGCTGGAGTGCAATGGCGCGATCTTGGCTCACTGCAACCTCTGCCTCCCGGGTTCAAGCGATTCTCCTGCCTCAGCCTCCCGAGTAGCTGGGATTATAGGCGCCCACCATCATGCCCGGCTAATTTTTTGTATTTTTAGTAGAGACAAGGTTTCAGTATGTTGGATGGGCTAGTCTTGAACTCCTGACCTGGTGATCTGCCTGCTTCGGCCTCCCAAAATGCTGGGATTACAGGTGTGAGCCACCATGCCCGACCTTAATAGTTTCTAACATGTTGTAAATATTTTCTCTCAATTGATTCATTGGTTGTCTTTAACTTTAATTTTCTTATTTTTTTGTCATGCAATTATTAAAAAACTTTATTTTGTATGATCAAATTTATCAATGTATTTTTAAAAAATTGCCTCTGGCTTTTCAGTAACCATCACAGAAAGTTTTTCCCTGCATTAAGGTTAGAGAATTCATCCATGTTTCCTACTAGGTATGCTCTTTTTTCACATTTTAGATCCCGAATCCATTTGGAGTTTACTCTTGTGTAAGGTATGAGATACACATCTAATATTATCTTTTTCCACATGGTTACTCAGTTGTCCTTATATCGTTTATTTCAAATACCAATTCCTGAGGAAACCATTCCTGAATACTCTAATAGGACTTAGTCTCTCACATTTCTGATTATCTAAACTTTTTATTTATACTACTGTTTTCCCCTATCTTGACCTATAATTAATTCTATTCCTATTTCATATTCCCTATGAATCTTAACTCCTGAAGGCAAACAGAAAACAAACACATTGAACTCATCTTCATATTTCTGTAATGCTTAGCATACAGTGGGCTACTTAATACGTATTTGCAGAATGCTGATAATGATTAACGTGAATTATTAAGAAAAGTTGAATTCACTCAAGAAAGTATGGAAATAACACAGGAGGGAAAACCCCCTCAAAATTATTAAAACAAAACTAAATCTGGTGGTTAAGGAAGAAAAGTTTAGTATCTGGAAAATTCACTTCTGTAGAACAGTTCCTGATAATGAGGTATGTACTGATTTTTTTTAATTTTATTGTAAATTGAATGTCATACATACTCTTTATAGTATGTTGATTTTCTTATGACTAACAGACTGTGCTAATCTCATTCAAGTTCACAAAGTATGAATATTAAGGATGATGGCTTTAAGGAATATAATAATGAGAAATGATCGGTCAAAACGAAGATCTCAAAATGAGGTCTATTAGCCTACTGCACAGTCTTTCAGAGGTTATCATGCAAGGCCTGAAAAAGCATTAGATAATATAATGTGAAATACATTTTTTTCATTGTCAGGGGAGATGGACTAGATGAATTTTTTTTTTTATTATTATACTTTAAGTTTTAGGGTACATGTGCACAATGTGCAGGTTTGTTACATATGTATACATGTGCCATATTGGTGTGCTGCACCCATTAACTCGTCATTTAGCATTAGGTATATCTCCTAATGCTATCCCTCCCCTCTCCCCCCACCCCACAACAGTCCCTGGAGTGTGATGTTCCCCTTCCTGTGTCCATGTGTTCTCATTGTTCAATTCCCACCTATGAGTGAGAACATGCGGTGTTTGGTTTTTTGTCCTTGCGATAGTTTGCTGAGAATGATGGTTTCCAGTTTCATCCACGTCCCTACAAAGGACATGAACTCATCATTTTTTATGGCTGCATAGTATTCCATGGTGTATAGGTGCCACATTTTCTTAATCCAGTCTATCGTTTTTGGACATTTGGGTTGGTTCCAACTCTTTGCTATTGTGAATAGTGCGGCAATAAACATACGTGTGCATGTGTCTTTATAGTAGCATGATTTATAATCCTTTGAGTATATACCCAGTAATGGGATGGCTGGGTCAAATGGTATTTGAAGTTTCCATCTCTCATTTCTAGAACTCTAAGAATAAGAGCATCAGAGATGGAGGGGGGCTTTTGAGCCTATTAGTTATTGAAAAAGATAAAATTCTTACTGCCTCTGTTGAAACGAAATGTACCAAAAATCCACATTATGGATGGTCATGAGCAAAAAATATAATGTGAAACAATGTAATTACTCTTTACTAACGTTTATCAGGATGGATTTTTTTTTTCCCTAAGGATAAAATGAAGGGGGGAAAGAAGTGGGGAAACACATTACTGAAAAGATTGTATTAGACTTATTTTATTACTTCTAGAGGCTATTTCCTAACTATACTGTTTGTAATACTGCAAACAGTTTTTCCATTGTAAATTTGGCACCAAAATATTAACAAATTGGTCCTTAATATATATAATATATATGTTGGTCCTTTTTTTTTTTTTAGATGAAGTCTCGCTCTGTTGCCCAGGCTGGAGTGCAGTGGCGTTATCTCAGCTCACTGCAACCTCCACCTCCCAGGTTCAAGCGATCCTCCCGAGTAGCTGGGACTACAGGTGCATGCCACTACACCTGGCTAATTTTTTGTGTTTTTAGTAGAGACGAGCTTTCAACATGTTGGCTAGGCTGGTCTCGAACTTCTGACCTCAAGTGATCTGCCCGCCTTGGCCTCCCAAAGTGCTGGGATTACAGGCATGAGCCACCACACCCAGCCAGTATCTTTTTATCTGCAAACGTCCAAAGATCTTAAAATATTTGTATAATATTTCATTACTACAAAAAAGAAATCATAGGTGTTACAGAAAGTCAAACAACTTGCTCTTGATCATACAAGCGAGATGCTAGTTGAACAACAGTAAAAAATACAGTTCTCTTATCATTCCTTTGCCTATTCTAGGTACAAATCCTTGAAAGCTAATAATATGAAATCTTTGTTCTGGTACTCTGACAGAGTTAAAAAGGCAGGGTGACATGGGCCCTAAATCTTATGATCAGAAAAGCTCCGGGCCTTTTTCAACTGTAATCACCTTATTTTAATGAAAAAGTTTCTGAGTAATGACGGTCTCACTGACTGCATAATATATACGCCCAGGTAGCTAGGACAGATCATCAGGTTTTCACCTTCACTTCTGCTGACTGTATTGTCTTTTTTCCCCATTTACTTTAAATTTATTTATTATTAGTATTAGTATTTCTTAGAGATGGGGTCTCGCTATGGTGCCCAAGCTGGAGTTTAGTGGCTATTCACAGAACGATCACCCGTACTACAGCCTTGAACTCCTGGGCTCAAGTGAACCTCTTACCTCAGGCTCCCAAGTAGCTTGGGACTACTGGCATGTACCACCATGCCCAGCCCCATGGAACTTTTAAAGAGGTGAGAGGCAGACCACATTCAATTATACCTTAAATGAGAAGCAAACTAAGATACTCCCCATGAGTTTCTCTATCATTATTCTCACAGGACTTCCACAGAAATTCTTCCTACTCACTACATTCCACCCTTCTTAATTCTATTTCACTTAATAGATTTATTATAGACCCTTTATAAAAACCAGTACACAATGTTGATTAGTTAAAAACTACCAACTAATGATGAAGAAACTATGGCATAAGAGGTCAATGTCTTTGCAACATGCATACTTTGGGTAATCATGAATATCACTCATATATTAAATCAGTTTTCATAAATAGATTAGGAAAAATAAAAGGTCAGTGCTGAAGTTATGAGATGAATAAGATATAGTTCTTGTCTTCTAGAAGAGTGGTTTCTAAATTATTTTGACTATTGGCTGGGTGGGGTGGCTCACGCCTGTAATTCCAGCACCTTGGGAGGTCAAGGTGGGTGGATCACCTGAGGTCAGGCATTCAAGACCAGCCTGGCCAACATGGCAAAACTCCATCTCTACTAAAAATAGAAAGATTAGCCAGGCGTGGTGGCATGTGCTTATAATCCCAGCTACTCGGGAAGCTGAGGCAGGAGAATCACTTGAACATGGGAGGCAGAGGTTGCAGTGAGCTGAGATTACACCACTGCATTCCAGCCTGAGTGACTGAGATGCCGTCTCAAAATAATTAATTCATTAATTTTGACTATGAAATGAATAAAAGATTGAGTGTGCCTTCCTAATAAAATATACTTATAAAATATGATTTTCTGATGTATGACTATAAAATATTCAATAACATAAAATTTTTAAAGAGCAAAAATTTTTAAAAATATCAAACATTTAATATTTTCTTTCTGCACCCCAAATGAATTGTCCGTGTATCCTCTGAAGTATACACAACCTATTCTGGAGATCACCAACTAGAATATCACAGACTAGGGAACGCAACCCTACAATATAATAGTATCGATACTATAATGGATAAATGTACACTCTTGTGGAAGGACAGAGACGGCCAAGGTTAATGCTGCCTAGAAGAGGTAAAGAAACACTGGAATTGAGTCTTAATGGATGAGAATACTTTTAGCAAGGATGGAAGGTGGACTTCCTGGGCAGAAATGTGTAAGGAGGCCTGAGAAAACTTGTTTGGGGAACTCTCAGATTTGCTAAAGATGGAACTCAGGACTGAAGAGAGTTGGGGGTGAAAATGAGGATACTGAGCATTAGGAAATGAGTCTGGAAAGGCAGTACAAAATTAGACAATGAAAGCTCTCAGTGCCAATTTAACTTTGGTTTTATCATCCTGTAACACAAGTTCAACTCAAAAGCCTTCAGCAGGTGACTGACAGTTTTTGAAGTAAAAGGTAGTTCTGTCTGAAGACATTCAAATGAAGGGAAAGAGGAGGAGAAAGGAAGAGAGAGGAGGAAGAAACCACTGAGCAAGCCAAATAAAATGTATGAAACTAGTCTTGTTCATGGGCATGGAATTGTAGAGAGCTAAAAGACATTAAGCAAGGGAGGCCGAAGTAATGATGGAGTTTAGATTTTAGAGACCACTCTGGTAGCAGAGTGAAGGCTAAAGTTGACGAGGAGGAATTGGAGGCCAGGAGATGAGTTAAGAATCTCTACTGTGCTAGACAGGACCTGAAGCATAATTAGAGGGGCTCAGTGCAAAATGAAAAGCTGGGAGTAGTGCTGTTCAAAAAGCAGGAAGACAATGTCATTAAACGTACTATTATAAATTACGAAACTTTTCCCTTTCTTCAGTAGTTTTTGACTCCACTTGCCATGCTGCCTTTTATTTACTATTTAATGTCACACTTCCTCCAGTACCAGGAAAAATTACAGCTAAGTGTAAACCTTCAGAGGTGCCAGGGGCCCCAGACTATGACTCAGCAGTGGGTGTCCACTGGCTACCAGGTTCCACCATGCCAGCCACCAAACCTGTGTGTCATGTCATGCAGGGAGGCTGAGGCTTCTTCCCTTCCCGTAGCTGCCCCTGCAACTCACTAGGTACCTGGCTTGGAGATAGGCAAGAGGCTTGTCTCTTCACTCCCTTGCCCTTCCCCAACCCACCCAAACACAGCTGTGGTTTCTATCTACCTGTAAGACATCCCTGGAGATGACAGGCAGGGGCAAGGACTACCCTTACCAAGCCCTGCTCCAAGACACCATGGGTTGTGCTGTCTAATCCCTATCTTTCTCACACTTGTGCAAAGGCCCCTGCCAGGGTCAGAGACTGACAGCTGTGGCTGGGTGAAGAGAGAGGGAGGCTGAATGAGATCAGGGAGTGGGGAAGTGGGCAACAGATAATTCATTCCAGGGAGGCAGCAGGAGATGGTACCATGCCCAAGGTCCCCACGAATGCTCCATTGTCCCATTAAACTTTACTTAGAAAATACAAATCCAAAGATCAATGACTAAGAACTACGAGATGGCAATGATACAGCATTGAACTTCATGCATTGAGCCTTTCTAAGTGAAGGCCCTGTGTACTGCACTGGTCTCATGCTCATGAAGCTGACCCTGGTACTAGTTCAGGGAAGGAACCACAAGTACTGATAAGCGAAGTCAGTTAATGGCAGTGGGACTGGAAAAAGGGATGAATGAATTTGAAGAGAGGTAGACAAGATCTGGTGACAGAATTTGAGAGAAAGGGAAGAGTATATTATGACTCTTAGGGTTTGGCTCTGGGAACTGAAGAAATGTGCAGCACTACAAAGAGAAATTCAAGGGAAAACTTTTTAAGAAAAACATAAAGTGAATACAGTTGGGGGCAAGCTGAGTTTAAATTACTATGGGACATCAGAACCAAGCCATAGTACAATACAGAGGACTGAATGAAAGAATGTTTGCCAAAACAGCATTCTTTTCTATTTCCTGATTTGTTGATATTAATTTCATTGATATACAAATATCATAAAAACACTCCTCTAATATGAAATCTCAGCATTATCCCATTAAACAAACCCACATATAAGACATCTTACAAGAATGGAGAGGCAGAGGTGAACTGTATTAAAAATACAAAAGGTCAAACAATTTAACAGGTATGAATTTATAGAAGAAACTATAACATATGCTATGCAAACATGAACAAGATATAAAAATTTGTTGATAATTTGCAAAAATTAAAAATATTCCACATACGACACTACTGTAAATCAGCTTTTTTCTCTTTAAACTAAATATTATGCTTCTATTTCTATATCCCTGAGTAAAAGTAGTTAGTACTATCTCCCTTATAGTAGGCCAAATTACGGTAGTTTGTATAAAAATGCAAATATGCAAAGTATCAGAAACGATTACCTAAAAAAAAAACTGTAGAAAATCTGCAGCCAATATATAATATATTACATATCTAAAATATATCTAAAACATTATTTCAATTTATAATAAATATTAACATATTAATATTTTCAAATTTTTTATCCTAAGTCTTCTAAGCCTGGTGTTTTACTTTTTAAAAAGTTTTACTCTGAGATATAATTCATGTACCATAAATTCACCCTTTTAAAGTGTGCAACTCTGCTGGGCATGGTGACTCACGCCTGTAATCCCAGCACTTTAGAAGACCAAAGCAGGATGATTGCTTGAGCCCAGGAGTTTGAGACAAGCCTGGGCAACATAAAAAAGATCCCATCTCTCCAAAAGTTAAAAAAAAAAAAAAAATTAGCCAGGTGCAGTGCCATGCGCTTGTGGTTCCAGCTTCACGGCTGAGGTGGGAGGTTCGTTTGAGCTTGGGTGGTTGAGGCTGCAGTGAGCCACGATCGTGCCATTGCAGTCCAGCATGGGTGACAGAGCGAGACCCTATCTAAAAAAAAAAATAAGTAAAAAATAAAAGATGTAACTTAGTGATTTTTGTATATCCCCAAAGCTGTGCAACCATCACCACAGTCTAATTCCAGAACATTTTCATTACGTAACAAGAAACCCCATGCCCATTAGCAGTCACTTCCCATTTCTCCCTCACCCAACTCATAAGAAACACTAATCTCTTTTTTGGTCTGTATAGATTTGCCTATTCTGAACATCTCATATAAATGGAATCATACAACATGTGGCCTTTTGTATGGCTTCTTTCACTTAGCATAATATTTTCAAAGTTCATTCATGTTGTGGCATGTGTCAATATCTCATTCCTTTTTCATGGCTAAATAATAAGTCATTGTATGGATAAATCATATTTTGTGTATCTATTCTTCAGTTGATAGACATTTGGGTTATGACTACTTTGTGGCTATCATAATGCTGCTATAAACATCTGTCTACACTTTATGTGAACATATATTTTCAATTTTCTTGTGTATATACCTAAAAGTAGAATTGCTAGGTCATACAGAAACTCTACATTTAATGTTTTGAGGAGCTGTCAAAGTGGCCACACCATTTTACATTCTAATTTCTCCACATTCTCACCAATACTTATTATTGTCTCTCTTTTTGATTGTGGTCGTCCTAGTGGGCATCAAGTGGTATTTCATTGTGGTTTTGGTTTTTTCTTAATGACTAATGATATTGCGTATCTTCTCGTGTGTATTGCCATTTGTATATTTTCTTTGGAGAAACGTCTATTCAAATTCTTCTAGAGCCTTTTTTTTTTTTTTTTTACCAGCCACTCAACAATCTGACAAAAAATTTTGTATTGATATTATAATCAAATAATACTGTTGGAATGAAGTTTCTTTAAATTGAAATTAGTAGATGTTTAATATAAAAGAAACAAAGCATTTTAAAAATCCAGTGGAATGATACTGGCATTGGTTACGAAATTAAAGGGCCTTATGGTAGAAAGGCAAGCCAAGGGTATTATTGTTTACCAGCAATTCTCATACCTTGCTGAGTATAAGTACAGCTGAGAAGAGCAAAATATTTTTTATTTTTTGCATAGCTAACTCTAGCTTAATCATGAAGGTGGCAAATTTTCTTTTTTACATCTCTGGCTTCAGAACTTCTGTAAAAGAGGTTATACTTAGTAGCTAATTATATGCTCCCTTAAGTGGGCATTAGGCCTTCAAAGTGTTTATTTCTCATTGTGAAATGAGAGGTCTTGTGTTTCCCCTTGCCCATTAAAGCTGAGGAGAAATATCTTTGCTTTGAGAGGAAAAGGGTTTATGGTACATCATCTATAAGAATGAGCTGTAAGTGAGTGTATCTCATCCTCTCTCTCAAACAGCCCTCTTCTCCTGGTTAGGGTAAGTTGGAATCTCCAGTAGTTAGTGCTGCTGCAAGCCCATTTCTAGGAATTGACATAGATTGAGGAGGGCTTCCCTCATTCTTTAATTCTTTCAAGTTTAGAGTCTTGGTAGTATTTCCTAACCAAGCCTGCTCCCTTTTCCTCCAGGTATTTGCCAATTCTCATCCTGTTCCCTTAAGGAGTTTTATCTAACCTTATTCTTTTTTTTTTCTGCTCTGAGACCCTTGGTTCTAAATTATATATTTTCTAAGATATTTATCATTAGAGGATTTTAAAATTATGCCCTTTCTGATTACAAAATGACTTAAAGATATAGTTAATATCTGCAGGCCATAATTTTCTGACATACCCATGATTACTATATGATTTCTACCTTTGGTAATAACATTTTCATAGACATATGAATATACTCACATCTATATATTCACACATATGAATATATATATATATATATATATATATATATATATACTGTTCATTAAAAGAAGTCTCACTGGATGGCGATCCTATTATGGATTTTAACTCCATGCAGATGGTTAGTGAAAAGAGAGAAGAAACACGGATACAGAGTCTTTAAGCATCATGGGAAATAAGTTTTAAGTATCCTCTTGGAATACAGTAACGCTGAGAATATGAAAGTTGGAATTGTATTGTAGCTTGGATGCTATGAATTGAATTTCAATGTTTCACCCTGAAATCTGAGATTCTTAGGCTGGTCAGAGGTAAAGCAAGTATTTTGTAAATTTACATTGGTCATCTGAACTGATCATGGCAAACACAGAAGGGCAACTAACAGGCAATGCAGCAATTAGTATGTGAGTAACAAGGGCCACTGAGAAAATACTGCTTCTTAGTTTCTTATGTCAGACTTGAAGGTAGGAAAGAAAGCACTGATATTCACAGGTAAGACACTGACTAAAATGAGTTCCTAATATTTTATCAGTCATTTAGACAAATGGTTTACAACCCTAGCTGCATATTAGAATCATCTGGGACCTTTAAAAAAATACAGAAGACTGGGTTCTAGTCTAGAGATTTTGATTTAACTGGTCTGAGGTGGAGTCTAAGCATCAGTATATTTTTTGAAGTTCCTTAGGTAATTTTTATGTATGGCCAGAGTTGAAAACCCCTAGTTTGGACAATGGACACTTACTAGTCTTTATTAAATAGCAGACGTGAAGCTTTCTATCTCTTTGTTTAACTTGGAAAAACACTTACATAGGATCTTATAGAGGATTCAAAACAGAAACCAATAGCAACTGAGTCTGATAATCTCGATACTTAAGACACATTTCTTTTTTACACAGGACTTTAACTTAGTCTATATCTTATTTCCCAGGGCTTTACTTTCTTCTAAAAACTATGTAAAGATTTGGTTTTTTGACAATGTTTTGTTTCTAGTGCATTTATTTGATTGGGAATGCTTAGGTGTCACAGTGACAAGAGCACAAGGAGAGTTACATAGGAATATTCAGCTACTGCCTTAGTTCAACTATGTTTTCTGGATGTCTAAGCATAATTTTTGGTGCCTGAATTCTTTCAGAGCCAAGCTCAAAGCAAACACAAATGAAGCAGCTGCAACGGTATTGTGTTATACTTACATGAAAGGCCAACTTAGACCATTGTGTTATGAAAATCAGAACACTAAGCCTAGTACCTGGCCCAGAACACAAGCAGTTCCCTCTTGACCAAAGCCAGATTGATGGTATCATATAAGTAGAAGTGATTAAAAAAATCATAAATATCAATAGTCACTTTATAAATAGAGTATAAAGAAAGAAGCCTGTTCCAAAATATCAGGCACTGTGAAACAAATAGACATGATTACAAGACATAATCATTTTCTCTTTCTGAATTAAACTTAAGTATGTACCTGGATAACTTTTCATTATTTATTCAATTGTTCCTCATCATCCCAGTAATTTCATTTAAATGAAAGTCTAGCACGATGTTAAAGAAAAAATGAAAAATGATCTTTAAAAGAGGAGAAAATGTCAAATGACTAAAGTTGTTTTTGAAGAACAGTCAAAACTCAGATGTGCAAAAACATTGTGAATTTATACATATGTATGACACCTAACAGGTTCCAAGAAATAGTCACAGAAACAAATCATTAAATAATAAAGAATTCTATCTAGTTTCAGTTACCAATATAAGTAGACAAAGTATACACTACATAACTAAAACACCACAGTTCTGAATTTCAAATATTAATTAAAATCTCTCTTTCAGGAAAAAAATCTATCCATTCTGCTCTTATCCCACATGATCTCTTATTAAATGTTTATTAAATGTAATTACATATTTAATATCCCATTTGACTAGGGACATTATCAGTAATACCAAGAGAATATATGTGAGATAAACTCATTCGATTCTGGTCTTTGATAATTCATGCATATTTTATCTATTCAACAATTATTTGTTGAATGTTTGCTCTGTGGGAGGTACTGTGTTAGGCACTGGGGTTGTTATAAAGATGACCGGAACAGATACGTGTTGTCTAATGAGGGACAGAACCTACAAACAAATAATTGCAATTGGAATTACAGTATGTGTGAAGAAAATGGAATGAGAGCGAAGGAAGGAAGAAACTCTCCTATAGATCAGGGGTCCTCAACCCCAGGGCCATGGACCAGTACCGGTCTGTGGCCTGTTAGGAACTGGGCGGCACAGCAGGAGGTGAGCAGCAGGTAATCGAGTAAAACACCAGCTGTATTTACAGCTGCTTCCCATCACTTGCAGCCTGAGCTCTGCCTCCTGTTAGATCAGCGGTGGCATTAGATTCTCACAGGAGCACATACCCTATTGTGAACTGCGCATGCGAGGGATCTAGGTTGTGTGTTCCTGACGAGAATCTACTGCCTGAGGATCTGTCACTGTCTACCATCACCACCAGATGGGACCATCTAGTTGCAGAAAAACAAACTCAGGGTTCCCACTGATTCTACATTGTGGTGAGTTGTATAATTATTTCATTATATATTACAACCTAATAATAACAAATAAAGTGCACAATAAATGTAATGCACTTGAATCATCCCCAAACCATCCCTCCCAACCCAACCCTGGTCCGTGGAAAAATTGTCTTCCACAAAACTGGTCCCTGGTGCCAGAAAGGTTGGGGACCACTGCTGTAGATCATTACTTTTTCTTATGGCTATGATTAGATAAGAGTACAAATACATTTCAATATTGCTGAAAACCAAGACATTGCCTTAACCTACAGGTTCAGTAGCCATATAAATTTCCTCTTCTTCCCTATAGGTTCAGTAGCCACATAAATTTCCTCTTCTTCCCTCATTTTTGAATGTTATTATACATGAACACCCTGCTGTACCAGTTGCCTATTTTAAGTTTTTAAAAGTATAAATTTTTGTGAATGAGGAAGACATACAAAGGTTTTTTAGGGTTCCCTGCTTTGAGCTCACTGTTATGGTTATTCTTCTTTCCGTCTTACTTGGCATCAACCAGCAGGATATGAGTGATCCTTACCCACTGGCTTCTCCTTGATCTCCTTAAGGCTAAATATTATTCTAGAAAAATCAGTAGTATCAGCTGAAAGGCCAGGGGTGAGTGCTAGGCTGGCCTTCTATTGAATGATAGCCCCTTACCTATCACCCTGAGTTGGAATAGTGACAGCAAGAGGAAAAAAGACTCACTTAAGAGAAGAGTCAAGTAATTTACCCATATTTCACAGTATTCATGCCACTTTGTTTAGTTTTAGAGTCAAAGACAAATATTCCAATAAACACATCTTTAATGCTTCAGCAGCAAGTATAATTTGGTTAAGTTTGATAAACAAACTCAATCACAGTCTTGCCCCCACCTACCTTTCCAGCCTTCTCACCTGCCATTTTTGCCCACATACTTTTCAATTCCTGTCTCACTCAGTTCTTTCTATAATCCCTGGAAGCATCAGTCATCCCATGACTGTGTGTCTTTCCAAAATGCCATTCCCGCAGGCTGGAGTACTTTCTTCCCCTGTCAATTATTTTCTTTCAGCCTTTGAAACTCTGCTCAAATGCTGCTCCTTGTCAAAGCCTTAACTTACACATTGTGTTGTTAATAACTTGTGTAACCATGCTCACCTATCTCTTTATGAATCTGGTCATTTTTCTATCTCTTGCTACTAGGCTATATATAGGGTCTCAGAATGGAAAACTTTGTTGTACCATGCACAGTACGCCAAGAAGGTGTCAATTGATGAATCACCAATACTTTGCCCAAAGTAAGCATTCAATTAGTGTGTCATTGTAAATAATTTCATTTAGGACTTCTTAAAATCTATTTTATCTGCTCTCAGTAAGTCTGAAAATGGAGCTCGGAAGAATAAGGTCCTTTTTGAGAGTCCACTACTATAATTTTGGGGTCCAACTGATGAGCGGTAAACCTACTGCTCACCATAGCAATGACATCTGAATCCTGGAACCACTGGTACTTGTGGTAAAATATTGGTTCTGTCTCTTCATAAAGTTAACATAGAAACGATCTGAGATATTGCATAAACAACTCTAAGTTAAATATCTCAAAGTCTGACTCCTTTTTGTACTGCTATCCTAAATTCAGATATTGTATAAACAACTCTAAGTATCTCAAAGTCTGACTCCTTTTTGTACTGCTTTCCCAAATTCAAAGAGTCCACTGTGATATTAATTATAAATGTATTGTGTGTTGACCTGAAAATTAGACATTCTTCTAATCAGCAATATATTTAAGTGATGTAAATCACACTACTATTGGTATTACATGAAACTTTAAAAAAAATACAATGAATTTCTACAGATATCCAAGTACTCATTTAGCCAGCATATTTTGATTTCTCTTAAAAAAATATAAATTATTTATCTAGCATGATCAAGGAATGAGGTACTTCACAAACCACTTTTCTGGACAACAAGTTTTATAAACATCACATATCTTCAACATTTTAAATATTCTCAATGGATACATGTCACATAATATAACATAGTTCCACTTTTTTAAAAAGTAGCAAAATAAATATAATCTCACTTTTTCTTGATGATTCAGGATCATTATTATCAATGTCAATTTCTGCACTATAGACTATCCTGGAACACAACAATATCCTTAAGCTCTAATTTAAATGTAAAGCTGTTTGCCTTTATCCTAAGTGAATTCGGATTGTTTTTATGATTCTCTGCTTTTCATTTTCTCTGTCTCATCCTTTTACTTACTGACATTTCTTTGTTGTTGTTGTAATCAGTGTGTTCTAATGGTTATTTTTCAGGAAACTCTTTAGGTGAGGGCCTGTGAATGGTTACATCCTCCTAGAGAGCTAAGTGCATGGGTGCACGGGCTTTGTGACTGTCATTTGCTAGACAGAGGCCCTTTTCTTCCCTCATTATTTCTAAATCTACAACGCGGCTGAGATTGTCAGAAGAGTAAGCGGTTTGTAAGTAACGCTAGCTTTCATATGTTTATCATTATAGTTATAATTTTCACTCAAGAATTACTAGTCATATTATTAAGATACATCTTAAATTAGTCATCAACTTAAATAAAAATTATGGTTCTTAATTAATTCAGATTTTCAAAGCCTGGCCATGAACTTGAGACTCAATATAGGATATGCTTTAATGTTACCTACCATATTGCAGAGGGATATTCATCCTGTTATCAACTTTTTCAAAAAAATTTAAGAGTCACCATTCCATTCTAGCATGATGGTGTGAAAACTTCAAATTCTAACTCAATCCTTTTCACCAAACTTTGCATACCGACAGTCAGTTTTACTCTATTCTTTCTGCATCATTGGAAAAACAAGGAGGTGAAAAATAATGTTTTTTCTCATTCATGAGAAAAATAAAAAATAGGTAGCTATGTTTATGGAACAAAAAATTTAGTAAAAGACACTAAATCTGATATTTTAAAATTCCTGTCATAATTTGCTTAGAATATTAATCCAATACTTGCTTGTGATCTTTGAAAATGAGAACATTTGTAAAAATTTGAAAGGTGTCCAGTAACTGCTATTCATAAACTCTTCAAGGTCCTGAGATACAACAAGCAAAAATCTTGCTCCTCAGGGTTAACACAAAATAAAACACTCATTTTGGTTATCTTATGCATGAATGCCAATTTATATATATCAACAAATCAGTTCCACTTAAAAGGTCATCCCAACTTTAAAAAAAGTATTAGAATAAAGGCAGACTACACCATATTAACTTGGCTGAATTAAGAGAAATCTTTTTTTTTCCACATAGAAAAGTCTATTTCTACCTTATACTGATTTTCATTGTACCTAGAATAATGACCAATCTCATGAAGCAATTCAAGTATAAAAATAATTAATTTTAATAAAATGATATGATTAGGAAATAAATATATTTCTTATCCAAGAAAATAGGTGATTTAAAATCTTGGTTACTCACAGTTATATCAAAAAAGTCCAAAACAGGTCCATAACTGATAGTCAGCTGACCTGATCACATATGGTCCTTCCATCTCAGTACTTTTTTTTCTTTAAAGAGATGGGGTCTTGTTCTGTGGCCCAGGCTTGAGTGCAGTGGCACAATTATGGCTCACTGCAGCCTCAACCTCTTAGGTGCAAGCAATCCTCCCACCTTGGCCTCCCCTGGGACCACAGACACAGGCTACCATGCCCAGCTGATTTTTTTTTTTTTTAATTTTTTTTATAGAGGCAGGGTCTCACTATGTTGCCTAGGCTGGTCTTGAACTCCTGGCCTCAAGCAATCCTCCCACCTCAGCCTCCCAAAATGCTAGGATTACAGGTGTGAACCACTGGGCCCAGCCTCTTTTGTATTTAATGCTGATTTTCAATACTGCCTGGTCAATTTAAGGAGTTAGTTTCTTTCAAGGTTTTTCTTAAGCACTTCCATGGCCATCCAAAAGATAGCTTAAGCAAAGTGCAGACCAAGTCTTAGGATTAGAATTCACAATTGTCTAATTCTCTGTGAATTTAGTCTGCAACTTTCTGAGTCTCATCACTCTCTGCTTATGTTCCAGCTCTGAAAAATAAAAAAAATTACATCCCATTCCTAAAAAAAAAACCTCCCACCAGCTTCTTCACAGAATTGTGAAAGGTTTTTGCTAGCAACTTGATAAAAAGATGTCTGCAAGGATTTGAACTCTACAGTTGAGAGGAATTTGAACTTAATGTAGTTACATATTTTGTAAGTACCCTGTGAGTAAAAATAATATTCCCTAAAACCTAATAAATATTATACTGAAAGTAGTGGACGGCCGGGTATGGTGGCTCAAGCCTGCAATCCCAACACTTTGGGAGGCTGAGGCGAGTGGATCACTTGAGGTTAGGAGTTTGAGACCAGCCTGGCCAATGTGGTAAAACCCCGCCTCTACTAAAAATACAAAAATTAGCCAGGCATGATGGTATGCACCTGTAATCCCATCTACTCCAGAGGCTGAGGCAGGAGAATCGCTTAAACCTGGGAGGTGGAGGTTGCAGTGAGCGTTATCGTGCCACTGCACTCCAGCCTGGATGACAGAGTGAGACTCAGTCTCAAAAAAAAAAAAAAAAAAAAAAAGAAAGTAGTTGACATTAACCACAGTTAATTTATACAAGTTTATGAGTCTATCCTTTAATCACAGAACTATAAAGAAATTCTTGATGAGAAAAATGTTTGGATTCTTTAGTAGCTGTCTCTAACTCTAAGAAGAAAGGAGAAAAGTAAAATATTCTTATAAAGAAGATAAACACTTACTGGTACTTTGAAGGGTGAGGTATTTACAGTATCCATGGAGTTGGGTTTCTCTGATGTACTGGTCCCTGAGATACTCCGTCTACGAGGGGACCTTTCTGCTGGTACCTCTGGAAAAAAGGAGGAAAGTTGAAACATCATTAAGAACCCCAAATTTAGGATCTTCCACTAAACTGTAAAGTTATTGGTTTTTCACAATAAACCAGCATGCTTTAAAGGTACATTACATTCTATCTCACATAATTTGTCTATCTTTGAGGTGCTTAAACTATCAAGACACTAGAGAGACTTGGTCACAGTTAAGAATCTGCTTTAGTGTGACAGTTTATATTTTCATCTGTGCACATATAAAAATAATTTCCTCTGAGCTATGTTTAATATCTTTAAGTTCACTTAATAGTTGCTTCTCACGGTATATAAATCTACTTCTCTATGTGTCAGCAATGTAGGAGTTAATAGAATAAAATGGAATTTCTAATATTCTTCTGAACAAAATATAGTCTAATGTTGCATATGATTTGATGGTGTTTGCACAAAGGTCAAAGTTAGTTCTGTGCAGATAAGATGATTCACCAGACTGCAACAAAAGGGCCATGAGAAGACTGAAAGCTGCTGCCAAGATAAAATAACATATATGCCTATGCAGATATAAAAATAGATCAGCTTCTCCTTGTTCTGGCAATATGACCTTACTAAGATCTTACTCTGGAATCCTAAATCTGTTCAAACTGACCTAACAAGCTTAGGATTTTGCAGATAATGTGATCTTCTCCCATTTGATTACTATATACTGTATTAAGGCTACATTTTAAAGATTTTTTCATAGAGTGATATATATATATATACACATGTATATATATATGCATACACACGCACACACAGATGATAGATATATACGTATTATACCTTTATCACAACTGCTTCCCATCGCCACTTCAACTGACAGACATAAAGGAATCCAGCTTCTCAGATAACATTAGATAATCTCAACATGGACAAGGAAAAAAAAGCCACATCCTAAAAAAAGTATTCTGTGTTATCTTCCAGATCTTAGAAAACAAGGAGTAAATCGTAACTCCGGAGACTGACATTTTGATTCCTGCTGTTCTCCCTTTAAAAGACAGATGCAGTTTAAACTTCCATTTCTGGCCTCCTGGCCCCTGGGATCCGTGCTACTTCCACTTAAGAGAGAGCGTTTTTTCTCTCGCTCCCTCTGTGTCTTGCTCTTCCCCCTCCCTCTCCACAGCTTGCAGAGAGAGCAAGCAAGAAAGAAATACACAGGACTGCAGCTATTCAATCAATCGTTCTGACTGCACATCCTCATTAGTTACTTTCAGGCTATTAACAGACGCCCAACCACTGCCTTCCCTCAGTTACTGAAAATTTCACTGTCTTACACTTATCTGCAGCAAGAAAAAACATTTACTGAAATGTATATTCAGCTAGTGCCAAAAGGACACCATTTTACACAGACCCAGTAATGCACACAAATCAATTCCTCCTATGAAAAGCCAATTGGAAGTGCTTACTCTTTTACTATCTCTGCATGCTGGACACTGATTTTCTTTTCCATGACTAAACATATCTTCTCTGTGACATCTTGACTGGTAAGGCACAAGCCAAATTGGAACACTCCTAAAGACTGAGAGGCTGACAACATAGCATCTTATATGCTTGCAGTACAAGAGAGTTCCATACTACTACTGTATTTTAAAATTATGACCAGTAACTGTTAACTTCTCTCTAACCATCACTAGTTAAATGAGCCTTAATGTGCAAAGCCGTTTTCAGAATTAGGTACACATGACTTCTAATGCACATCGCTGAAAAATGGCAGCATAATTGGCTCAGATTCATGGGAATGGCACAAAGCACTGAATTTAAGTAAATCAGCTTGTTGGAGCACATTGAACAGAAAGACTTCCAGACTTCAGGAATATGACTCTACAGAGTAATTATCCAAGTTAGATGACTCTACGTGGCTAGGGGCAAAGCAGGCAGGGAATGGGGCTGGTGAAGGTAGAAAAAAAATCTCACCTTTTCTCTAATAATTACCTATAAAGGTAACCTCATATCAAATTAGAAGATACTGGAGATTTAATATTACAATATAGTATGTTTTAATTTCTGAATAATTGACAGAGAAACTAAATTGGAGGAAAAATAAATTTCATTACCTGGGATAAAATGATCTAGTAAACCATTTCCTTAATTTGCAATGTTCTGGCTAAGGAAAGAAACTGAAATTAACTTCCTCACTTTCTTCCAAACATCCAATTTTAATTTTCAGGCATACAAACTCATTAAATGAATATGTTTCAATGCTTTTCACTATTTGAAATTATATTGACTAAAATTAGTGGCCACATTTCAAACTCCAATAAATATGGTATTGTTATACTTCTGTTTTCTTTTCTCTTTTTAAATTCTCTTTCTGTATTATGGGAAAAAAATACAATGCTGATGTAGCTTATAGGATGTATTACTGGGTCCAGAAAGAAGATATTAAATCATTCCTGAAGTTTGAACAATTTCCACTAAAGAGGGGCAAGAAGGGGAAGAAATAAGGTAAAGCTAAATCACCTAATGAAAAGAAGTTTACACTTTGTTGCTTTCTCAACCCGCACAATAATAGCACTCATCTGCTAGTGTAGAATAGGCTTTTGGAGAATCCCAGTTCTTTAGTTCTCAGAAGATTCATAACTACTTCAAAGCATACAGAAAAATAAATACCCCAAGTACCAATGTCCACTTAGAAGCAAGGTAGCAGCATTAGCAAGAGCGGAATGAGCAACCTGCTGGATTAGTCACAGGACGGACTGCATATTAAACTTGTGCCTTTAACTTTAAAACTGTAAGCAGAAAGGAAAGCTGCTACTATGCTCTAAGAGCTACATTTCTGCTCAGTTTGAAGGAAAATCTACACTAGTTCCAGTAGACCAAAATTAGACAGCTGTATCCTCTACCCCCACTCATGCTACATACTATTGCATTATTTGCACCTGCTATAAAATTAATGTTCTTTTCATAGTTACAATATTTAATTATAGTCATTTTAAAATATGCCCATTCTCTAAGATTGATGAGACAAGAGAGATACAATATTGTTTCAGATAAAGGCCTGAAACTGCCTCACTATCTCATCTCTAAACATAATATTTTTCATCTTCAGATTGAAAGGCAAAAAGAGTTATAAAAAGCCTGGTTAAGTTTTAAATTTATCTCTTCATTTTCTTTGCCATTGAATATGACCTCAGATGATGTGATGACTTATAATGATGAGAGATAACCTCCAATACAGCTCCATATAGAATGATGTACTGAACAAAGACAGCATCTGGATGTTTTTCTTAGCAGCTCTACCAACGATATGTACGATTCTGTGTAAGCCATTTCACCTTTTCTGTCCTAGTCTTCACCATTTAATAAACTGGGTTATCCAGACCAAACAGAGATAAAGACAAGATTAATGAGTTTATATGCTTTGAGGCAAAATTAGCTTTCTGGAAGGAAGAATCTTTTAAAATCCAAAATAGAGTACTATCATTTCCTCAACATACATTTCCTCTATGTCAACACGCTTTCTTTGGAAAGTGTGGCAAAGAAACTGAAAATTGGATAATTACAGGGGCAAATATACTTTTGGTGGAGGATGTTCCTGTTCAACAAACAGAAGTCAATTTCTGCCTTAGAACCTAACAGTGTATACATTGCCTTTGGTTCACTTACCAGGGAATAAATGCCACAAATTCCTATCATGTATTTGGGAGGACCCTAAGGAGTAAGTTAGAAGGTGACAAGTGTTTTGGGGGAAATAAAAAGTAGTCAGGGAGATGAATAGGTAGAGTAATTTTAAATAGGTAGTTGCATTGCAAAGGTGAGGTGTGAGTCAATACTTCAGGAGGTAAGGAAGTCAGCCTTGCAGGTTTAACAGGGAAGAAGACTACAGGTAGAGGGAAGCTAGTAAAAAGCTTCTAAGGTAAACTGCAGCAAAGAGGCCAGTGGGATTGGTGCCAGTGAGTGGGAACAAATAGTAGGAGATAAAGTCTGAGGGGAACTGGGGCAGACATGTTCAGATAATACTGGCCAATATAAGGACAGTGACAGAAGAAAATGTATATGCTAAGGAAATGACACTATAATACTATTACATTTTAAAGAACCTTTCTTCCAAAAAGCTTATTTTGCACCACAACATATAAACTCATTAATCTTCTCTTGTAAGGACTTTTTTTTTTTAACTCTAAAATGAAAAACCACCTGGTCAGACATGCGTCACCAAAAGGTACAAATCATATTGAAAGTCCATAGATATACACTTACTGGCATTTCTTAATTCTTTTCTTTTTCTTTCTTTTTTTTAAGACAGTCGCCCAGGCTGGAGTGCAGTGGTATGATCTGGGCTCACTACAACCTCCACCTCCGGGGTTCAAGTGATCCTCCTACCTCAGCCTCCTGAGTAGCTGGGACTATAAGTGTGTGCCACCATGCCCGTTTCTAGAGAGGGTATTTCACCATCTTACCCAGGCGAGTCTCTAACTCCTGGGCTCAAATGATCCACTCGCCTTGGCCTCTCAAAGTGGGGTTACAGGCTTGAGCCAACCACCAAGCCAATTTTCTTTTCAGGATTTTGAATAATGAATATGATTCAGAATAAATCTGGAATGTTATTAAGTTTGGAAAGAGAGTAAACCGAAATGTTTATCATATTAACTGAGGGTTACGTTCCAAAAGACTCCGAAAATATCTTAAATGAGAAAGGTATCTGCTACACAATGTCATTACTGTATGGTCAAGTATCTATAGGCATCAATTACTTTTTGTTCAATCTCATTTAACCAAAGTTCATATGCCATATAATATTTGCATATACTTAACTATTATAAATAGCATAAATTTCTTATAATGTCTACCATTTTTAGAATTAGTTACCACAGTGTAAAAAACAGGTAAAGATAATAATTTAAATTTTTTTCTTTTAAAAGAAAGTGTTATACTATAAAAGCTATTTAAGCACCTCTTTGTGAATAATTTTTCTAGGGAAAATATTTTTATTATAATTTTAGCTCATATTGAGGTTTTTTGTGTGTGGTTTTTTTTTTTTTTTTTGAGACACGGACTCAGTCTCCCAAGCTGGAGTGCAGTGGCACAATCTCACCTCCTTGCAGCCTATACTTCCCATGTTCAAACGATCCTCCCACCTCAGCCTCCTGATTAGCTGGGACCACAGGTGCACGCCACCACACCCAGCTAATTTTAGCTCATGTTGAGAATTTATGTGCTAAGTACTGGGTCTAGTATCTAACTTACTTAATCTTTGCTGTAGCCCCTGAGATAGTAACAATTGTTACTCTCTCTGAGGATGGTGGCAAAATTTAAAAGGGAATAAAGTAAGTTCAGAGGAGTAAATTCAGCAGGAAAGGTAAATAAAATGTAGAAAGATATTTATAGCTTTAATTTGGTGAGCAATTATATAAGAAACTAAAATATAGTAAAATTCTCAAGTTATAATAGAACAGAAAAATATTACATATCACAGATGCAGTTTCTTTGGCATATACAGGATGTCTAAGCACTTCATATTAATGGCAACCTGAACCAATTCCTAGTAATTTTTTGCACAGAATTATAAAACATGAATAAAGGTAAATACTCTTTCAATTATAATTATTCACATGCCTCTTTAATAATTTTGATATTTGTAGGTAGGAAACAAGTTTCTAATGTATTTCTCATAAAGCGAATTCTTCAGTTTACTTCAAAAGCCTTTTTAAAAGTCAACATTTCAACAAAACATGATAAAACACTGAACACAAACCAAACTGTGTTTGTGTAACCATTCAAGTCACCGAAATTTTGGCATATATAGTGTTGCTGTGAATGAGTCCACTTCACTATAATCTATTTTCCCTTGCATTGTGTAAATAATGACAACATTAAATAGGATGTGGTATGTCGGTGGTTCAAATTATTAATGAATGAAATAAGCAAGTAACTTCTCTCTCCATGCTGTGAATTCTGAATTAGGAAGGTTCTTCTTCCATAGGATGCACAGAAGACATTTAAGAAACAGAATAGGAAGGATGAAATAGTAGGAGGAAATGGGTTTATAGCTCTTCAGTAAAGAGGGGCTTTAATAACAAATGGCAAATTGTGAAATAAAAAAGGCTTTCATGAAAATAAGGTTTCATATTTTTTTTGCTGGAGGACTCCTAAAGGTAATAGGAACTTAAAAGACAGAGTTAGAAAAATATTATAAAGAAAAGTGACAAGAGCAAAGAGAAGAAACATCACATACTGCATTTATATGGCTGCTAACACTATAGCACCTGGGTGTTTTTATAAACTTCATCCACCATTTTCAGTAGGATACTTTCTGCTGTATCCCACTTTTACTGCCTTAAAGCCTATGCACTGTCAGCCACAAGCATCCAGCGGCTCTGAAATACAAATCCTCAGAGCCACTTTAATTC
Source organism: Hylobates moloch (assembly GCF_009828535.3). Taxonomy (NCBI): domain Eukaryota; kingdom Metazoa; phylum Chordata; class Mammalia; order Primates; family Hylobatidae; genus Hylobates; species Hylobates moloch. Next base: position 55,454,301 of record NW_026652283.1, read on the forward strand.
ACCCAATTTGTATCACTCAGACTGCAGTACTTCACTCAAACAAGTAGTCCTTTCAAGTTTGCATGCCCCACACACTCCAATATGTACAAATTGGTGCTAAGTCCATAAATGTGGTAAATTCTCATAAAGTAAAGCCATCCAGTCTCCCCACCATTTCCTTGCCTCAGTAAATTTATTATTATTATTTTTAAATATTTCTTCTTGTTAACATAATAGAAAAACAATTTTTTTCCCCAGCCAAGGGATCTGAATACCACCCACAAGTATTCCATTTCTTCAACTTAGGGCTTCACATGACAATGTTGGATGAGATGGTAGAGAATACTTTTAGTGCCAACAACACTCTCAACTGAAAAGGCCAAGAAAATAGCTCAGGGATATTTATGTTATCTTAAGTTTCAGATAGAAAACATATATCTAGTTCTTAGTGACGACAACTGGGTATCTTGATGATGATGAAAACATAACAATGACAAGTACAACATCAAATTGTCATGTTTGGTGCAAAAGTAATTGTGGCTTTCGCAACTTAAAAAATGCGAAACCACAATTACTTTTGCACCAACCTTATATTATGCCTTATTATTTGCTACATGTTTTATATAAGTTCAATCTTTAATCCTCAAAACAATCCTTTGGAGGTGGAACTATCAACTTATTTTACAGATAAAGAAACAAGAAGATGTTCTATTACTCTGCCCATGTTTGCACAGCTGGTAAAAAGGGTGGGGGCAGGATTAGAATCCATGCAGTTTGGCTTTAGAGACAGCTTTAATCGCCATGCATTCTATCCTGTTCTCCATGTGTTTTGTATAATGGGCTGCAATGGAGGAAAAAAATAAGATGAATGATCACAGAGACTCCAGTTTTCTTCATATTTTAAAGAGAATTAAGTCATTCTCTTGAGGTGTTTTCTGCACACAAAACCTGTAAAGAACAACTCAATCCTTGAATGCTGATGCTGATAAAAACATTCCAGTCAAGAAACACAGAAAGGTGAGGCAAAACAATAACAAGGGACAAAAGTTTACTAACTTAATGACAAAAGTTAATGGTGAAAAAATGTGAACAAAACAGGAAACAACTTATAAAGAATATCTAATACTGATCCCTTGAATAAAAAGTGACAAGAGCCCTCCAAAATAAAGCATGTCAATGCCACCAATCTTCAGTATACCTATGTGGGGAGATAAGTACTTAGATAAGTTGTATGAGATGAACAGAGATAAAAAGCATTAATATTTTAGGTTTTGCAAAGAACAATTACTAAACAACAAAGCATTGTTCAGCATAAAATGACTATTTTGAACATGTCAGTCCAATTATTTATAAGGTATTAACTTCGGTTTGGTATTTATAAGATCTCAACTTCAGTTTGGTGAGTTTTATTTTGTCGTCAACTGTGGAAGATAATCTCTTCTCATCTACAGATAGGGCCTAACACCTTTATTTAAACCTCTCCTGTAACTGATTTAATAATATATACTCATTATTAATATGCTTCATATATAACTTTTTCTGTAACTGATTTAGTAATATATTCTCATTGTTAATAGGCTTCATATATAATTGGGGGTATAATGGTAGATTTATTCATACCATAATTTTGGTGGGCAGTGAACATTAAAAAAAAGATTTAGTCTTGATTATGCCAGAGCCTCTGTTTGGGTTTTATTTCCCAAACAAATATTAATAGAGGACATTAAAAAAAGAAAACATACAAATATGTAAACTTGTAATATAAAGATGAGAACTTAATCATTTACCGAGAACTAAATATGCACATGACACTGTACAAAAACAAAATCATTTCCACTCGACATCACCCATTAGTGAAGGTAATAAAAAAGAAAGGAGCCTATGATGTTGATTTGCCCCCCTTTAGCCAACACACACTGCTAAGTATCTCTTCGAAACGGCTGTTGGCTTCATTTTGTCTTCTTTATTTCCACTACCATCCACCATCCTAATCTAGGGCTTTTTATCTTCTCATGCAGATTATGGCAGGAAGCTCCTAACTGCTCATACTGACTCCAGTCTCTCCCTGCTTAAAGCTATCCTACTCATCATTACCAGATTAATCTCCCTAAAATATTACTTTCTGGATGAAATTTCCTTCCTAGAGATCTTTAGATAGTCAGACATTAGAAAAAAAAATCACCTGGCCCTACTTTGCATATTTAGTCCTTTCTGCCAACAATTTTCAACAATTTGCCTCAGTCAGATGATCTCTAATCTCAAACTGGCCACATTCATTCTCATATGCCTGCTTTTGCTAATAGTTTTCACCTACATATCTGCCAACTCTTAGATGACCTTCAATATCAACTTCATCTACTTCCATAAAACCAGGCCTAATTACTCACATTTCTTTGATTTCCAATTAATACATTTATATAAGTTCATATTCTTTGATTATATGTGTTCTAGTTTTGGGTACCAAACTAAACTATATTCCTGACTAATACTGACACTAGTGTTCCATAATGGAGGTCTTATGTCACTGCAAGATTGGAATCATCTTGTGATCGTGTCTAAATTTTTAAACAAATTTTAACAGGTAGAATTCTGTTTTAAGTATTTCTCTCACAATGTTTTTATAAACCATTTGCACCCATTCTTGCTTGTCTGCAGGGATTATTAAGATAGAATAAAAGATAATAAATAATGGCAAATATATTTTAACAACTAAAAAATCGTTAAGCATACTTTGGACACGTTCCCCTACCCCCACTCAATAGATATATGTGCTTATAATCATGACTCTATTAGGTACAGCCATATAGAACTGCCTTTTTTTGGTAGATTAAAATGGTAAAATACCAGCAATTTCATATAGTTCAATTTAATACACAATAAATTGATACATTTTCTAGTTACCTCTAACTCACACATGGAATTAAATTCTACCATCTGGTTGAGTTTAAGACCACTCTCCTTTATGTATATTAAATTGATAATTTTTCTTCTAATTTTTTTCTTTTTATTTTGATCTATTAGTGACATAGCTATCACAGAAAAATTGAGATTATGATAAATAAGCCTCATGGGAAATTAGGTTTAAAATTTTGAGGATTTTCCTTCTATGCATCATTCTATTTAAAAAGGTCACAAATTGGCGGGGCACGGTGACTCACGCCTGTAATCCCAGCACTTTGGGAGGCCGAGGCTGGTGCATCACTTGAGTTCAGGAGTTCGAGACCAGCCTGGGCAACCTGGTGAGAAACCCATCCCTACAAAAAATACAAAAATTAGCTGGGCATGGCGGCATGCGCCTGCACCTGTCGTCACAGCTACTATGGGTAGGGGGCGCTGAGGCTGGGGGACAAGGCGCTGAGGTGGAAGACACAGGGCTTGACTGACAGAGTGAGACCCTGTCTCAAATTAAGTCACAAATTTCCAAATTTTATTGAGAAGCACACTTGAACATAATTACATTTAAGTCTTGATAGCTTACTCATTTTCTTTAGATATCTGTTCAGCTTAATTTCCTTTAGTTTTTAAATGATACATCCCCAAAAGGAAAATTTTTGCAAGAACATCTTCTGTTCTACACTTTCTCTGTTGTAAGGAAATCCCTAAACAAAGGATGTAAGACTTAAAAACTCTAAGGGAACCATGTCCACCTGTGAGACTCAGTATGGATTCAATAGCCATACTGAGGTACTTTTTGCTTTTAAATTTAGATGCCAGAATGCTAATTTATTCACTCACTATGAAAAACTGAATTATCACTGATTGGAAATATTAATGCAAGTGTGCTTTGACATTAATTATTTTTCTGAAGTCAAGCTGTATGAGAAATTAAACCATAATCAGTGGTAGATTTTAAACTACTGACTCCATTTCTCTCACTCTCCTCTCTTCCTTCCTTCTCTTCCTTCCTTCCCTTCCTTCCCTGCCCTCCCCTCCCCTTCCTTTCTCTCTCTCTCTTTTGAGACAGGGTCTTGCTCTGTCACACCCAGTAAAGTGGCAGAATCACAGCTCACTGCCTCAAACTTCTGGTCTCAAGTGATCCTCCCAACTCAGCCTCCCCAGTAGCTGAGACTACAGGTGTGCTCCATTGTGTCTAGCCTCTATTTCTTTAATGGTTACAGGTCACAGGCCTAATTACATTTTTTTATTGCTTCTACAATTTTAAGTTACATTTTTCTTAAAATGTCCACTTGTCTAAATTTCCAAATATATTATCAAAAAGGTCTTTTTTATAATAGTCTCCTATTTTTCAATTCTCTAATTTTCTATAATTATACCCTTTTTTCATGTGTCAACATTGTTTATATTTTCTCTTTTTAGCAAATCTTGTCTGTTTCATCTATTTTCATTAGGCTTTTTAAAGGAACAACTCTTGGCTTTATTGATTTCTATTTTCCATTTCATCATTATCTACTCTTATTTTCATTATTTCTTTCCCTAAACTTTCTTTGGGTTTATTATTTTTCTAACTTGTTGAGTTAAATGCTTAGCTCATTAATTTGTAGCCTTTGCCCTTTTCAATGTAAAAGACTATACATTTCATTTAAGAACAATTTTAGTAATATTCCACAAGTTTTGACATACACTATTTTCAGTATTGCTTAGTATTTTATAATTTCCATTATGTTTTCTTTTTTGACTAACAAGTTATTTGCAAGTAACTTTAAAAGACTGCAAAAATAAAGGTTTTTAAAGTAAATTTTTGTTACTAATTTCTAACTTAGTTCAACTGTTATTAGAGAATGCAATCTGTATAACTTTGAAATTTATGAGATTTGTTTTATGACCTGGTCTATTGCCAGTTTTTATAAAGATTCTGTATGTGCTTGAGAAGACTAATTGTTGGAGTCAGGATTCTATATATGTCCATTATATCAAACTTACTGCGTTTTTGAATATTCTCTATATCCTTACTAATTTTTATAGATAGGACTGTAGAATTATCCATTTCTTTTTATACATCTGTCCATTTTTGCTATATAAAATTTGAGGTTTTGTTATTGGGTACATGTAAGATTGTTATGTCTTTCTAGTGATTTTTATATTTTATCATTATTTAGGGACCTCCTTTATTCCGGTAACTTTTTTGATAGTCTTATTCTATTTCACTGGCTACACCAGCTTTCTTTTTCCAAGCCTTTACTTTTAACTTTCCTAGGTCCCTGTGTTTTAGATCTCTCTCTCATTCATAGCATTCAAAAAATCCAGTCTGACAATATTTATCTTTTAACATTTTCATATATAATTTGATATAATTGGATTTTATTTTTACCATCTTACTGTATTTTCTATTTATTTTTTTCCCATTTTTTTCTGATTCTTTTTTTAAAATCAGGTTAATCAGGTTTAAAAAAATTCCATTTTCTTCTGTATTGCTTTTGAAAATATACACTCTATTTTTATTCTTCTAGTAGTTATCCTTAACATTTTAACATGTATACTTAAAGCCTAAAGTTAATCACGATTTCTATCCTTCTCTTGAATAATTCAACAATCTTAAAATACTTCAATTCCAATTACCCACTTCCTGTCTCTGACATATTAATGTTGTCCACTATTTCAGTTTTACCTTATCACGACTGTGATTATGAATTCTCAGGATGTTTTTCCCCTCCCACCTCACCTACCAGTCTAGGTTAAGATAATTAAGATTTGTCTATATTTGTCAATGAGATTTTTTTCTAACTTTCACTTTCACTGAAGGTGTAACTCATTCAGAGGCCCAGTCCTATGGGGAAGAATGACATAGGCCTTTCAGTTCTAATTCCTCACTTTGTTAGACCCTTGGCCCATCTCCTATATTATACACATTAAAACTTTAAAATTCTAAAATTGGTAAATGCCCCCAGGAGAGTTTACTGTCTAGATTTTGAGTTTTGTTTTGTTTTCTTTTTCCTCTTCCTGGGGACTTCCTTTCCTTCCTGAGAGTTCAGCCATTTAGTTAAAAGTGTTTGTTACATTAATGTGACATTTCTAATTGTCTCTATATTATTTTTGAGGTTATCTAGTCTGGCATAATGAATATGTTTCTCCCTTGATGTTTGGTGTAAATTTTGGGAATCAGATAATAGTTGCCAATGCCAAATAATTAACTATAGTCAACAGAGTCATTTAGAAACTTAAAATGTTTAGGATTTGTCAAAATTACATTATTCTTTCATAGAACTATTCTATCACATAAATTACTTCACTCAATGAAGTAAAATGAAATCATTTAAATTCCATTTAGAAAAGGCAAAGTGGAAAAAAGTATACACTATTTTCCTTCTCATTCTAGAATTTGGAAAATGCAATCATTATCTACTGAATAATAATTTCAAATGCTATCAAAGTACCTGAAATGGTTATGGGACTACAGAATAGTAGAATAAGAGGGAAAAAAAGCTGGATCCAATAGAATAATTTCAATAATTTTGAAAAGTCCCGAGTCTCAAATTTTTGGGTATCTGGATAGTACTCATTATTCAAAAAGTATCTACTAAGTACCTACTCGGTGCTATTCTGGAAGATGCCAAAATATTAAGAGAAGATCCTTATCTGGCAGTAGCAGGGAAGCATTTGATGGGCACACAAATAACAACATAAATGGGTACACAAATAGCTAACTCTGCAAGACTGGGTGTGATAAATGGCATAAGATTAATACAGTAGCTGTTATCTCCCCATCTTCCCTACATTCCATTGCTAAATCTCGGCATGCATATTTGGTTCCTGTATGAGTTTTTCCTTTCTCCCTTCAAAAGGTTAATTCTATGCTTTTAATTCTACTGTCACCTCCAAACCCATAAAATGTTTTGTATTCTTAGTCTTTATCCTTGTAGGTTCAAGATCTTGCTCTCTCCTCCACTTAAAAATATGTCCAAGTCTTCTCAATTTAGTTTTTAAAAGGGTACATGTTTCTGTCAGTCACAGATTTCTTCAGGCAAAAGACTTAACCTGTGGTTTCCACTATCTCACCTCATACTGTCATTCTCAATATTATAAAATCTGACTTCTCCCTCTTCAACTTTACTCAAATAGCATTAACACTTTCACAGGTTATCAACAGTCTCTTACATTGTCAAGCCTAGTGGTTTTTTTGTGACTTCTCTTCGGCTTTTGTAGCCACTGACACTACTGACCACATGGTTAACCTTTTCTGCCTTAGCACCTGTGATACCACACCACCCTGGCTCTCCTCCCACATTTACGGTCATTCGCTCTGTGTCTCCTCTTTCTCTCCACCCACCCCCAAATGTTGATATTCTTCAAGTTTCAGCTGCTGCCCTCTCTTTTTTCTTGACAAGCTCTTGAGAGCAGATGACCTACAGATGCTTAGAATATCAACTATCTTTCTTCTCTAGATGAACAGCTCCCACCTGTGACTTAATTTCCAATTACCAAACCTGTTTTTTCTGTCTGGATGTGGATTAGTCTTCTAAAACTCAAAATATCTAAACAGAACTCTCATCTTCCTAAAAAATTGGCTCCCTTTCTCAATTTATTTCTGTTAATAGTACCACCATTCTTCCAAGTTCAAAAATTATCTTTGATTCATTTTGTTCCCCATTCCTCTAATATGTCACCAATTCTGCTGATAGATTCTTTGTAATCTCTCCATCTATTTTAATCTGTTATTCACCTGAGCTACACAAACATTCATCTGCACAAGGAGTATTCCAGGTGCTGAAAAGACAGAGGATTAAGCCCTCCTTGTGGAGGCATTCACAGTCTGGTTTTAATACACAAACCAACAATTATAATACACAGGGATAAAAAAGTAGAGGCACTTACTGCATACCTGTACTACTGCAGTAGCTTTCAAACTGATTTAACTGCTTCTAGCCTCTTCCCCTTTAGTATCACTTTCAGATGTCTTTCTAAAAAACTACTTTGATCACATCTTCTTCTTGCTCAAGGATCTTTCATTCTTCTCTATGGCTTTCAGGATAAAATTGTCACTCATTAGCCTGTCTCACTAGTCCTACACAGTGAGCTTCCAAATACCCTTCAAATGTTATCTCTCATTACTTCTTTACATGAATTCTGCATTCTTTTCAAGACAGTTTGCTCACTGGATGTGAAATTATTTAATATTCCTCAGGACACTGCTTTCATACAGAAAACCCCACCATTTCCATAAAAATCTTTTAGGATTCAGATTAAACCCTATCTCTGTAACGTAATTTTCAATGTTTTTAAAGTAAATTCTTCAAACTCTCAAAGCAATTTTTACCTGGATAAATAATTTTACAATTAGGAACTGCCTTATTTTCGTTTTCTCCATTGTCGTCTGAATTACCGTTGAATTTTTCTTATTTAACTTGGCATAGTTCATGTTTTCTCCCCAGCCAAACTCTGTCTCTCACAAGCAGCTTTTTCTTATACTTCTCTGTATCCAGCCACAGCATCTAGCAGTGTCTAGAACATTGTATTTATTTATAAGAAAGTTTTGAAACAAGGGCAGAGTTTTAAAAAGCTGAATTTAGAAAGCTGAGTTTGAACACTGCTGACAGAAGAAACAAGGTAGGAAAGGGCAATATTTGTTCCAAGATAGGAAGTATACCAATGTGGTTGGAAGGGAGGCGTGGGGATTTTCTCCTCTAAAATGAATAATAGAATGTCAGGTGTGAAAGGCCAAATTAAGTTTCACAGTAAGGTGTTTTAAATTTATCTGATAGGTGATGAAGAAACCATGGAAGGTTTTTGAACAGATTAATAACAGTGCACAGTTGTATGAAGTTTCATCAAACTAGCAGTGAGCTACGTTATTGGGAAGGCCTGAACATCAGTTAGGTGGTTACTGTACAGAAGTAAGTAGTAGATCCTAACCAGCACAAAGTACTTTTCTTGCATCCCCCCTTCTGGAGGGAAATCTGCCTTAAAATTCCTTAGGCAAAGAAAGCATAATTTGATAGGTACCAAAAGACACAGTGTCTCTTGGTTCTACTCATCCTAGATTCACCATAAAGTAGATTTAGTTTTCTTGTTTTTCTCTTGGCATCTTCATTGGGAAAAGCATGTTGTCATTAATGGTGATTACATTAGCAAATGACTCAACACAAGGGTTTTATTTAATCCTCGAACTATCACAAGCTACATCTCAGATAGTTTTGTTCCTCATTCCTGTGGAGGAGCTCAGTAAAATTCCTGTTTATCCACAGATGGAGGTGTTTGCTGCCTATGGTCAGGAGAGAGCTTCAATCCTAAAAATAAGATTTGCTGACTTTCACAGCTTAGCACTGCCACAGCAGAGCATGGGATACATTGCTGTCTATTCACTCAGCAACTATACTTAATGTAGCCCTTGAGCAGAATCAGGACTCTGACTTACCTGTTTTTATCTATAATCTGAAGGTTTCATTACGTGGATAATTGGGAATTGACTACCCAGAAGTCAACATCATAATTTATGGAAATTTGCATTTTTTTCTTCTAAGCAAGTTCTAACATTCTTTGTCTTTATTACCTCCATTTATCCGTCTGTAGATAAATAGGAATTTACTAACTCCCCTAATCAGAGGACAGGAGCAGGGATGGGTGGGGGCACTACTATAGCACTTTTTATTTACTCATCTTTATTAACCAAATTCATTTCAGGCATAGTGGGATAATGACCTCCCCACAAAAAAAGGAGATAAATAAATTAATCTTTAGGCTAGATAATGAGAATTCATAAAGGTATGCCAGAGCACAGAAAATATGTTCAATGATAACTCTGCCTTCCTTTCCCATGATGTAGTAGAGTCTAAGTTGGTTTTATTAGGGATATCTGTATTTGTTTCTTCACTGATGTTTCTCTATGTGTATGTATGCATGTGTCAGGGGAGGGGAATGGGAAGCAAGTAGAATGAGATAGGCTTCAGAGAAATGAAGGCTTAAGAGGTACACATATTTCTTAAAGTCATCCAAATGCCCAAGATAAATAAGGCCACGGTAAATTAAGAGTCGGGTTAATATCTAAATATATGTACCTAGGAAGACCTGATTAGGATGACCCTTTACATCTAAACTGCAAAAAAAAAAACAAAACCCAGAATGCTAAGATTGACAACAGAATTGAAAGATAAACTTATGCTAACTATAAGAAAGATTTTCAAATAATAGTAGAGATAGCTTTTGGACTGGCAGAAGACTATCCATAGGTCATACAAAATATTCATGAGGAATAAATTAGAAAATTAGAAGATCAACTGAATTTTGTCCATTTATAATAAAGGCATACTTATATCTAGGAAAATATAAATCAAATTTATAAGAAAGATAAATTTGAAGGCTATAATTAATCTAGCGAAAGTATTCACAAATAGGTTTTTCAATGAGTATCAAGCTCTTCTATCACATTTAAGATAGGACTGGATTTACAACCTAACTTTCCTAATAATTTGTTTATTATATCAATAACCTCAAGATAAACAATTGCTTTACTTAGAAATTTATTAGCATTCATAAATGCAAAGTTAAAGTAATGGGAGGTCCATGTGTCCTATTTTATGTAGTCAGTAGAAATCATATATAAACATTACAAATATTTCATACCTTGCATAAAAGCTACTTCTCCATTTGTACATTGGCATTTCATGCACACAAAGCCTACTCCCACTCTCACACAGCATGCCTCACCATCACTGTATTGAGAGTAAAGTAAAACAATAATATTATTTTGGTTGGCAGAAGTTGTCTAAATACCATGAACAGCTGGCCAGATGACATGGTAAGCCTTGAATGGAGCAAGCACTCTTTGTTAAGGCAAAGCAATCTCTCTCTTATTTCTCATAGCTAGTGTTGGTGGCATTATTTCTATAGACAAACAAAATTTGAAAAGCAAACGACTTAAACATATTCCCTTAATTCCTCTTCTCCTTTTAAAAATACAAAAGTGGATTTAGAGAATTTGGGGTCCTATTCCCAAAAGTAAGAAAAGTTCAGACAATAAAGGGTTAAAAGAACAAGCAAGCCCTACCGTACCCAGAAATGACAGAAGGCTCTTCTCTTCTTCGGTGCTACTATCCAACCACTCCGCCACATCACCGGGGGAAAGGAGACTCATTCTCCAGCCAGAAAACTTTTCCATACAGAGCACAATTACTGAATGATGAAGTGAGAAAAAAAGGATATAGAGACTAAATTCTTGGGGGTCCAACACTTAAATTGCTGGCTAGGCAGTAATGATGAAAGAGAAAATGTGATCCTCCCTCCACTCTGAATTCTGTCTCTGTGACATCAATCTAATACAACCAGGGGGAGGGGGAAAGAAATAGGGTTAAAAGAGGGTGGTATAAGAGAAGGGAGATTTGTCCTTCTGTCTCTTGGTGTTATGCTTTAGTCTGAAAGAAAAAGCCAGGATAACACTGAATAATGAAGTGTGTTTAATGACAGGAAAAATCATACGAAAATAAAGAATAAAGACACTCAAAGAAAAAGAAACAGGTTCCTACACTGGAAGCAGCTTAGATAACCAGACAGCACAATAGCTAATCAGTTAAGTAAAGCATATCAAACAAAAACAAAGACAAAAGAACAAATTCAGCATTTTGTTTTGTTTTGAGGAGAAGGGTTTTCAAATTTCCTTTCAGTCCTCCGCAAGAACTGCAGCCCCCTTCCCCTTCCTGCTTTAGCTATTTCAACAGCCCCCTTTACGAAGATTTCCTGCAAGAAAAGGCAGGTTGATAAATCTGTGAATAGGAAGCTCTCGTCCCTCCTTTCTTCTCCTCCTCCATTCCTCCCCCCACCTCGCATGGCGACTGCACTGATCGACAATAATGGAATCTGTAACTGACTGCCAACAGCAACATTAAGGATATTACAAGTCCACTTCATAAGAATTCGAGCTGGTGGTCGGAACTTGGGGGCAATTCTGGGCTTCTAGTCAATAGCTGTCTTTCTTTGCGAGGAAAGAAAGGAAGTGTGTCTGTGTGTCTGTGTGTGTGTGTGTGTGTGAAAGAAGGCTGAAATCTGAAAGAAGTAAGAGAAGTAAGCTTGTTGGGCTGAAGGTACAGAGATCAACATAGAGAATGACTGTTCTCCAACATTATTGTGAAGGTGTCAGATCCAGATGAATTTTTTACATCATTTACATTACATATTTTCATGGTTTGACTTCAGATTATTTCACAGGTTTATACCTTATTACCAGGCAGAGAAAAATCAAGCAGAAGAGGTATGTTCACAGATCCATAAATCATTAATATCCTTGTTCTCTGGAGATTGATTAGGCTTGTTACTAGGAGAAAACAATATTCTTAATAAAAGATAGAGCTTTTTTTCCCCTGTATTAGCAACACATTAGCTCTTTTCCTAAGAATCTGGTCTTTGCTTCTATTCTAGTAGTCTGCTTTCATTGAGAGATTCTCATTGATTAAGAGTTACTACCTCCTTAACATATCCTGAATCTATACCCTTTTCTCCATGCTTACTTCAGTCTTATTTATTTTTAATCTAGACTCTAGTTCATTATGACTGTAAGTTCCCTGACGACATGGACCTTGTTTTATATTAATCTTTGTAATCCTAGTGGCTAGAGCAGTGCTTGGCACTTAGATGAAGCTCATCAAATATTAACTGAAGTTTTAGATGGTAGCTCCAGAAGTTTTAACAGGTTCAACACTGGCAGGAGATGCCAGGCTGAATATTTTAGGACCTCATTTAAAAATTAACCATTTTGATGATTACTTAAAAGTAGTTACAGTGACAGTACCATACGATTGAGAAAATAAAAACTGTCGAAAAAGGTATTATGAATTCATATGTTTAAATGAGTTTCTATTACTCAAAATAACTACAAAAAATTGAAAAGTAGTATAAAAATAGGTGTAAAAGACATTTTATTAAAATCCACAGGCTATGCATGCTTAATATCTAAGCATGGATTGCTAATTCCTTTGTAATAACTTCATGACACACCAGTATCTCTGGAGCTCTGGGATTGGACATCAGTAGCCTACAGGATTACATTCAAACTTCCTGGTGTGACGGGGCTTCTGCTTTTTTCCTGTCAGGGACCTCCAGACTCCTCTAGACTCAGCCATTCTGTATTATTTATCTCACTTCCATGCCTTTACATGTTCCACTGAAAGTGGCAGAAAACAAGTCATTTGTTTTGTTCATTTGTCTAGAACAACTGTTTTGTTTTGTTCAACTGCCTAAAACATTCTCTGACACACAGTAGAAGCTCAAAGACTTTTGCTGCATGACTTTGGTACCTCTTGTGTGGTATCACTCTACCATACACATCTGACAATACTGAACTGTTCCCTTGAGACTCAGCTCAAATGTCACCTCTCCAGGTCTTCCCTGACATCTTAAAGTAGAATTAACGGCTCTCACGTCCGTACTTTCATTGTTATTACTATTATGTTATTAAAATTACTTGTTTACATAATGTTTTTCTCAACAATATCTCATACCTTTAGAAAACAAAATTTCTGTTCTATTAAGTTTTTAAAAAATTTTAATGCCTAGCATATAGTACATTTATAACTGTTTACTAAATTACTGAAAGTGAGATAGATTATAATTCCATGTATTACAGATATCTTAATACTAAAGAATCACACATATTCCTGATTTAAGGATTCATACCATTGGTCTTCACATTTAACAACCAAAATAACTTGGTTAAGGAAAAATTAAATCTCTTATTTATTTTAACAAAGAAAACACTGTATAGTTAGAAAGGTCATCAAAATAACCCAGCCCTATGAATCTGCCTTCTGTATACTGACAGTTAGAAAATGAGGCACCCAGGCCAGGTGCTGTGGCTCATGCCTGTAATCCCAGCATTTCGGGAGGCTGAGGCAGCCAGATCACTTGAGGTCAGGAGTTCAAGACGAGCCTGGCCAACATGGTGAAGCCCTGTTTCTACTAAAAATGCAAAAAAACTAGCCAGGTGTGGTGGCACACACCTGTAATCCCAGCTACTCAGGAGACTGAGGCAGGAGAATTGCTTGAACCCGGGAGGCAGAGGTTGCAGTGAGCCGAGATCATGTTACTGCACTCCAGCCTGGGTGACACAATGAGACCCCATATCAAAAAAAAAAAAAAAATAAGAAAAAGAAAATGAGGCACCCAAGAAAAAGTTCTAGATTGAAATTTTGTCATAATGTAATGTATAAGGCATTACACTGTTTTCCTCTTTTTATAATCAGAACATAGCATGAATTAGTCCTTCCTTAAAAATAAAACATTGAAACTTACCTGAAAATGTAAAACTCTATAGTGGGCTGTACATTTTGCTAAAGTGTGAGTCAAGGGCATCAAAATACTGTAAATAGGGCTGTCAGAAATAATGCTTGAAGGTTAGGCATGGTGTTCATGCCTATAATCCCAGCATTTTGGGAGGCTGAGGAACCCAGGAGTTTGATAACACCATGGGCAACACAGTGAGACCCCACTTCTACAAAAAGTACAAAAATTAGCCAGATGTGGTGACACATGCCTGTAGTCTCAGCTACTTGGGAGGCTGAGGCAGGGGGATCGCTTGAGCCCAGGAGTTTGAGGCTGCAGTGAGCTATGATTGTGCCACTGTGCTGCAGCCTAGGTGATGGAGTGAGACCCTGTCTCTAAGGAGGAAAAAAAAAAAGAAAGAAAGAATGCTTGACTATAATTTTCTACATAAAAAACAAAATCCCATATATTTTGGCAGTTTATCATGTTGTCTTATGTGTAGTAAGTACTTACTATTTAACTTTATTCATTATTTACTTAAAAATATAGAAAGTGTCTGGAGAATGCTTGGTGACTTACAGAGTTCCTATTTGAGGGCATATGCATTTCCTGTGTGTATGTGCATGTCTGTATATATGTATATACACATATGCATGTGCTACTTACTGGGCTGCCATTTACTGTTTACTAGGCACTTCACTAAGTGCTTTATACACATTAGCTCAGTTAAAATTCTTAAACAACAACCACGTGAGATAAGTATTCTATTCATTTTCAGACGAGAAACCGAAAATCTTAGAACTTAACTTGTCCAAAAGAACACAGCCAGTCCAGGAAATGAAATGCAAACTTCTGGAGGTTTGGTCATGATTCTCTACTATACTATTCCGTATTCCACAGAGACCAATTTAGGCAGGGGTCAGCAAATGCACTTTTTCTGTGGAGGGCCAGATAGTAAATATTTTAAGTTTTGTGGGTCATATAATCTGTTGCAACTACTTTATCTCCGCTGTTATAGCACAAAAGCAACAATAGAAAATACGTAGACTAATGGGCATGGCTGTGTTCCAATACAAATTTATTTACAAAAAAAGGCATGGGCCATACTTAAATGATCCCTGATTTATGTCAACACTGTCCATTCAGGCAACATATTTTCAGTACTTAATGTATGTCTGGATATCTACCGAGTCCTTAACATTGAAAAGTAAAATAACTATTATCTGCCTGGGTCAAATAACATTTTATTTTCATTTTAGTAACTGAATAATTGTCTTATTATTTTGCTTTCAAGACACAAATTATTGCTTTCCTTCTACTCCTTTAGTTTCATGGTCCCATGAGATACTTAATTTTTATTTTAATAAAGGGCATAAAATATGTAGCCCTTTCTTCAATTACTTAGTATTCCTGATTTTCGTTATAGCTGCTTGTACTTATACTTTCAGATTCATTCATTCAACAATATCAGTGCTAATATGTGTCAAGCATATTTTAGGCCCTCGCATACAGTTGTGAACAAAACCAACAAAATCTCTGTCCTCAGGGAGCTTATATTTTATGGGGAAGAGAAATTGTAAGATAAAAAAGCAAAATATGTATTGTGTTAGATGGTAAATAATGCCAAGGAGAAGAATAAAGCAAAAAGGGGAAATAGGTAATTTAGGGGAGGTTTACAATTTCAGAGAGGGTAGCCGGGGAAAGCCTTGCTGAGAGGTTGACATTTGACTAAACTGTTAAAGGTGGTAAGTTTTAGGAAGAAGGAACTACCAATAAAAAGGCTAGAGGCAAGAACAGCCAGGAGGCACTGCAGCTAGACTGGAATCAAGAGGGAAAAAGTAAAAGGAGATCAGACTGTGGAGTAACAGGAAGCCAGATCATGTAATGTTAGGGGTCTTTGACTTACCTTTAATTAGACAGGAAGACTCCGAGGTAAGACGATGGGCAAGGTTTTACTTTTTTAAAATAAGAGCTTTATTGAAATATAATTCACATACTATAAAATTCATCCTTTTAAAGTGATTTTTAATACATTCACATTTTTGTAGCCATTACTACTATTTAATTACAGAACATTTTCATGGCCTGTAAAAGAAACTGTGTCCATTAGCAGTTACTCGTATACTCCCCAGCCTCTAATCCCCTAACAAATACTCATCTAAGTTTTGACTCTATACATTTGCCTAATTCTGGACATTTTATACAATTGAAATAATATAATATGTGGTCTTTTAGGCCTGGTTTCTTTTACTTAGGTTCATCCATGTTTTAGCAAGTACTTCATTCCTTTTTATGGCTGAAAATATTCCACTAATGGACATTTAGGTTGTTTCTACTTTTTAATATTATTAAGAATGCTGCCATGAACAATTTGTGTACAAGTTTTTGTGTGGAAGCCTTATACTTCAAAAGGATGCCCAAATAAGATGTTTTCTATAATCCGTGTTTTTTTTTTTTGAAGGGGGGGGAGGTATCAAGTAATTTTAAAATGTGATAGTGGATGAGCGTTATCTTCTAATTTTACAGTCACCATATTTTCTTCCTAATTCCTCTGGGATTTCCATCCTTCTTGAAGAAACCAAAACCACTAACTCAGTCTCTTTCCTCCTGCTTTAGTATTCTTGCACATAGGAAAAGATTAATGCTAGATATTCAAGAATGAACAAAGGCAAGTAATACATGATCTTTTCCTAAACTGATAACTAAAGTTGGTGTAGGTTTTTTAGTAACTTTATATAAATAGTATAAACAACTCCTGAATATCTTTTTTCCAGATTTATCAACAGTTTACATTTTGCCAACTTTGCTGAATCACTCTGTGTATATTTTTATTATGTATATGCATTTTTCCTGACTCATTTGAGGAAGCTGGAGACATTATGCCCTTTACCAGCAACTGTTTCAGTGTGCGTTTTCAAAAACAAAGGACATTCTCTTACTAAACCAAGAACAAAAATTAAAATCAGGAAATTTAACATTGATGTTGGTTGACATTTTAAGGATAAAATTAGGTATGCTACTCCATGCATAATCTACTATACAAATTATATTTCAATATCATAAAAAGGCATTTATTTGAAAAACAAAGTGTCTTCAAGCAATGGTGACTGAGAAATCATGGGTACTGATTACAAGTATAATTCAAAGTAATAATCTACATAATATTAAAATAATGTCTCAAATATTTGGAGGATTACTATTGAACTTATGGACATTCAATACACTATTGTGATAAAGGATTGGAAGCAAGAATAACTAGTTTTCTAAAAGGCAACTAGGTTGGGCATGGTAGCTCATGCCTATAATCCCAGCACTGTGGGAGGCTGAGGTGGGTGGATCACCTGAGGTCAGGAGATCGAGACCAGCCTGGCCAACATGGTGAAACCCCATCTCTGCTAGAAATACAAAAAATTACCTGGGCATAGTGGTGCGTGCCTGTAATCCCAGCTACTTGAGAGGCTGAGGCAGGAGAATCACTTGATCCCGGGAGGCAGAGGTTGCAGTGAGCCAAGATCGCGTCACTGCACTCCAGCCTGGGCGACAGTGAGACTCCATCAAAATAACATAACATAACATAACATAACATAACATAACATAACATAACAGGCAACTAGAGGATAGATACAATGATTGCATCTCTATCTTGATACTCCTTTGTACATGTACAATACTTTTCCTCAAAGAAGCTTAAAGTAAATATCAAACTATAACTTTTCTTGTATTTTAGTGAGGAGATACTATATGATCATATAAGGTATTATATGATTAGAGCTGATGAAACTAATGAAGCTAAGATGAATTTTCATTTATCTAGATTTAGGAAGCAATACTTAGACATGCAAAGCCACAGTGCAACAAGGATGTTAGCATCAGAAGAAGTATTCCCATCATATGAATATTTAATATACACATAGAAGGTGCTTTGATTTCAGTGAAAAAGGGTATCAAGATGTAAAGTAATAAAAAAAAAAGCAAGGTAGTCAACAGTATTATAAAACATGTGCTCAACAGAAATGTTCCATTCAAAGCTAAAGGCAGATTCTGTTTAAAGACGTTAATGACTATCTAGAATTAGAGATAATCAGATTCTTTAAATACTAAAGCCATTCTTCTAAGAAAAAAATGTAAATAAAGTGACAGCTGTTGTTAATGAACAGATAACTCCTTCTCAGAAAGACCCAGAAAGTAGCTAATACATAATTATTCTTGAAATATTTTTTCTCTAATATAAAGTTATATTTTACATTTTACTCACAGCATATACAATTCTTGGAGCCTATCACTTTTAGCACCTAACAAAATATCAAGCAAATAGTAGCTACCTAATATTTATTGAGTAGATGCATAGATGGATACATAAACCCAATATATCTATGATTAGCACTGCTCTGTAAGTAAACTGAAAATCATTAGGGTAACATCTCCTGCAATTTGTCGCTAGGCCTAGCAATAATTTGAATACTTGTAGCAACAATAATAATAGATCAAATGTATTCTGCATTTACAATGTACTAGGTAGTACGTGAGGTGCTATTAACCTCTCATTTACTCCTCATATCAACCCTACAAGGTTGTAGTAACATTTTTCCCATTTTATAGTTAAGTAAACTAAGGTTTAGAGAAAACGAAGGTTTAGAGAAGTGACGAAGTCATACAGCCAGTATTGGAGGTTGTATGATATTCTTATTCCAGAGCCGACACTCAGAACTACATTCCCTATTGGAATTTCTTCTATAACATTTTTAGATATTTTGCGGAGGTATGAAAGGTGAAGGTGAACAGTTATTTAATGAGAAGTAAAACTCTTTTCCTTGATCAGTGATCTGAGACACCACAACAGAGTAAAGTAAATTGTGTAGGAATCCAGAGAGTTAGTGGCCAAATAAAAAGGCCAGACCCCATAGTTTCTTCTTTTTTTTTTTTTTGAGATGGAGTCTCACTCTGTCACCCAGGCTGGAGTGCAGTGGCACAGTCTCGGCTTACTGCAAGCTCTGCCTCCCAGGTTCATGCCATTCTCCTGTCTCAGCCTCCCGAGTAGCTGGGACTACAGGCGCCCGCCACCACGCCTGGCTAATTTTTTGTATTTTTAGTAGAGACGGGGTTTCACCGTGTTAGCCAGGATGGTTTTGATCTCCTGACCTTGTGATCGGCCCTCCTTGGCCTCCCAAAGTGCTGGGATTACAGGTGTGAGCCACCGCACCCGGCCAGACCCCACAGTTTCTGATGTGAAGAAATGGAAAAATCAAGTTGAATTTTATAGCATATAGATGTTTTCTTTCTTTCTTTTTTTTTTTTTTTTGAGAAGGAGTCTCGCTCTGTCACCCAGGCTGGAGTGCAGTGGCGCAATCTCGGCTCACTGCAAGCTCCACCTCCCAGGTTCACACCATTCTCCTGCCTCAGCCTCCCGAGTAGCTGGGACTACAGGCGCCTGCCACAACGCCTGGCTAATTTTTGTATTTTTAGTAGAGACGGGGTTTCACCTTGTTAGCCAGGATGGTTTCGATCTCCTGACCTCGTGATCTGCCCTCCTCAGCCTCCCAAAATTCTGGGATTACAGGTGTGAGCCACCACGCCCAGCCAGACCCCATGGTTTCTGATGTGAAGAAATGGAAAAATCAAGTTGAATTTTATAGCATATAAATGTTTTACTTCTTTTTTTTTTTTTTTTGATACGGAGTCTCGCTCTGTTGCCCAGGCTGGAGTGCAATGGCGTGATCTTGGCTCACTGCAAGCTCCACCTCCTGGGTTCACACCATTCTCCTGCCTCAGTCTCCCGAGTAGTTGGGACTACAGATGCCCACCACCTGGCCCCGCTAATTTTTTGTATTTTTAGTAGAGATGGGGTTTCACTGTGTTAGCCAGGATGGTCTCGATCTCCTGACCTCGTGATCCGCCCGCCTCAGCCTCCCAAAGTGCTGGAATTACAGGCATAAGCTACTGCAGCCGCCCTTTTTATAGCATATAGATGTTTTACTCCTTTCCACCAATAAATAATGTTTATAGTCTGATTGTTTTTCAAAAGAATCTCTTAACAAAAGGATTTCACTGAACATTAGTCAATGCTGGGCACATAGTAAGTGCTTAATATTTGTTAAATGAGCAAAATTTTTCCATATCTGAACAGGGTATTTGACATGGTTATTTGCTCCTATGAGCATTTAATGAGGTTGTTTAACGCTTTGACAAATTTACCATTGCTAATTTTGCAATGAAAACTATGTTAATTTAAATCTAACTTTGGACGTGTGGTACCGGATAAAAGTAAATAGCCTTTTTTTGCACAGCAAAGGAAACAATAAACAAAATGAAAAGGAGGCCTACACATTAGGAGAAAATATTTGCAAACCATATATCTGATAAGGGGTTAATATCAAAAATATATAACAATGCAATGCCAAAAAATTGAATAACCTAATTAAAAAATGAGCAAATAACCTGAATAAACATTTCTCAAAAGACATAAAAATGGCCAACAGGTATATGAAAAGATGCTCAACATCGCTAATCATCAGGGAAATGAAAATCAAAACCACAATAAGATATCACCTCACACCTTTTAGGATGGCTATTATCAAAAAGACAAGAGATAACAAGTGTTAGGAAGAGTGTGAGGAAAGGGGAACCCTTGTACACTGTTGGTGGAAATGCAAATTTGTGCAGCCCGTGTGGAAAACAGCATGGAGGTTTCTTAAGGAATTAAAAATAGAACTAGTAATACGACCCTGCAATCCCCACTCTTCTGAATATATACTCAAAGGAAATGAAATCACAATCTTATTAAAAAAATGTGCATTCCCATATTCATTGTAACATTATTCACAATACAAGTTATGGAAGCAACTGAAGTGCTTGTTGACGAATAAAGAAACTATGATGTGGGTGTGTGTGTATGTAATGAAATATTATTCATCCTTGAAAAAGAGAGATCCTGCCATTTGCAAAAACATTAATGAACCTAGAGGACATTATGCTAAGTGAAATACACCACACACACAGAGAAAAACACTGCATGATCTCACTTATATGTGGAATTAAAAAAAAAAACGGAACAATGAATACACAGATAGAAACATAGAGCAGAATAGTGGTTATCTGGGGCAGAGAAAATGGGAAGAATTAGGTCAATGGGTATAAAATTGCAGCTATGTAGGCTAAATCTAGAGATCTAGTGTATGACATGAGGATGATGATTAATAATGTTTTATACTGGAAATTTCCAAGGGAGTAGATTTTAGATACTCTTACTACAAAGGAAAAGAGAGGGGAAGAGAGGGAGGGAGGGAGGGAGGGAGGGAAGTATATAACAGATATGTTAATTTGCTGGACTGTAGTAATCATTTCACTATGTATATCAAAACATCATGTTATAGACCTTAAGTCATATACCGTAATCCCTCTGTATCCATGGGGGATTGGTTCCAGGACCTCCTACAGACACCAAAATCCATGGATGCTTAAATCCCTGACAAAAGAGGGCACAGTATTTGTACATAACCTATGCATAACCTTCCATATACTTTAAATCATCTCTAGATTACTTGTAATACCTAATACAATGTAAATCCTATGTAAATAGTTATTATACTGTATTACTTAGGGCAGGGGTCCCCAACCTGCAGGCCACGGAGCAGTACTGGTTTATGGCCTGGTAGGAAGTAGGCCGCATAGCAGGTGAGTGGCAGGTGAACAAGCATTACTGCCAGAGCACCACCTCCTGTTAGATCAGTGGTGGCATCAGATTCTCATAGGAGCACATACCCTATTGTAAACTGTACATGCAAGGGATCTAGGTTGCGTGTTCCTTATGAGAATCTAATGCCTGATGATCTGTCACTGTCTCCCATCACCCCAAGATGGGACCATCTAGTTGCAGGGAAACGAGCTCAGGCTCCCACTGATTCTACATTATGGTGAGTTGTATAATTATTTCATTATATATTACAATGTAATAATAATAGAAATAAAATGCACAATAAGTATAATGTGCTTGAATCATGCCAAAACCAACCCCCACCCCCGACTCCCTCCTGTCCATGGAAAAATCTTCCATGAAACCAGACCCTGGTGCCAAAAAGGTTGGGGACCACTGGTTTAAGGAATAGTGATGAGAACAAAAGTCTGTACATGTTCAGTACAGATGCAATTTTTTAAAGAATATTTTTGGTCCATGGTTGGTTGAATCCACATATGCAGAACCCGGAGATATGAAGGGCCAACTGTTCAATTAAAAAAAGCTAATGAGTACTAATAGCTATGGAGAATGTATACATTATTACAGAAATGTTTTGGCAAATCAAAAAAAAGTCAAGGGTTTTCATACCTTTCTTTTTTTACATTAAAAACCACAATTACCAAAAATGTTCAATACATTTATCACCCGGATTGTTATAACACTGTATCTAGATGTATCCAGAAAACACTTCTGATTGAAAAAAAAAAATACCACAATCAACTCATTAACTTCCTTCTGGTTAGTATTTGAATCTGTTGTAAACTGGGCTGTAGTTGGACAAAACAGTTGCATCAACAGATATGTAAAACATGCCCCATTTGATCTTAAATGAATTTAAATGGCAGAACTATTTTACAGAACTACATTATTATCTACCTCAGAAATTCATTAACATTACAATAAAATACATTACATTTGTGGAATATAGAGACAAATTAGAAAAAGATTTGTTCTCAAGAAGCTCATGGTCTATACTTCCTAAATATTTTATCAATAGAAAATTTAACTTCTTATCTCTAGTATATTTATTCATAAATGACATACATGGGCTTCAAATCTATAAAGCAAATATTAGTGAAGTACACTTTTCCTTATTTCAGATAAAAACCAAAGGGATAAAACTCTATTATTTTCTTCCCACCCATACCTACAAACCAAGGAACACCAAACATTGCCAGCAACCCACTGGAAGCGAGGTGAAAAGGCATGCAACAGATTCGTTCTCACAGCCCTCAGAAGGAAACAAACCCGTTGACACCTTCTAACCTCCAGAACCGTGAAACAATACATTTCTGTTTTCTAAGCCACCCAGTCAGTGGTTCTTTGTTATAGCAGCCATGGTAAAATAAAACCCTGAACAAGGTACTGCAGTGGAGCAGCCTGTAACCTTGCTGACTGGAAGAACACGAATGCAAGGGAAAGATATAGTTGATTACTATGAGCTAAGTAGACACCAAAAAAGAGAACCAGGTCTATATCGTGGATGCTGGATCTCCAACACCAAATAACTATTCAGTGGGGAAGCTCCCTACGGGCCCCTCTGAAGAGTTTGCGCCCTTCTACCTATAAGAGAACCAGCACTGGAACACATGCAGAAGGCATTTGAATTCATGGCCAATGTTAGCTAGAGAAGCAACAATAACCAACAGGGGCTTGTAATTTCATGTCTGGCTAAGTAAAAACTGTGGCATCAGACCAGAACACCTTTTCTCCAATCCTGTCTCCCTACTCCAATGCCAGAAGGGTTAGAAGTTGAAGAGGGTAGAGCAGGGGTGGAGGAGTGAAAGAACTGGCTGGATATCTCCCACTCCATGGTGGGGGTGGGGGGTGGAGTTAAATAGGAAACGAGATAAAATTTTAATCAAGTAGATTAAATTAACTTTAATTACTGAAAGTAAAGTAAAAAACTATTGGCTCCCCATCATAGAGATCAGCTTTCTAGCAGTGATAGCACAATTGTGGGCAAGAACTGGGGAAAATAAAACCCCCACCCTTCACCCCTTACACCCAGAGGCACTCATGTGTTGTGGGACCTGAGCTTATATAATTTGTGAGTCCATATTTAAAAAAAAATCACAAAATTGCAAACACAAATCTTTTTTTTTCTTCTATCATTTATTAAGGTCTCATACGCTAAAAAGATCTTAAGATTTGGGGTCAACAGAGGCTGCTGTAAGACAGGAGAAATTAATTCAACAACAGTAACATCAAAGGTTTATCAAAGATCTACAGTCATTTATAACAAAATCAGAGTTCACCATCATCATCTGACTATGGCATAGAATAAATGGTAGTAAGTTGCTGCCTTGCTTTCCTTAATTGCATCTTCATTTTTCAGCAGTCGTGTAATTAGTTGGCATGAAGAGAGACCCCAAGTTTTTCTGCACATAGTTAATAAATAATAAAAATTTAAATATCTTGGGAACTTCCAAAATGATGTTTTGTAAAATGAAAGTAGATAAGCAGAGTAAAAAGATAAGCACAAGGTCAGTATGCTGGATGACAAAACACAAAAAATTCTAAGGCTTTACGAATACTGCAAAGAACAAATTTGTATTTTCAATGACCGGCTATATTTAAGTTTCCTGGCTTTACTTTTGTGACTTGGGAGAAATGAATAAATATTTTAATAAAACATCATTATGACACTCTATTAAGAGATTAAAAGATAAAAACAAAATGATATCAATACATGCTGAAAACGCAACTGACAAAATCCTGTACCCTTTCTGATAAGAAATCTCAGAACACAGGAAGATTTTGTAAAGGATACAAAATTATAGCTAGATAAGAGGAGTTAAGTTCAAGCACTCTATACCACTGTATGATGACTGTAATTAACAATAATATAATGTATAGTTCCAAATAGCTAGAAGGAGGATATTGGATTTTCCTAAGAGGAAGAAATAATAAATGTTTCAGATGATGGATATGTTAATTACCCTGATCTGATCACTCTATATCTTATGTATCAAAACATCACTATGCACCCTGTAAATATGTAAAATTATTACATGTAAATTTAAAAAATAAAATTAAAATAAAAAATCTTAGAATACAGGCATATGTGGCATACTGAACTGTATATAAGATGGTAGTCACATAAGATTATAACACCATATTTTTACTGTACCTTTTCTATGTTTCCATTCACAAATACTTATCATTGTGTTATAACTGCCTACTGTATTCAGTATAGTTACATACACTACAGGTTTGTAGCCTAGGAGCAATAGGGGTTAGAACCTGAAGAAGGTAGGGCAGGGGTGGAAGGACTGGCTGAATATCTTCCACTCCACGGTGGGATGGAGGTGGAGGTATATTATTAGTGCCTTGACTATACCAAACTTTCTTAGCTTAAAGAAGAATATAGACCAGAAATCAACAGCAATATTATACACAGATATAAAACATTAAAAATATTTTTGTTAAAGTTAGGAGTAACAAAAAGATATCCAACTCACCACTGTTTTTCAACAAGATGTGGGTTCACCAGGGTTATATGTTACTGGTAGGAGGTCCTAGCCAAGGTGGTAAGACAAGATAAGGAGTAAGAGATACAGATATTAGAAAGAAGGAAGCAAATGATAATTATTTGCAGAAAATAAGGTGTATCCCTAAGTGAGGATGGCAGAGGGAGACAAGAGAAACAATTGAAAAACAATTAATAAAAAGATTTATTAAGATGGTTAGAATAAATATAAATATATAGAAATTAAGAGTTTTCCTGTATGCCAGTAGTTATCAATTAGGAAAAATTAATGGGAGAAATGATCCCATCCAAAAAGCAGTAAGAACTACAAACTAGGGACAAGCTTCATAAGAAAAATTAAGACATTTGCAGAAAACCATGGAACTATAGATAACAGGGTGCTGTTAGATCACTGAGGGAAAAGAAGGATTGTTCAATAAACATAGCAGGAAAGAGTCATCAATATGAAAAAAGTGTATAAACCAACTCCTGGTGAATTACAGAGTTAAGTGTCAAGAACAAAAATTTAAAATTAATAAAAAATATCTGGAGACACTGGGGATACATAATGATTTTTTAAACAAGAAACAAGGCCAGGTATGGTGCCTCACACCTGTAATCCCAGCACTTTGGGAGGCTAAGGAAGGCAGATTACTTGAGGTCAGGAGTTCAAGACCAGCCTGGCCAATGTGGCAAAACCCAGTCTCTACTAAAAATATGAAAATTAGCCAGGTGTGGTGGCATGTGCCTGTAACTCCAACTACTCAGGAGGCCAAGGCACAAGAATTGCTTGAACCTGGGAGGCGGAGGTTGCAGTAAGCTGAGAAGGCGCCACTGTTCTCCAGCCTCTGTGACAGAGTGAGACTCTGTCTCCTAAAAAAAAAGAAAGAAATGGAAAGGAAACAAACAAGAAGTATTGACTATAAAAGACTTGTGGGGTTGGCCATTATATTAAAATTATAAACTTCTGTCCATCTGTAGACTTTAAATAAAGAAAATAAAAAGACCAGTTAGAAACTGAGAAATGATATTCACAAGACCCACAATTTTTCACAGGATTACTATCAAGGACATATAAAGAACTGCTATCTATTAATAGGCTGAGCATGACCAACTCAATAGAAAAGTGGGCAAGAGATATAAAGAAGACTTTCACAAAAGCATAACATATATAGCCATAGACTTCTGAAAAATGTTTGGTATTACTGGTAGTCCGGATATGCAAAATCAACCATCTTATCTTCATTCCATGAGAAACACTAAAAATTCTGACAATACCAAGTATTAATATTGGGCAGAATGTAGATGACTCAGGATTTCATATATACTGCTGGTGGGAAAAAGTTTGGCATTGCTGAAGTTGAACATTTATATACCCTAAGCCCAGAGATTCTACTCCTATGTATATACCAAAGAGGAATTCCTACAAAGGATAAAAGAAGACATTTTCAAGGAAGATCACAGCAGCACTGACACCAATAGCAAAACTCTTAACAAAGGAAATACAATATACTTCAATAAGAGACTGAACCTGCATACCAACCCCAACTGTAACTCTTAATCTAAATTTGTTGTTATATTCAAACAATGTAAAAATTATACAGTAGTCAAATAAACTATAGCAAAAATATGGAGAGATATGAGTAATACAATATTTAAATGGAAAAAGTTCAAAAGAATATATAAAACATGCTCTTTATATAAAGTTAAAAATGACTAAAATTTAAAAATGTGTATGAAAGTAAATTCTCTCCCAAATAATCTATACATTCATTGTAATTCAACTGAAATGTCAACACATGTTTTTTGTTTTTTGTTTTTGGCTGGGAGTACAGAGGGACTTGATACTACCATTCATTTGGAAAAGTAAATAGATGAATAAAAGGCCAAATACCTTTTGAAAGGAAGAACTAATTAGAATTCCCTATACCAGTAAGAGAAAAACATTAAAATCTATAATCATTAAAACACTGTGACACTGATACAGAAATAGATCAGTAGCATAGAAAAAGACATATAGACATTTAGCTGATGATAAAGGGTACCTTTTACATCACTGTGCAAATAACTGACAATTCAAAAAAAAAAAAAAAAAAAAAAAGCACTGAGACAACTAGCTATACGGCTGAAAAAAAATCTCATTTCACATAACCAAAAATAAATTCCAGATAAAGACATAAACTGAAGTTGAAAAAGGCCTTTCTAAGCATGACACAAAAGCCAGAAATTACAATGGAAAAGAGAGACAGATTGAACAATAAAAAATTAAAAGCTTCAAACAGCAAAAGACAGCCTGAACAAATTTGCAAGGCTATTTAACAGCATCTATCAAAATATGAAATGCAAATTATCTTTTGATTCTATTTCTGGAAACCAATCCTACAGAAATACCAGCACAAGCAAATGAACAGATATATGTACAAAGATGCTTAACTCAAAGTTGGCAACTGCAAAAAACAAAAACACTCCAAGTATTCAAAAGGAGGGGAACAGAATGGATTAAGATGCAGCCGTTAAGGATAACAAGTCTAGATAAGATGAAATAAAAATGTCTTCAATATATGGCTTTTATTGTAAAATATGATACCCCACAGAGAACAGCATAAAACATAAATGTAGAGTTTAATGAATTATAATACTGCCATAGCAAGAATTAGAACATTGTCTGCAACAAATAATTCCCCAAATACTCCATCCTGATTCCAATTCCTTTCACCCTATAGATAACCACTATACCTATTTCCGGGGTAAACATTCCTTGCTTTTATTTAGTTTTAGCACTGAAATGTGTATATCTCAACACATGTTTTCTTTTTCCTTTTCTTGAATTTTATATAAATAGTATAATAAGATATACTTTTGAGTTTGATTTACTAAATATTATATTTTAAAGATTTATTAATGTTGCTGTGTGTCACTGTTATTTGTTCATTTTACTACATGATGATGTCACTTTTTTAAAACTAATTTTACTGATTTTTTTCCAGGTTGTTTCCATTTTGGGGCCATTATGGATGCTTGTTTATTCTCGTACATGCATCCCCATGTACATAAGCATGTATTTACGTTAAGTTAGCATTACTTTCAATTTTATTAGATAATGCTAAAGTGTCCTCCAATGAAACTGTACAAGTTTTCACTCCCACTAGCAATGTAAGAGTTCCCATTGCTCTATATGCTTGACAACTTTAGTATCATCTGATTTTTTTTTTTTTTTTTTGAGACGGAGTCTTGCTCTGTCGCCCAGGCTGGAGTGCAGTGGCGCAGTCTCGGCTCACTGCAAGCTCCGCCTCCCAGGTTCACGCCATTCTCCTGCCTCAGCCTCTCCGAGTAGCTGGGACTACAGGCGCCTGCCACCACGCCCGGCTAATTTTTTGTATTTTTAGTAGAGACGGGGTTTCACAGTGGTCTCGATCTCCTGACCTCCTGATCCGCCCGCCTCGGCCTCCCAAAGTGCTGGGATTACAAGCGTGAGCCACCGTGCCCGGCCAGTATCACCTGATTTTAAATTTTAGCCAATCTGGAGATTATGTGGGGGTATCTTCTGGTTTTTTTTTGTTGTTGTTGTTGTTTTAGACGGAGTCTTGCCCTGTTACCCATGCTGGAGGAGTGCAGTGGCGCAATCTCGGCTCACTGCAGCCTCTGCCTCCCAGGTTCAAGCGATTCTCTGCCTCAGCCTCCCAGGTAGCTGGGATTACAGGTGCCCGCCACCATCCCAGCTAATTTTTTGTATTTTCAGTAGAGACGGGGTTTCACCATCTTGGCCAGGCTGGTCTTGAACTCCTGACCTCGTAATCCACCTGCCTCGGCCTCCCAAAGTGCTGGGATTACAGGTGTGAGCCACCATGCCCGGCCCCCTTGTTGTGGTTTTAACTTGGGATTCCTTGATAAGGCTGAGCACCTCTTTAAATGTATACAGCCATTTGGTTATATTCTTTTGTGAAGTGCCTATTAAGTCTCTGCCCATTTTTCTTTTTTTCTTTTTCTTTTTTTTTTTGAGACGGAGTCTTTCTCTGTCCCCCAGGCTGGAGTGCAGTGGCGCGATCTCGGCTCACTGCAAGCTCCGCCTCCCGGGTTCATGCCATTCTCCTGCCTCAGCCTCCCAAGTAGCTGGGACTACAGGCGCCCGCCAACACGCCCGGCTAATTTTTTTTTTGTATTTTTAGTAGAGACGGGGTTTCACCGTGTTAGCCAGGATGGTCTCAATCTCCTGACCTTGTGATCCGCCCACCTCGGCCTCCCAAAGTGCTGGGATTACAGGCTTGAGCCACCGCGCCCGGCCGTCTCTGCCCATTTTTCTATTGGGCTTTGTCTTTCTTAATTTGTCGGGATGCTTGAAATATTCTGGTATAATTTCTTTGTAGGTTTATATAGCTTGACTTTTTGCACTTTCAGTAGTGTCTTTTGACAAACAAGTTATTAATATTAATAAACATTATCACCTTTTTCTTCTTTATAATTAGTGCTTTTTCTATTTGATTTAATAATTACTTCTTTATCCTCAGGTCATGAAGATGCTATAATATATTCTAAAAGTGGTATTATTACTATTTGGTGTTTTACACGTAGGTCTACAACTTAGATGGAATTCATTTTTATGTAAATCATTAAGAAATAATCCACTTCCACTTTATTTTTCCATATGGATCTCCAGATGAGCCAGGATCATTTATCGAAAAGACCTTAATTTCCCCACCACTCTGCAGTGTCAATTTTATCCTACGTAAAATGTACATATATGCACAGGTCTGTTTGTGGACTCTTTATTCTGTTCTACTGGTCTATTTCTAACACTAATACCACTTTGTCTCAATATAGTTTTATAAAGAGCCTTAATAGCTGGCAGAGCAAGTCCTCCTAAATTAGGTTCCTAAAAGAGTTTTTGGCTATCCTAATATATACAAATATATAGATAGCCAGAAAGAGAGAGAGAAGGACAGACAGACAGGGTCTTGCTCTGTCACCCAGGCTGGAGTGCAGGGGTGTGATCACAGCTCACTGCAATCTAGAATTCCTGGCTCAAGTGATCCTCCCTGCTTCAGTCTCCCAAGTAGCTGGGACCACAGGCATGTGCCACCATGCCCAGCTAATTTTCAAATTTTTTGTAGAAATGGGGCTCATCATGTTGCCCAGGCTTCACAAGATTTTTAAAACTGGAATTACATTGAATCTATAAAGGAATTTAGGGTAAAAGTTAACACCATACAAACCAGTTTTCCAACTCCAGAAACATAGTATATATCTACTTTAGATTATTCTTAAATTTCTCCTAATAAAGCTTTATAGTTTACTTTTTAGATGTTTTACACATCTTTTAAAAGATTTACTCCTAGGTTATTACATTTTGTTACTGTAAACAGTATCTCAAAAAATTTGCTTTCAGTTTATTGTTGATCTATAGAAATGCAATTAGGTTTTGTTTATGGATCTTGTTATCTAGCAACTTGCTAAACTCAATGCCTGTAAAGTTTTTACTGGATTTTCTAAACGATCATATCACTTGTAAAGTTTCTAATTTTCTAATCCTTACATATTTTCTTGTATTGATTGAGGCCTTACTGTATTGATTACTGTATTGATTGAGACCTCCAATACAATGTGGAATAGCAAGGATAATAATGGACATCCTAGCCTTGGTCCTCATCTAAAAGGGAAAGTTTTTCACCATTACATATATTTGTTGATGGATTTTTGTAGATATCACTAATCAGAGTAAAGAAATTCTTTTCTATTGTTGTTTTGCTAAGAGTTCTTATGAATAGTTGTTAAATTTTATTAAATGTTGTTTTTGCTCAATTGAGATGATTTTAAGATTTTTCTCCTTTAGTTCATTAATGGTAAACTATTCTAACTTTCTAATATTAAATCTACTTTGCATTTTGTGTTATAAACCCAACTTTAGTCATAATGTATTATTCCATTTGCTAATATTTTGTTTAGGATTTCTGGAACTATATTGATGTATGTAATACTCCCTGTAATTGTCCTTTCATGATGTGTCATTGCTAGGTGGTATAAAAGTAGCTGATGTGTGTAGTCTCTTTTACTGAAAAAAATTTGTAATTTGAAAATGTATCTTCCTTTTTTTTTTTGACAGGGTTTCATTTTTGTCACCCAAGCTGGAGTGCAGTGGCACAATCTTGGCTCACACTGTAGCCTTGATCTCCTGGGCTCCAGTGATCTACCCACCTCAGCCTCCTGAGCAGCTGGGACTACAGGCATGAGCCACCACACCCTTGTATAATTCTCTACCCTCAGGGCCTGGAATCTGTAATATGATGGGATAGCCACTCCACTGATTAGGTTACATTATATGGCCAAGGTGATGTATAGTCACTATCATGATTACAGTTGTGTTATACTGGATTACATCATAGCCAAAAAATTAGTACTGAAGAGCTGGGCACTGCTATAAAGATACCTTAAAATATGGAAGAAGCGTTGGAATTCGGTAACTGGTAGAAGCTGGAAGAGTGTGGAGGGTTCAGAAGAACACAGGAAGATGAGGGAAAATTTGGAACTCCCTAGAGACTGGTTAAATCGTTGTGACCAGAATACTGATAGTGATAAAAACAGTGAAGTCCAGGCTGAAGAGGTCTCAGATGGAGATGAGGAACTTATTGGGTACTGGAGCAAAGGTCACTTTTGTTATGCATTAGCAAAGAACCTGGTGGCCTTCTGCCCCTGCCCTAGGGATCTATGGAATTTTGAACTTGAGCATGATGATTTAGTGTATCTGGCAGAAGAAATCTCTAAGCATCAAAGTAATCAAGATGTAGCCTGGTTGCTTCCAACAACCTATGCTCATATCCATGAGCAAAGACATGACATAAAACTGGAACTTATATTTAAAGGGGAAATGGACAGTAAAAGCTTGAAAAATTTGCAGCCTGGCCATGTGGTAGAAGAGAAGAGCCCATTTTCAGGGGAGGAATTCAAGCAGGTTGCAGAAATTTGCATAAGTAAAAAGGTGCCAAGTACTGATAGCCAAGACACTAGGGAAAAGGCCTTGCAGGCATTTCTGAGACCTTGGCAGCAGCCCCTCCCATCACAGGCCTGTAAGCTCAAGGAAACAAAATGGTTCTGTGGGCCAGGCCCAGGGCCTGCTGCCCCATGCAGCCTCAGGACACTGCTCTCTGTGTCCCAGCTGTCTAACTCTAGCCATGGCTCAAACGGACCCAGGTACAGCTCAGGCTGCTGCTTCAGATAGTACAAGCTGAAAGCCTTAAAAACATGGTGTTAAGCCTGTGGGTACACAGAGTGCAAGAGCTGGGGCTTGGGAGCCTCTGCCTAGATTTCAGAGAATGTATGGAAAAGCCTGGATGTCCAGGCAGGAGCCTAATGCAGGGCCAGAGCCCTCACGGAGAACCTCTACTAGGGCAGTGCAGAGGACAAATGTGGGGTTGGAGCCACCACAAAGAATCCCCACTGGGGCACTACCTAGTGGAGCTGCAAGAAGAGGGCCACCATCCTACAGACTCTAGAATGGTAGAGCCACCAAGAGCTTGCACCCTGCACCTGGAAAAACTGCCAGCACTCAACAACCCAAGAGAACAACACATGGGCTGACCTCTGAAAGGCCCACAGGAATGGACTGCCCAAGGCTTTGGGAGCCCACCTCTCACATCAGTGTGTCCTGGATGTAGGAAATGGAGTCAAAGGAGATTATTTTGGAGCCTTATGATTTAATTCTTCTCCTGTTTGCCCTGAGAATACTTGCTGGCGAAGCTTGCAGTTTCAGCATTTACCCCAAGACAACTTTGCCACAAAACATCTCATTTTTATTATTATTTTCACATTGCTCTAGTATATCAACTTTGAAAACAAATGACATCATTCTATTTATAGCATTCTGTTTTTAGTAGTGGTATTTCCACTTACAAAATACAGTAATTCTCGATTGCTAAAAATGTCAAATCCTAGAAAACACAGCATTCCTATGTGTGATGTTAACGTCATTCTGGAACAGTTGTTGGCCAAAGATTCGTTTGATGAATTCAATTTTTCTGAAATACACAATTCTGATGATTCAGATGATTCTGATGTTAGTTCTATTTAGAAATAACTCCAAGAACAGTTTTTATATTTTGTTTTCACATTGAAAATCAGTCAGATTTGCTTCAGTCTCAGAGTATGTTTATGTAAAATTAAATGAGCACTGGCAGCGAGCTGCACTTTTTGTTTTCTAAATGGGAAATGGGCTAATGGCTGCTCTGCTGGGTTTCAGACCTGTATGGGGCCTGTAGCCCCTTTCTTTTGGCCAATTTCTCCCTTTTGGAATGGGAGTATTTACCCAATGTCTATACTTTCTTTTTTTTTTTTTTTTCTTTTCTTGAGATGGAGTCTCGCTCTGTTGCCCAGGCTGGAGTGCAGTGGCGTGATCTTGGCTCACTGCAAGCTCTGCCTCCTGGGTTCACGCCATTCTCCTGCCTCAGTCTCCCAAGTAGCTGGGACTACAACAGCGCGCCACCACACCGGGCTAATTTTTTGTATTTTTAGTAGAGATGGGGTTTCACTGTGTTAGCCTCCAGGATGGTCTTGATCTCCTGACCTCGTGATCCACCCACCTCGGCCTCCCAAAGTGCTGGGATTACAGCCCAATGCCTATACTTTCATTGTATCTTGGAAGTAACTAACTTGTGTTTGACTTTACAGGCTCATAGGCAAAAGGGACTAGCCTTCTCTAAGATGATACTTTGGCCTTTGGACTTTTGAGTTAATACTGGAATGAGTCAAGACCTCAAGGACTGTTGGGAAGGCATGACTGTATTTTGAAATGTGAGAAGAACATGAGATTTGGGAGGGGCCAAGGGTGGAATGACATGGTTTGGATCCGTATCCCTGCCCAAATCTCATGTCAAATTATAATCCCCAATGCGAGAAATGGAGCCTGGTGGGAGGTAACTGGATCATGGGGGCAGTTTCTCATGGTTTAACACCATGCAACCTTGGTCCTGTCATCAGGATAGTGAGTTCTCATGAGATCTGGTTGTTTAAAAGTGTGTAGCATCTCCCCCACCCAAGTCCTGCTCCTGCCTACATGTAAGAAGCCCGATCTCATTTTGCCTTCTGTCATGAATAAAAGCTCTCTGAGATTTCCCAGAAGCAGATGCTGCCATGATTCCTGTACAGCCTGCAGAACTATGAGCCAATTAAACCTCTTTTCTTTATAAATTACCCAGTCTCAGGTATTTCTTTGTAGCAATGCAAGAATGAACTAATACATCCAACCAGATTCTCTCACTGGCTTTGAAAAAGTAAGCGCCAAGTAGTGAGGGGGCCATGGAAATGGGACATAACAGTGGCCTCCAGAAGCTAGGAGTGACTCCTTCCCAACAGCAAGCCAAAAAACAGGGATCTCAGTCCTACCACTGCAAGAAACTGAATCCTGCTGACAACCTGAACAAGTTTGAAAGAGGACTCTGAACTCCAGAGGCGAATGTGGTCTGGCTGATAGGTTTGTTTTGGCCCTGAGCAGAGAACCAGCTGCAGTCTCCCTAGACTTCTGATGTATAGAAACTGAAATAGGCTGGCAGTGGTGGCTCACACCTGTAATCCCAGCACTTTGGGAGGTCAAGGCAGGCGGACTGCCTGAACTCAGGAGTTTGAGACCAAGATGAGCAACATGGCAAAACCCTGTCTCTACCAAAACAAAACAAAACAAAACAAAACAAAACAAAACATTAGCCAGGTGTGGTGACACGCGGTTGTAGTCCCAGCTACTCGGGGGGCTGAGGTGGGAGGATTGCTTGAACCCAGGAGGTTGAGGCTGCAGTGAGCCGTGCTCATGCCACTGCACACTCCATCCTGGGTGACAAAGTGAGACCCTGTCTCAACAGAGAAAGAGAGAGAGAGAGAGAAGGCTGGGGGGCAGGGTAAATGAATGCTGTTTTCACTTGCCAAGTTTGTGGTAACTTCTTACACAGCAACAAATAAATAATATGCTAACATTAAAACATCAAGTTGGAGTAAAACAAGTGATATGAAAGAACTAGTGAAGAAGATTGCTCTAGAAGAATCCAGAAATAAAACTAAACACATGTGTTTTAATGGTTCAGAACAGGAAGAACAGCATGGGTGGCAGAGCTTAATCTGAGAAGATAAGAAGGGCATGTTCAAGAGTATGTCATGTTTGTAGTTTTGTAAAGACAAAGAAGGATATTAACATTTATTAGGCGTCTTCCATTTGTTGTATTGGATATTTTCACATTTCACAGTGATGAAAAAGCTGTTATTTTTCTTCCAGTATAACCAGGAATTACACATCCTTTAAAAGTCCAAATACATATTTTTAAAGCAAAATTATATTAAAGCCAAGAGTATAGAAAATTCTTACTAAATTTGTACCATCAACTCTTTAGTAACTATATGTAAAAGTAAATGTGTTAAGTATGAGTACATATATATCTTTTTATACATACTACTATTATAAAATTTTATCAATTAAGATATGACTAGATTAGTGTTTTTATACAGTAAGCTCAGAGCTTTAGAAAGTCTAGTAATTCTATTATTTACATGATGAAATTTTGTTTTGAGGATACAGCCACAAGCCTAGTTTCCCAAATACTTTCCTCATCTAACCTATTCAATGACCCCAAATGTAAAGTCCTTGATGGCACACATAGACTGGTGAACTTTCTTTATTTTATTTGGAGACCAAGTCTCACTCTGTCGCCAGGCTGGAGTGCAGTGGCGCAATCTTAGCTCACTGCAACCTCTGCCTCCGGGTTCAAGTGATTCCCCTGCCTCAGCCTCCCGAGGAGCTGGGACTACAGGCGCGTGCCACCATGCCTGGCTTTTTTTTTTTTTTTTTTTTTGTAAGTAGAGACAGGGTTTCACCATGTTGGCCAGGACAGTCTCGGTCTCCTGACCTGGTGATCCGCCCGCCTCAGCCACCCAAAGTGCTGGGATTACAGGCGTGAGCCACGACGCCTGGCCAGACTGGAGAACTTTCAACATCAAAATAAACCTGATGTCGGGCCGGGAGCAGTGGGGCGCGCCTGTAATCCCAGCACTTTGGGAGGCCGAAGCAGGCGGATCACGAGGTCAGGAGATCGAGATCATCCTGGCTAACACGGTGAAACCCCGTCTCCACTAAAAATACAAAAAATTAGCCAGGCATGGTGGCGGGTGCCTGTAGTCCCAGCTACTCGGGAGGCTGAGGCAGGAGAATGGCATGAACCCGGGAGGCGGAGCTTGCAGTGAGCCGAGATCGCACCACTGCACTCCAGCCTGGGTGAGAGCGAGACTCCGTCTCAAAAAAAAAGGAAAGAAAAGAAACCTGGTGTCCTGCTCACATTCTGCATAAACAAAAAGGCCTTTTACAGAACATCACTTCCATCAACTTGGACGTTGCCTAGAGTTTTTTGTTTTTGTTTTGTTTGCAAACTGGAGAGCTTATAATATGAATATTTTCCTTGAACTTTTTACTGAAGTATAACACACATGCAGAAAAGTGTACAGCCTGGGCGTGGTAGCTCATGCCTGTAATCCCAGCCCTTTGGGAGGCCAAGATGGGAGGGTTGCTTGAGGCCAGGAGTTTAAGACCAGTTTGGGCAAGATAGCAAGACCCCATCTCTACAAAAAAAAAAAAATTTAAAAATCAGCCAGGCATAGTCGTGTGCACCTATATAGACCCAGCTACTCAGAAGGCTGAGAGGTGGGAGAATCACTTGAGCCAAGAGGTTTGAGGTTACAACGAGCTATGATCAGTTGGGCCACTGCATTCCATCCTGGTTGACAGAGAAAGACCTTCTCTCAAGAAAAAAAGAAAAAGAAAGAAAAAAGAGCAGTGTACAAATAACATATGTACAGGTCAATAAGTTTTCACAAATGTAATTCATGCTAGTAACCAGCATCTGAATCAGAAAACACCACCACCACAGAACATTACCAGCAGCCAGAGGCCTCTCTTATGTATCCTTGGCAGTCATTACCCCCATAAGGATAATCACTATCCTGATTTCCATCGCCCTACATCAGTTTGAACTCTACATAAATGGAATCACTCAGTGAGTATTCTTTTGAGCCTTTTCATGCTCAATATACATTTGTGAGGTTCATGCATTCTGTCACATGAAGCAGTGGTTTGTTCTTTTTCATTGCTGTATAGAATTCCATTTTATAAGCAAATCACAGTTTATTCATTCTACTGCTGATGAGCATTTGGGTAGTTTCAAATTTTTAGCTGTTATAAATAGTGCTGTTATAAGCATTTTTGTACAGGTCTTCTGATGAACCTAGGTATACATTTCTATTGGGTACATAAATAGGAATGTAATTGCTGGGTCACTGAGCATTGTTCAGCTTTAGGAGATATTGTCAAATAGCTGTTCAAAGTAACTGTACAAGTTTACACTCTTGTCAATACGGTATGAAAACTATTTTTGTTCCAGATACTTATCAACATTTGGTATTTTCTTTTTTCTCATTTTAGACATTTTGATGGGTATATAATCCTATTTTGGTTCAAATTTGCATTTCCCTGATGACTAACAATAGCTGCACATCTTGTTATATACTAAATGGTCATCTGGATTACCTCTTTTGTAAAATGAGCATTCCAGTCTTGCTTTTTTCTCACTGATGTATAGGAGTCTGCTATATATTATGATCAAATGTTAAAATTTAAAAATTTATTTTCTCAGACTATCAGAGAAAATGTAACATAAGCAACATCTGAACTAAATCTGAAGAGCCTTAAAACAGTTTCTATTGTCCCGTAACACAGGTTTCATAGGGGGAAAGAGAAACAAAAATTCTACCGTTAAATATTTAATTCGAGAACAAAGTAAAATGAAAATGGGTTTATAATTTCTGACACTGGGAGAATTTCTACTGGGGAGCTGTCATAAATCACAGCACTTTACAGCAACAGTCACACCCTTCAAGATCACTATTTCTTGATAATTAAAATTTCACTGTCAAATACATTTTGCAATTTGTTCACATTAAGATAGTCTCTGAGAAAAACAGGTAAATCACTGTTTGGATATTCCTTTTAAAAAAGACCAGATGGGGGGTGGAGCTAAGATGGCCGAATAGGAACAGCTCCGGTCTACAGCTCCCAGCGTGAGCGACGCAGAAGATGGGTGATTTCTGCATTTCCATCTGAGGTACTGGGTTCATCTCAGTAGGGAGTGCCAGAGAGTGGGCACAGGACAGTGGGTGCAGAGCACCGTGCGCGAGACAAAGCAGGGCAAGGCATTCTCTCACTCGGGAAGCGCAAGGGGTCAGGGAGTTCCCTTTCCTAGTCAAAGAAAGGGGTGACGGACGGCACCTGGAAAATCGGGTCACTCCCACCCTAATACTGCGCTTTTCCAACAGGCTTAAAAAACAGCACACCAGGAGATTATATCCCGCATCTGGCTGGGAGGGTCCTATGCCAACGGAGTCTCGCTGATTGCTAGCACAGCAGTCTGAGATTAAACTGCAAGGCGGCAGCAAGGCTGGAGGAGGGGCACCCACCACTGCCCAGGCTTGATTTAAACAAAGCAGCCAGGAAGCACCAACTGGGTGGAGCCCACCACAGCTCAAGGAGGCCTGTCTGCCTCTGTAGGCTCCACCTCTGGGGGCAGGGCACAGACAAACAAAAAGACAGCAGTAACCTCTGCAGACTTAAATGTCCCTGTCTGACAGCTTTGAACAGAGTAGTGGTTCTCCCAGCACGCAGCTGGAGATATGAGAACAGGCAGACTACCTCCTCAAGTGGGTCCCTGACCCCTGAGCAGCCTAACTGGGAGGCACCCCCCAGTAGGGGCAGACTGACACCTCACACGGCCGGGTACTCCTCTGAGACAAAACTTCCAGAGGAACTATCAGGCAGCAGCATTCGCGGTTCACAAAAAATCCGCTTTTCTGCAACCACCACTGCTGACACCCAGGCAAATGGGGTCTGGAGTGGACTTCTAGCAAACTCCAACAGACCTGCAGCTGAGGGTCCTGTCTGTTAGAAGGAAAACTAACAAACAGAAAGGACATCCACACAAAAAACCCATCTGTAAATCACCGTTGTCAAAGACCAAAGGTAGATAAAACCACAAAGATGGGGAAAAAACACAGCAGAAAAACTGGAAACTCTAAAAAGTAGAGCACCTCTCCTCCTCCAAAGGAACGCAATTCCTCACCAGCAACAGAACAAAGCTGGACGGAGAATGACTTTGACGAGTTGAGAGAAGAAGGCTTCAGACGATCAAACTACTCTGAGCTACAGGAGGAAATTCAAGCCAAAGGCAAGGAAGTTAAAAACTTTGAAAAAGAATTAGATGAATGTATAACTAGAATAACCAATACAGAGAAGTGCTTAAAGGAGCTGATGGAGCTGAAAGCCAAGGCTCGAGAACTACGTGAAGAATGCAGAAGCCTCAGGAGCCGATGCGATCAACTGGAAGAAAGGGTATCAGTGATGGAAGATGAAATGAATGAAATGAAGCGAGAAGGGAAGTCTAGAGAAAAAAGAATAAAAAGAAATGAACAAAGCCTCCAAGAAATATGGGACTATGTGAAAAGACCAAATCTACATCTGATTGGTGTACCTGAAAGTGATGTGGAGAATGGAACCAAGTTGGAAGACACTCTGCAGGATATTATCCAGGAGAACTTCCCCAACCTTGCAAGGCAGGCCAACATTCAGATTCAGGAAATACAGAGAACTCCACAAAGATACTCCTCGAGAAGAGCAACTCCAAGACACATTAATTGTCAGATTCACCAAAGTTGAAAAGAAGGAAAAAATGTTAAGAGCAGCCAGAGAGAAAAGTCAGGTTACCCAGAAAGGGAAGCC
Source organism: Hylobates moloch (assembly GCF_009828535.3). Classification (NCBI taxonomy): domain Eukaryota; kingdom Metazoa; phylum Chordata; class Mammalia; order Primates; family Hylobatidae; genus Hylobates; species Hylobates moloch. Next base: position 55,494,411 of record NW_026652283.1, read on the forward strand.
CATCAGACTAACAGCTGATCTCTCGGCAGAAACTCTACAAGCCAGAAGAGAGTGGGGGCCGATATTCAACATTCTTAAAGAAAAGAATTTTCAACCCAGAATTCATATCCAGCCAAACTAAGCTTCATAACTGAAGGAGAAATAAAATACTTTACAGACAAGCAAATGCTGAGAGATTTTGTCACCACCAGGCCTGCCCTAAAAGAGCTCCTGAAGGAAGCACTATAACATGGAAAGGAACAACCGGTACCAGCCACTGCAAAAACATGCCAAATTGTAAAGACCATCGAGGCTAGGAAGAAACTGCATCAACTAACGAGTAAAATAACCAGCTAACATCATAATGACAGGATCAAATTCACACATAACAATATTAACCTTAAATGTAAATGGACTACATGCTCCAATTAAAAGACACAGACTGGCAAACTGGATAAAGAGTCAAGACCCATCAGTGTGCTGTATTCAGGAAACCCATCTCACGTGCAGAGACACACATAGGCTCAAAATAAAAGGATGGAGGAAGATCTACCAAGCAAATGGAAAACAAAAAAAGGCAGGGGTTGCAATCCTAGTCTCTGATAAAATAGACTTTAAACCAACAAAGATCAAAAGAGACAAAGAAGGCCATTACATAATGGTAAAGGGATCAATTCAACAAGAAGAGCTAACTATCCTAAATATATATGCACCCAATACAGGAGCACCCAGATTCATAAACCAAGTCCTGAGTGACCTACAAAGAGACTTAGACTCCCACACAATAATAATGGGAGACTTTAACAACCCACTGTCAACATTAGACAGATCAACGAGACAGAAAGTTAACAAGGATACCCAGGAATTGACCTCAGCTCTGCAACAAGCGGACGTAATAGACATCTACAGAACTCTCCACCCCAAATCAACAGAATATACATTTTTTTCAGCACCACACCACACCTATTCCAAAATTGACCACATAGTTGGAAGTAAAGCTCTCCTCAGCAAATGTAAAAGAACAGAAATTATAACAAACTGTCTCTCAGACCACAGTGCAATCAAACTAGAACTCAGGACTAAGAAACTCACTCAAAACCGCTCAACTACATGGAAACTGAACAATCTGCTCCTGAATGACTACTGGGTACATAACAAAATGAAGGCAGAAATAAAGATGTTCTTTGAAACCAATGAGAACAAAGACACAACATACCAGAATCTCTGGGACACATTCAAAGCAGTGTGTAGAGGGAAATTTATAGCACTAAATGCCCACAAGAGAAAGCAAGAAAGATCCAAAATTGACACCCTAACATCACAATTAGAAGAACTAGAGAAGCAAGAGCAAACACATTCAAAAGCTAGCAGAAGGCAAGAAATAACTAAGATCAGAGCAGAACTGAAGGAAATAGAGACACAAAAAACCCTTCAAAAAATTAATGAACCCAGGAGCTGGTTTTTTGAAAAGATCAACAAAATTGATAGACCGCTAGCAAGATGAATAAAGAAGAAAAGAGAGAAGAATCAAAGAGACGCAAGAAAAAATGATAAAGGGGATATCACCACCCATCCCACAGAAACACAAACTACCATCAGAGAATACTACAAACACCTCTACGCAAATAAACTAGAAAATCTAGAAGAAATGGATAAATTCCTTGACACATACACCCTCCCAAGACTAAACCAGGAAGAAGTTGAATCTCTGAATAGACCAATAACAGGCTCTGAAATTGTGGCAATAATCAATAGCTTACCAACCAAAAAGAGTCCAGGACCAGATGGATTCACAGCCGAATTCTACCAGAGGTGCAAGGAGGAACTGGTACAATTCCTTCTGAAACTATTCCAATCAATAGAAAAAGAGGGAATCCTCCCTAACTCATTTTATGAGGCCAGCATCATACTCATACCAAAGCCGGGCAGAGACACAACCAAAAAAGAGAATTTTAGACAAATATCCTTGATGAACATTGATGCAAAAATCCCCAATAAAATACTGGCAAACCAAATCCAGCAGCACATCAAAAAGCTTATCTACCATGATCAAGTGGGCTTCATCCCTGGGATGCAAGGCTGGTTCAACATATGCAAATCAATAAATGTAATCCAGCATACAAACAGAACCAAAGACAAAAACCACATGATTATCTCAATAGATGCAGAAAAGGCCTTTGACAAAATTCAACAACCCTTCATGCTAAAAACTCTCAATAAATTAGGTATTGATGGGACGTATCTCAAAATAATAAGAGCTATCTATGACAAACCCACAGCCAATATCATACTGAATGGGCAAAAGCTGGAAGCATTCTCTTTGAAAACTGGCACAAGACAGAGAGGCCCTCTCTCACCACTCCTATTCAACATAGTGTTGGAAGTTCTGGCCAGGGCAATCAGGCAGGAGAAGGAAATAAAGGGTATTCAATTAGGAAAAGAGGAAGTCAAATTGTCCCTGTTTGCAGATGACATGATTGTATATCTAGAAAACCCCATTGTCTCAGCCCAAAATCTCCTTAAGCTGATAAGCAACTTCAGCAAAGTCTCAGGATACAATATCAATGTACAAAAATCACAAGCATTCTTATATACCAATAACAGACAAACAGAGAGCGAAATCATGAGTGAACTCCCATTCAGAATTGCTTCTAAGAGAATAAAATACCTAGGAATCCAACTTACAAGGGATGTGAAGGACCTCTTCAAGGAGAACTGCAAACCACTGCTCAATGAAATAAAAGAGGATACAAACAAAATGGAAGAACATTCCATGCTCATGGGTTGGAAGAATCAATATTATGAAAATGGCCATACTGCCCAAGGTAATTTACAGATTCAGTGCCATCCCCATCAATGACTTTCTTCACAGAATTGGAAAAAACTACTTTAAAGTTCATATGGAACCAAAAAAGAGTCTGCATCGCCAAGTCAATCCTAAGCCAAAAGAACAAAGCTGGAGGCATCACGCTACCTGACTTCAAACTATACTACAAGGCTACAGTAACCAAAACAGCATGGTACTGGTACCAAAACAGAGACATAGATCAATGGAACAGAACAGAGCCCTCAGAAATAATGCCGCATATCTACAACTATCTGATCTTTGACAAACCTGACAAAAACAAGTAATGGGGAAAGGATTCCCTATTTAATAAATGGTGCTGGGAAAACTGGCTAGCCATATGTAGAAAACTGAAACTGGATCCCTTCCTTACACCTTATACAAAAATTAATTCAAGATGGATTAAAGACTTACATGTTAGACCTAAAACCATAAAAACTCTAGAAGAAAACCTATGCATTACCATTCAGGACATAGGCATGGGCAAGGACTTTGTGTCTAAAACACCAAAAGCAATAGCAACAAAAGCCAAAATTGACGAATGAGATCTAATAAACTAAAGAGCTTCTGCACAGCAAAAGACACTACCATCAGAGTGAACAGGCAACCTACAAAATGGGAGAAAATTTTTGCAACCTACTCATTTGACAAAGGGCTAATATCCAGAATCTACAATGAACTCAAACAAATTTACAAGAGAAAAACAAACAACCCCATCAAAAAGTGGGCAAAGGACATGAACAGACACTTCTCAAAAGAAGACATTTATGCAGCCAAAAAACACATGAAAAAATGCTCATCATCACTGGCCATCAGAGAAATGCAAATCAAAACCACAATGAGATACCATCTCACTCCAGTTAGAATGGCCATCATTAAAAAGTCAGGAAACAACAGGTGCTGGAGAGGATGTGGAGAAATAGGAACACTTTTACACTGTTGGTGGGACTGTAAACTAGTTCAACCATTGTGGAAATCAGTGTGGCGATTCCTCAGGGATCTAGAACTAGAAATACTGTTTGACTCGCCATCTTATTACTGGGTATATACCCAAAGGATTATAAATCATGCTGCTATAAAGACACATGCACACGTATGTTTATTGCGGCACTATTCACAATAGCAAAGACTTGGAACGAACCCAAATGTGCAACAACGATAGACCGGATTAAGAAAATGTGGCACATATATACCATAGAATACTATGCAGCCCTAAAAAATGATGAGTTTATGTCCTTTGTAGGGACATGGATGAAACTGGAAATCATCACTCTCAGTAAACTATCGCAAGGTCAAAAAACCAAACACCGCATGTTATCACTCATAGGTGGGAACTGAACAATGAGAACACATGGACACAGGAAGGGGAACATCACACTCCGGGGACTGTTGTGGGGTGGGGGAGGGGGGAGGGATGGCATTGGGGGATACACCTAATGCTAAATGACAAGTTAATGGGTGCAGCACACCAACATGGCACATGGATACATATGTAACAAACCTGCACATTCTGCACATGTACCCTAAAACTTAAAGTACAATAATAAAAAAAAAAAAAGACCAGATGAAAGCCTGGCTTCTGGTTTTAAATACCCTTCCATTAAAAAAAACAAACAAAACCAAAATAAAGCAGTGTCATCATGTGTTGACCTAAACAGTTCTACTGAGGCACTGGGGACAAACAGCTATACTTCCACTAGACTTCTACCTTTTATATTACAATAAATTTCCTCTGCCTAGTATATTTTGATCTTGCAGAAGCTAAAAAATGTTTACAAGGGAGACTAGTTTTCATTCCTTGTAATGATCGCAGTAACTCCTAGGGCTTCTTCTTTATACTACATTTTTGGTTAATAAAAATGGTCTATACCATTTCTCGGAGATGAGAAGAGAACGGTAAGTGCTTTAACTGATTTCTAAAAGCTACTTTAAAAAATTGTCTTTAAAAGTTGATCATCAATCATTTTCCAAGTGCTGTTTTTTATAGGGGAAGGAAATAAATAAAACTAAACATACTAAAAGCATATTTCAAAATTTCAGCAATTATACCCCGGCAAGTAAATGATGCTACTCATATAATAGCGTATTTATTGTTTCAGGAAACTACAGTGACATTTCACTGGACTTCAGGTGGAGGAAAAATGCTTCAAGGAAAATATCAGGATGTATATAGCGATTTCTTTTCTTTTTTTTTTTTTTTTTAAGATACAAGGTTTTGCTCTGTCACCCAGGCTGGAGTACAGTGATGTGACCATAGCTCACTGCAGTCTTGATTCCTGGGCTCAAGTAATCCTCTTACCTCAGCCTTCTGAATAGCTGGGACTAGAGATGCATGCCACCATGCCTGGCTGATTTTTAAATTTTCTGTAGAGGGGAGGTCTCACTATGTTGCCAAGCCTGGCCTCAAGCAATCCTCCTGATTCAACCTCCCAAAGTGTTGAGATTACAAATATGAGCCACTGAACCTGGCTGATGTAGCAAATTATATGAAAGATAAAATATTTTAATTAATTAAAAAAATCTCCTTAAATTTCAGCTGTACAATAGATTCATAAACAAAGCAGGCCAAATACTGTGTGATGCAATTCCTCTACCACATGTTGAAAGCATTTAAATAATCTATTTCCCCTTTGTTTGAGTGATTAGTTTCCCATACTTTGAGAAAATACTGATAAGAAATATTCTATAATCATACTGGACACACTCTTTGAAATGAGCTCTTGGTACACAGGAGATGATTATCCTTCTCTGTTAATAGACTTATCACATCTTCCCTTGTCCTTTGACTGAACAAACTCAATTCTATGTAGTCACACAAGCTAGATTTTTGGTGGCTCTTCTTGCACTCATTTTGACAAATCACTTCTCTTTTTTATTTCATTTCACTTATTTACCTGAAACTTCATATTCCAGGTATTCTTGGAAAGAAGAGTGATTGAAGTAGGGACCCAGACATCTTACCTTCTCCGATCTGACTCGAGAGGCACACATAACCCACTTGAAGTATTTTAGCAAAAAAGTTAAAAACCAGAATCTTAAAAATGGAAAGAATACCCATTTTACTAATCTTCATATAAACTAAAGGTAGTATTTATGAATAGTTACACAACAGTGCTGTTATAACATTTTTCAAAGGTACTCCGTAATCTTTGGAATTGGATTCAGGACATCAGTTAGCAACTTGTCTAACAGGCTAGCTATCCTAGGCAACACTTGATCCTGAATGACACCTGCTTTATTCCAGCAGCTCAAGTTGCTTACTTTCTAAGATCTGACAGTAGAAAGAGCAAGCAGAACCAGGTATCTTTTCTTCTTCAAAGAATAGTGCTGCACAAACCTAAACTACTTTTTCAAAGTGCTTTTCAGCAACTCATTTACTCAAAAAATATTACAAACCTGAGAATGACAGAAATGTGGAGTTCTATAGAGTCATATTATTAACAGGATCTCCTCAATGGTTCCCTCTTCATGTGCTTAATAGTATTTCCAATTCAGCTTAATGACACGGTTTGAGTAGGGGCAAGGAGGGTACCAGAGAGGACAAAGGCCTTCATATGAATTTTATTCACTGACTCAGTAAGTCTCTCTTACTTGTCAAGTATGTACAAAGAAAGTATTCTGAGTGGCATTGCTTAAGGCTTCCAAACACAAGCTGAGATCATACCCACAATTAAATGTGGAATTTTGATAGATGGAATTCCCATCAGCACTTAAAAATAACCCCGGCTAAAAGAGAATTCATATCGCTGAGTCATGACTCATTTTCTTGAATCATTGTCCACTAGGAACAACAGGACAAAAATTTTTGCTTCTGATTCTGCATGTAAGAATCAGTTATTTTAGAAAGTTTATGCAACTCAAATATAAGAATCCAGTGAACCTTATTTCACAATACAATAGTCACCTCCTTCTCACTACAACTGATATACAGGGAACTGAAAACAAGAATGACCATGAGCAACCACTACGGAGCGTGAAACAACAGAAAAGAACAAAAAGTCTGTAACAAACACTTTTCCTCTTTAGAGACTGCTGAAGGTCAAGACTGGAGCAGAAGGGGAAACACAATCATGCTGTCTACATAAAAGGATTCTCAGAGTCTTGGGTGGATAACTGGGTAACTTTCATGAATAAAGAATTAGTCTGACAGCTCAGAACAATTTATATGTCCAGCTTCAAGTCCCTGCTCCTGGACCCTATCTTTTGCCTTCATTTTTCTTTGAAGATATTTCATTCTTGGGGATTTAACTGGGATACATAACAAAGAATTATGCCCAAGAGGTAGAAAGAAATTGCAACAGCAAAGAAAGCAGTTCCTTTCAATGAGTCAAAAGTTTTGATCAACTATAGCCAAATCTTTTTCAGAAAATGTTGTCATTATATAGCAGAGCTCTTTACCTTCTTTGAAAATTTAATATATAAACAATATTTATATATAGATTGTTCATGGGAAAAAATTTTAAAACAGTATCAAGGAGAAAATAATGAATAGTGAAAATAGGTCTGCCTTCAAGAAAACGCTGGTCAAAAGAAAATTATTTCACATACATATGACAGTTTCTTTTTGATGCCACTCATTTCACTCTACCCATTCTATTCCCATTTAAAATGTGTCTTCTTTTAAGGTGATGGGTATCCCAAGTATACCGATTTGATCTTTCCAAATTGTGTAAACATATGAAATTATCAAATGAATCCCACAACTATCTACATGCATTATACACCAATAAAAACTTGTTTAAAAATAAAATTTGTCTTTAGCCACAAAGTGGGCACCTTTTTATTGTTGTTTTTTTTTCTAACACGGAAAGTATGAACCTGCATAATCTGACATTTGTTTACAGAATTAAAAAAGAAGTGTGTTTCCTTTGAGTATTTTTCTCTTTGTAGTGCATGGTAGTGAGTTTTATTATGATTAGCTTGGTTAATAAAATAGTTTCTTTTAACTTAGGTCAGTAAAATACCAGCAATAGATTAATGACTTCTGATCATTTCTGGCATCAGAAAATATACTCAGGCCAAAGGCCCACTTTACTCTCTATTCTATCGTATAATATACACACACAACATAATATACATAGATATATCATGGCAGTCCTTTCACATATTAAAAGCAGGATAAAAGCTCAGAGAAGAATCTAAGCTTTGTGTAATACAACATGAATACTGTTAAGTTGGATACAGCATTATGTTCTCATTCTCACAGCCAACAGTCCTCTTAAAAACAGTGCTTAAATAATGGATTCTCCAGTAAGACAGTCTCTTCTTTCCTACTGGGTGGAGAATTCACTTGGTAATTTGGTTTCCGATATAGCCGAGAGGAGTAATGAAACTATTCCTTAAAACTTACTGCCCATTCCACACAGACTTGTAAATCAGTACTACACTTACATAGACCCAGCCAAAAACTGGAAAGAGCAGGTCAGGCTTTAATATAAAAGGACAACATCCCTTTACTGTGCTTATAGCCGAATCAAGCTAACTTGTTCCCAGGAGTTGTAAAGAGCCATGACAGATTCTGTTGACAGTGGCTATCTTTACTATTTAGCTCACTAGAATAGTGTGGCCTCTCATCCCCACAATGGTCTCCAGAAAAATGGAAAAGGCAGCAACCTTTTTTAGGGACTAAATGAAAATGTATGAAGACAGATGTTCACTGTCTGTTGTGGCTCTCAAGATCCTTCACTTAAATTATCTGCTAGCACATAAGTCATGAGGTGAAGTAACAGAGGATCCTTATAAGCAGAGAGAAACAGAAATGGACCTTGGATAAGGAAGCAATTGGTCAAAATAGCTGGATAATTTAAAATATTATCTTATATTTTTGAGTAAACATAAGAAAGGCAGTGAATACAATTTGCTTTCAGTAAAATAGATACATTACAAAAATAGATATTTGCATACAGAAAAAAGTTTACTAACATATTTATACAGAAAATTGATGTCCTAAAGTCTTTTTAAAAATTAAAAGCAGCATACAAACTATAGTAATTTTCCTTCACTGAAAGCCATTTTTTCCTCTTGATAAATATTTTGTTACATGTTTTTGGTTTTGGTCAAGAGCATGTATCAATAGTGATTTGATGACATCCATTTCTCAATACCTCCTCTCCATAAGATTTCAATCTAGGTTTATGATGTACTTGGTCTATTTAGGCAATAATTCATTGTAATTGGGGCTAGCAGATGTAGTATAGATAAAATATAAGCCTATATATATTAGGTTCTATGAAAAACACGTTAAACTGAGAATAAGGAGATCTGGGTTTTCATTTCAATTCTGTTCCTAATTCTGACCTTGGGCAAGTACCTTAGACCACAAAATTTTCATTGAAAATGGAGAGATTAGACTATAGATAATCTCCAAGTCTCTTTCAGATTTAACTTTCAATAAGTCAATAAACTTTCTTACTTGTCATCTTGGCAGAGGATATTAAAAGCCTCCATCTTGGCAGAGGATATTTGGGCAAAAATAACAAGCAAAGTTCTCATTCGAATGTTCTTACTGCTGTCTATGGATCAAACCTGTTAAACTTTTGAATGACACAGATTGATTATGTGTTACTGAGATTCAAGCAAGGCTGTTAACATCTTGTTGATGGTCAATATATTCTGTCTCACTCAGAGAGAAATGAGCTTTACCTGTTCTCAGGTATCTTTATATTTCATTAAGAATTTTAGGAAAGATCCAGAATAAGGATCCATTTCATATTATTAACAGAACAAGTACAGGTTGCAGTGCTAATATTTTGCTATGGTCATTATTCTTTTAATTTATCTGAGTTTCCTAGATGGCTATTCTTGTGCTGGATTTTGTACTGGAATGCTAACAGACAGCTTCCACACAGTATTTCTGTGAACTCACAGCAATAAAAACCAACCTATTTTTTTTAAAGCCAATAATCATAAAGGTAAATAGTCACTGCATTTGTGTAATTTTTAAAAAGCCACATTCCCCTTAAATACGTGACTTTTCATTTCGGTCTCAGACTCTATAAACTCTTACCTGGGGTCTGCATCCTGTGAAGTTTCTGGGTGTGCTAACATGATCTTTCCGGCACGCCAGTCAGAAACTCAAAACACTTTGTATACTGTACTCGCCTGTGCTCGCTCTCCTGCTCTCTCCCTTTTTGCTCTCACTTGGTGCCTCAAGACAGTTTGGAATGCAGAAAAGCCAGAGCCAATGCCAGTTAAACTCAATCCTCGCCCCAACCCCGCCCCCAATCACGTTATTTTGCTAGAGAGCACTAAACAATAGCCACCCTTCCTTACTCACTCGCTGGGCTTTCTTTCACAGCACTGGTTGAAGGCAGTCTACTTCAGGAGAAGCAATGTGATTTACCAAGCTAAGTAATTCATTTTTTCTATCACAAAGGATGGGAGGGTGGATGTGTGCATCTGTGCACTTTAAGAAGGGATTTTTTCAAAAGCAGTCTAAAATAAAACTAAGTTCAGAGATTCTTATTTTGAATGTTTTATTATGTTGAATTTAAATATAAACTCTTCAGAGTATAAAAACCAGGTAAATCTTACAGCTGACGCAGAGACAGACGTCTATTAACACATATACATTACTATCTTAAACTACCTTATTAAACCGATCAGTTTAACTTACCATAATGGAAATATGTAAAATTTAGAAAAGGAACAAAGTTATTTCCCTAAAGCTCTTCATTCAGGTCTTAGGCTATAACTTCATTTTTTAAAAGTTATTTTAAAAAAAATTTAATACTTTACTCATACAGAAATGCCCTGTATTGTATGGACTCTGTATTATATAGTCTGCAGCTGTGCTGAGGACAGTGTTGACTACTAAAGGCAAAGTTTTAAAATGAAAAGTTCATCTACTGTTAGGCAAGTCCCATTAAGTTAGGAAGTTATTAGACCCCTAGAAGTTGATGCTTGCTTTTCCTCTTCAAATTTTTTTTAACTTATTAACAGATAAAAATCTGCTCAGCTGTAAGCAAGAGATTTCCTGTTGAGATTAAAATTCAGAACTTCATTTTTGAAATAAAGAATAATTAAAACAATTTTATAAACTGAGTGGCTTTGCAAAGCTAATTTTCTACTAGATGAAATTATAGATAGTATTACTGTTCTCAATCACTATTTTAGTTTGTTTTAAAATCAGCCATATTTCTAGGGTTTTTTCTATATTCCCCCAATAAAAAGGCAAGTCAACTATGTAATCTTCATTATTAATATGATGACCTAACATATTATGCAGGTGCTCAGCTGCTGAGGTTAGCATGTCAGAATTGATCAATGAAAAAATTCATAGTCTGAATCACAGTGGACTCCACCTGCCACCTTAAAGCAGTGGAACAGAAGAGACATGAAAACAACACAGTATTAATCTATCATCTACCTTTTAACGAATAGCTGATGGAAACACATACACTGTATCTATCATCTATCTACCCATTTATATTTATGTATATATGTATTATATATCTTACACATTAGATACGTATTATACACATTAAGATGAGAAGCACATAGTCATCTAGTATAAAAATAGCTAAATCACTGTGATAAGTTCCAAGAAGGACAAGAACAGGGTGCTAGGTTTGTGTACAATATGGTACCATGATTTCATAAGTTGGTAACTAAGTATTGAAACTGACTGATGATGTTATTTATGTTTGAATTATAAGGTCATGGACTCCCAGAACCGAAAGAGATCTTTAAAATCATCTAGTCCAACCAGTCATTCACTGCTTGAATTTTTCTTATTATTCACTTGATCATTGCTGATATTTGACTATTTTTTGACTTACAAACACAGCATTTTAATACGGTTCAACCTAATACAAACATTTATTAAGTTTGGTGCTGGGCCAGGACCACATAAGATGGATTAGTCAAGACAACCCTACCCAACTCTTTATACAGGGGAGAAATGTGAAACCAAATAATTATAACATAGTGACTATTTGTAGAAATAAAATGGCTAAGTGGCCTCACCTATCCAAAATGAACAGGCTTGGTGCTGAGTTGAGTGGTCAAATTGTGTGATCTAATGCATCAGTTCAAAACTCTGTCAAACTCTATGAGGCTATTCCTAACCAATGAGGGATTCACTGCAGAGACATGAATTTCAGCCACTTTCTAGCTTGAGCTCATGGCTAAATAGTGAAGCATTTACTCGTGCTTCTCCAGCTTGGAGAACTCACTCATGCTGCAGGAGAAGATTACAATTTTACCAGTCACTTCAGTCTCTATCCCAAAAGCTGTGTTTCCCTGGCCATGGCACCAAAGCACATGGCTATGGGTTCATAGACATTGAAGGTTAAGTAGAAATTACTCTTAGAAGCAACTTCTATTGACCACGATCCCACCTGTTAGAAATAGGTCCTAACTGTGTAAATGATGAAAGGACTATCTTTCCTTGGTATTTAATTCTATTGGCTTCAGTTAGTTACTTGAAACTGCGCAAGATGGAGATGAATTCCTTAATGTTCTTATTTCAGCATATAACATACACAGTGCTAGGCTCTGGCGTCAGAAAATAGATATGCTATGGCCCCTGTCCTCAAGTTATGCTAAAGTCCTCTTATGTCTAAATACTTTAAAAAGGTTTGAAGAGTGTAATATATTCATCCATCCATCCATCATTTATGAAGTACTGACTAATGTCAGGCATTCTCCTAAACTCTGGGGATAAGTGGGAAATAAGACAAAGTCCTTGTTGCCACCCCACCCTTACCATGTATATATTTATTGGAACAATATACTGAATTTTCAAAAGGACATTCCACTTACGTGCTTTTTTCATTTGTTTCAGCAACTGGAGAGAACTGTATCACTCAGAATCTGAATGGTGGCAGAGACTATAACTGCCTTGTTCGCTGCTATATCTGCAACGCTAAAAGTATACTGTCTGCCACATAGTAAGTGCTTACTAAGTATCTGTTGAATAAATAAATGGTTTGAAAACAGGGATAAGTACACTCCCGGAGGCTACATCTATCACAGTTTCCAAGTTCAATATCAACAAATACAGTGTTTCTAAAAGGCTGTGAGATTTTTTTTTCATAGTTATGAATCAACTAAATAGTATACTTGCTGAATTTTGAAGAATGTAGATAACGTATTTTCCCTCCATCCCATATAAAAGTAATATTATGGGATTCTGACTTTGGTTCAGGTATACAATTCAATATGCTAGCCATTAAGAAATTCTGATACCAGGCCGGGCGCGGTGGCTCACACCTGTAATCCCAGCACTTTGGGAGGCTGAGGTGGGTGGATTACTTGAGGTTAGGAGTTAAAGACTAGCCTGACCAACATGGTAAAACCCCACCTCTACTAAAAATACAAAAATTAGCCAGGCGTGGTGGCACATGCCTGTAATCCCATCTACTCGGGAGGCTGAGGCAAGAGAATCGCTTGAACCCAGGAGGTAAATGTAGTAGTGAGCCGAGATCATGCCACTGCACTCCAGCCTGGGTAACAGAGCAAGACTCTGTCTCATAAATAAATAAATAAATAAATAAATAAATAAATAAATAAATAATTCTGAAACCATAAATGCATGATCTTTTTGAAAATCAATGGGCACAAAATAATAAGCTAGCTGTATATAATTAAAAATCACAGCTGGGCACAGTGGCTCACGCCTGTAATCCCAGTATTTTGGGAGGCCAAGGCGGGTGGACCACCTGAGGTGAGGAGTTCAAGACCAGCCTGGCCAACGTGGTGAAACCCTGTCTCTACCAAAAATACAAAAATTAGCCAGGCATGGTGGCAGGCGCCTATAATCTCAGCTACTCGGGAGGTTGAGGCAGGAGAATCGCTTGAACCCGGGAGAAGGAGGTTGCAGTGAGCTGAGATTGTGCCACTGCACTCCTGCCTGGGCAAAAAGAGCAAAACTCTGTCTCAAAAAAAAAAATTACTTGCATATCAATTTTATTGCTTATCAAATAAATTAATGAACAACAAGCCACCCTCCTGATACTCATATTCTCCTCTTCCAAGCAGAAAACACATCTCAAAGCAAACCAACTGAGGTTATACCAGGCTATAACTGTGCTGGCTCTTGAGCTTACATGTGCTTCCTCTTTTGAACAGCAGATGATTATAAACTCAGCTTCTTCTAACCATAAACACAGAGTCTTTTCATGTTTACCCATAAAAAAGATTGGCATTCTGATACGTGGGTCTTCCCACTGCATTCTTTTGAGAGTTCATATTTAAAAAGAAAACCATTGTTTATAATTTGAATGACAAACACCAAAGTCACCCACTTATTCAGAAATACCATTAAAACTTTATTTAATTTCATTTTTATATGATGGGATGCCAGCACAAAACACAGACAAATATACATACATACTCTGCTCTCTGATAAAGAGGCATTATAAAGATCAGAAGACTTGTTAATTCATATGGTTAGCAAAGTACTTACAAGTGTTTAGAAAGGGCCATGTCAAACAAGTAACAATTATGATAGTCACAAAATATTTTTAAAACTTCTGGCTAAGCATTAGAGCTTTACTTTGCTCTTCCCACTAAGATGACTTAGTGGACTGCATTTTTTTTTTTTTTTCTGGAATGGCAATTGGCTAGGAGGAAGCATTATAGGGAGTAGGCAAAATCAAATATCAGTCCCCTGATATTGAGTTGAGAAACTAAGGCTTTCATGTGAACAAGACCACAGTTCAAAAAAATAATAATAACAAGCAAAATCTAAATGGGAAAATACAAGGAAATCTTTTCCTACTTTTATTTCATCATATGAGTAAGATTATACCAAAAGAACAAAACCAGCACTTCTATTTCTACAAAAAAATTCATGAATAAACAATGAAAAGCAACTAAAAGTATTTTGGGATAGTGTTGGATATTACTGGATACTATCTCTGAATGTGCTCAGAGAGCTAAGAACGTGCCTGTAATATTGGACCTCCTCATTTAAAAAGGGAATTTAAACAAATTCATTTTCTTCAGTGGCTTTAAAAATATAGTTATATATTTATTTATACATACATACATATATTTTTATATATACACATACATAATTATAAATATACATACACACACATAATTATCTGTTAGACTTATGGATTTCCTATTAAGCTAATGTGCTGTCACAACTAAAGCATTAGTCCATTTTTCTCATATAATGTAGATAACACTGAGTTTCAGTAAAAATAACCATCATTAGGCATTTGGTTTTGCCTTCGTTTTAAAGAATATTTGCAACTATGGGCTACTGTTTCTATAAAATCTATTTAGAAAAAGCATAGATCTTATGGTACAATCAGTCTTTGGCTTACCACTGATACAAAGACATACATATGTATTATATAATTCAAAATACTACTGCAGGCAGTTAACTTCATCCAATTTCCAATTTCCATTATTTCCTTACAACTAACTGAAGCACACCAAAATCCAGTAGAACTCTAAAGACTGTCATCAAGCATTAGAAAAAAAAGAAAAAGGAAGAAAAAGGAAAATTATAACAGCAATTTCCTAGGAAAACAGAGTTCTAAAATATAAAACCTAAGAAGTAAATTATATTATATTGCCCATTTTACAGATGAGGAAATGGAGACCCAGGTTAAGTGAGTAACTTGCCCAAGGTCACAAAGTGGTAGAGCCAGAATTCATGCTTTAGCTGGCTCTTGGAGTGCTTTCCTTTAACCACTATGGTATACTAAACTACTCCAAATTTATCTTTAATTGGCATTTTGGGTTTTTTTTTCCTCTTCATAGCTTTCTATACTTTCCAAATTTTCTATAATATTATTAATTTTATAAAGGAGCTTGCATATTGTTCCAAATTAGGTTTATCAGAAGCTATTGCTCTTTTCCTCAGTGTGTATTAATCCAGATGCAACAATGTATATATTTATTGGAACAATGTACTGAATTTTCAAAAGGACATTCCACTTATGTGCTTTTTCATTTGTTTCAGCAACTGGAGAGCCTGTATCACTCAGAATCTGAGAGGCAGCTCCTGACTTGAAAATGATCATTCTGTGTAATGTGTGAGCAGTTTCCAAACATCTGTGTCCTAGAATATGGAGGGGCCAGGCAGAGGAAGGTCAGTGTGTGTGTCTGAGAGTGTGTGTGTGTGTGTTTTAAGGGAGAAGGGAATAGATTGAGTAAGGAAAGGAGAGGAACATATTCTCAGTATCAGTAGTCTGGCCCCAAATTTTGTGTTGTTTGGAAGAAATCAAATTCAAGAGAAAATGAGGGGCCCTTTCCACAGTTCAGCAGCTGCTTATTTTCCTCCTCTATTTTTAAACATATTTAATATTAAATAGGCCAATAAATTTAATCAGACCCTATATTTTATATAAAGAAAGAAAGAGAAGAAAAACCAATATTACAAATATATAGTCTTTGGTTTGTAGATATGCTATATTTTTTTTCTGTAGAATATTATCCTTTATCCAAACCTTTGAAAATTATGGTCCTGATTATTTTTTAAAAGAAAATAAATTCCCCAAAGGAAAATTTAAGTTCTTAAGGAAAAAAAAATTAATCTGTGGTACTTCTACTTATTACTTCTGATCCATTAGGACAGTGATAGCGACAAAAATAAAACTCTTTTATTCAATTATTTTTCGGGCTCCAAAAGGACAATCTTGTTCTGTTTTATGATACTGGTTACATTACATTTTTATTTCAAATATTATATTTTAAAATATATTGCTTTTTTTATTTTTATTTTTTATTTTAGTCTCGCTCTGTCGCCACACTGTAGTGCAGTGGCACGATCTCAGCTCATTGCAACTCTGCCTCCTGGGTTCAAGCGATTCTCCTGCCTCAGAGCCTCCCTAGTAGCTGGGACTACAGGTGCACAGCACCACATCCAGCTAATTTTCGTATTTTCAGTAGAGAGGGGGTTTCACCATGTTAGCCAGGATGATCTCGATCTCTTGACCTCATGGGTCCATCCCCCATCCAGCCTGCCTCCTATTTTTTTAGAAGGATTATTTTTTAAAGTTCCTATGTAATGACATGCATTTTTTTATCTTTTAAAAGTTGCAGCCGGGTGCAGTGGCTCACGTCTGTAATCCCAGCACTCTGGGAGGACGAGGCAGGCAGATCATCTGAGGTTAGGAGTTCGAGACCAGCCTGGCCAACATGGTGGAACCCTGACTCTATCTATTAAAAATACAAAAATTAGCAAGGCATGGTGGCGCATGCCTGTAATCCCAGCTACTTGGGAGGCTGAGGCAGGAGAATGGCTTGAACCCGGGAGGTGGAGGTTGCAGTGACCGGAGATAGTGCCACTGCACTCCAGCCTGGGTGACAAGAGCAAAACTCCACCTCAAAAAAAAAAAGAAAAAAAAGTTGCAATAAATGAATGATCTTTTACCAAGTATAAAACATTGTGGACATGAGAAACAAACCAATAAATAATCATTTTTAGTTTTTGAAAATCTCATTAAATAAGAAAAATAACTTTCAAGAGGTTAAAAATTCCCTCTAAATTTCTGCACATGCATTAAAAAATTATTACTATTATTAAAAAAATTCAACACGATAAGAAATGAATTAGATATTATACCCAGAAAAGGCAAAAGCGATGTTATAAAAAGCATGGAATTATGCAAGGCCTATAATCAATTCATGATCAATTCCAAAACAATGATCCCACAAAGAAAACACAATGTAGTTCAAAAATGCAAATACTACATTCAAAGACTGATTTACTGTTGCTTTAAAAACAAGCCAAGTTTTTCTGTCTACCACAAGGGTTAACATATTTTCTCTTGGCAATAAAACATGATATCTAAATTTATTACTGCTGAAACTACAGACAAAATAAATTACTACTAATGAAAAACTGAAAAATCCTCTAAGTTTGTTTCAGTGAGCAGAGAAGTAATCGTAAGAAAAGATAATTTGTTTTTTAATATAGTCAAGAACTATGATTATTTACTATTACGATTATATACTATTTTGTAACTTATCTTCAACAGTGGTTACTATCAACAGGTAAATGTGCCCCATGGGTAAAGTAAACTCAGCATATGGCTTGGGTTTTTGAACTCATTTAAAACTAAACAATGTATCTAACATGCTGGTCTTAACCCATTTATGCCAGAGGTTGCAATTTTTTTGTTTTGCAAAAAAATCAGACTTTGGTGATGACCTTGAGCAACAGGATATAAATAACTCCCACAAGTTTAGTGTTCCAATAATGGAACACTAGGCATAAATGGGTTAAAATAAAATGTCATATTGACAAAAACCAAAAATAGGTGAAAAATAGCTTCATCTCAGTAAAGTCTAATATTTGAGTGCTATTTTATGGATGACAAAATTCAGAGAATAAAAGAGATATTAATAAATCTGATAAGGAAATATTCATTAGTGACTAAAGGCAGATTCAAACAGCCACTATTACATTTCTCAAGGCCACACAGATAAATTAGACAGGAATATCTTTGTATAAGAATTGCAGACAATTTGGCCGGGCGCAGTGGCTCACGCCTGTAATCCCAGCACTTTGGGAGGCCGAGGCGGGCGGATCATGAGGACAGGAGATCGAGACCACGGTGAAATCGTCTCTACTAAAAATATAAAAAAGAATTAGATGGGCGTGGTGGCGGGCGCCTGTAGTCCCAGCTACTCAGGAGGCTGAGGCAGGAGAATGGCGGGAACCCGGGAGGCAGAGCT
Organism: Hylobates moloch; assembly: GCF_009828535.3. Lineage (NCBI taxonomy): Eukaryota > Metazoa > Chordata > Mammalia > Primates > Hylobatidae > Hylobates > Hylobates moloch. Next base: position 55,512,880 of record NW_026652283.1, read on the forward strand.
TGCAGTGAGCTGAGATTGTGCCACTGCACTCCAGCCTGGGTGACAGAGTGAGACTTCATCTCCAAAAAAAAAAAAGAATTGGAGACAAATTTTTCTCCCTCATACAAGGAAATAAAGAGTGGTTTCCATCTGACTGGCAAAGTGTCAGGCCACAACACTGATTTTGCGAATACAGGTTTTTTGTTTTGTTTTTCTTTATTGTCCAGGCTGGAGTGCAGTGGTGCAATCTCGGCTCACTGCAACTTCTGCCTCCCAGGTTCAAGCGATTCTCCTGCCTCAGCCTCCTGAGTAGCTGGGATACAGGTGCCTGCCACCACCCCTGGCTAATTTTTTTGTGTGTTTTTAGTAGAGACGAGGTTTCACCACGTTGGCCAGGCTGGTCTTGAACTCCTGACCTCAGGTGATCTGCCTGCCTCGGCCTCCCAAAGTGCTAGGATTACAGGCGTGAGTCACCGTGCCCGGCCGAGAACATAGGTTTTTCTGTAGAGAAAATCTAGGCTTGAATTAGAAAAATTCTATTATTAGTGGGCTATGCTTTATCCTATGCCATCATTTATTGCATAATTAAAATCATAATCCAAAAAACATTTAAAATTTACTAAAAGTTTTATGATGCATGTTTTAAATTTTACATAACTATACATGTAAACATGAAATTAATGAGAATATAATCAATTGAATAATGCTGAAAGTATATTGTACACTCTTATTTGACATTTAACTGAATATTTATTGAATGCTATTAAATGCCAAAAATGTTCTTTGTATAGAAATTCTTTAAATGATGCATGAAGTGGCCAGGCGTGGTGGCTCACGCCTGTAATCCCAGCACTTTGGGAGGCCGAGGCAGGCGGATCATGAGGTCAGGAGTTTGAGACCAGGCTGGCCAACATAGTGAAACTCCGTCTCTACTAAAAATACAAAAAAATTAGCCAGGCGTGGTGGCGAGCGCCTATAATCCTAGCTATTCGGGAGGCTGAGGCAGGAGAATCGCTTGAACCCGGGAGGTGGAGGTTGCAGTGAGCCGAGATCGCGCCACTGCACGCCAGCCTGGATGACAGTGCGAGACTCTGTCTCAAAAAAAAAAAAAAAAAAGATGCGTGAAGTTACATCTCTAAGAAACATGATTTCACTCATCACAGTTTGTCCTATGATTGCTAACAGCAACAAAAACCCCATATAGTCTCTTTTTATGTTTTTAAATAGATTACTACACATTTTTCCTCCACTAAATAACAGTAAAATAGACAATTTGACAAATAAATTTAGTTTTATAAGGGCATAGGAATTCAACCACTGACAATGTCATAGGACACGGGAGTATAGAACGCTGCCTCTTAGTCATGTGTGGTGCTGTGCACCTGTGCTCCCGTGCACCTGTGCTCCCAGCTACTCAGGAGGCTGAGGCGGATGGATTGCTTGAGCCTAGGAGGTTGAGGTTGCAGTTTGCAGCACTGTACCTTGGCCTGGGTGACAGAGCAAAACTCTGTCTTAAAAAATAAAAATAAAAATAAAAAATAAAACAGAACTTTGCCTCTTTTGCTCACCACTTCTAAGATACTATGTTAGCAGACAGAAGAGCACAGTGGTTAAGAGGACTGACTTTGGGGCCAAATTCCAGCTATGCCATTTACTACTTACGGTGTCTTGGACAAGCACTGTCTCAGTTTCATTAAGTGCTGGCGAACAAACAAAGAGGCACAATAACAGTACCCACCTTATAGGGTTATGTGAATAAATATTTGCAAAGTGCTTAGAACAGTACTTGGTACAAATATTTTTACTACATAATATTTTAAGTAAAATAAAATAATATTTACTACATAATATTTTAAGTAAAATAAAATAAAATAAAAACAGTATTCTGGGGGAGAGGCACTGTTATTAAAAGCCAAACATATTTATTGTATAGAAATTCTATAAATGAAGACGAAAGGTGAAAAAAAAAGGAAAATGAGAGCAATTTTTATCATTCACCCCTCATTTGACATAGTATTTCTTCCCTCAAACACCTTACCTCTTTATAGACTGCTCCATTCACTAGGACCCACAAGCTATTATTGATCAGCTTCTCTGAAATCTTTTTCTTTTCCATTTACAGAAATGTTTAATTCTTTTACCAGGGAACATTTTTAATCTGTTATTTCATGACCCAGACTACAGCCCACTGCAACTACAATTATGTGAAAAAGTCTACAACTTTGTCAAAAAGAACTCCACTTTACCAAGAGTACTGTTCACTGTTCAGTCTTTTGTTCCATCCACAGAGGATATGTATTAGAAATAAGACACTACATACTCCATGTTGTAATCATAGACACCTTGGTAAAAAAAAAACGCAGACATCATAAATCACCCAAGGAGAGATATAAATAGAATACTTTTGTGAAATAATTTCTCAGGTATGCAAGACAGTAGCTTGCAGAATCTTAGATATATATTACAAGCAGAACCATTAAGACAAAATAATACATTACTTATGTTACTCATATTATGATCTAGCATTAGCCCAATCTTCCAAATTTATCCAATCAAACAATTTTGAGAAAAGATTTGTGCGGGTCTTACTAGTCATCTGATAACACTGCTGTAACACAGTGGAACTGTAATAAACTAGTGCCTTAACTTGAGCACTCAATAATATTTATCCTTCCCCCTACCCCTACTAATGGCTCTGATTAAAGCAACTTAGGCAACAATATAATTAACCAAAATTTACTGATGTATACTTATTATTAACTTATAATACTAATATATACCAGAGCCTTCCATCCTTTTACCCCAGTTTGGACTGGATGCTCACTCAGTCAGCTACATAGCTGCCATCCAGAGACTTCCTTTCACCAAGATTCTGGGGATAATCTTTGTCTTTCTCTTGTCCCTTTTTTTTTTTTAAGAGACAGGATCTCGCTCTGTCACCCAGGCTGGAGCAGTGGTGTGATCATAGTTCACTGCAACCTTGAATTCCTGGGCTTAAGCGATCCTCCTGAGTAGCTGGAACTTCAGTCTGGTCCTTAATTTACCCCTTCTTATACTTGACAGATACATTAGCTTGGAATATAATTTCAGTTTAGACATCATGTTCACTTGGAATTTTAAGGGCACTGCTCCAGCATCTCAGCCTCTAATATTACTATCAAGAAGTCAGATGCTGCTGTTATTCAAATCCTTTATAGAGTATTTTGTTTCTGCTTTAAATCCCTGAAAACTTTTAGAAGGGTCTCTCCCATTGTGGATGCCAAAAATGTTCTTATTTCAGCTGAGGCTGAGGCAGGGGGATCGCTTGAGCCCAGGAGTTTGAGTTGGAGAAACTCAATTTCCTGAAGATGAAATTTCCTGAAGATGTGCCTTCAAGGGCACATGTATTTATTTACAATGCTGAGCACTTCACAGGCCTATTAAACTGGAAATTCACAGGCCTATTAAACTGGAAATTCAAGGAACTCAAATGTCAGTTCTGGGACATTTTCCTTCAGATCTTCACCAAATGTTCCTTAATCAGTGAGGCCTTCTCTGATGATCTCATATAAAAATAACATTCCTTTGCTCCCTTCTCCACCCACAGCACTCCCTACATCTTTTACCTTACCTTTTTTCTCCATTGCATTTGTCACCATGCAGTATATTGTAAAGGTGTTTGCTTTGCCAGCCTAGTCCCACCAGAATGTAAGTTCCCTGAAGGCAGAGGCTTTTATCTGTACTGCTGGTTATTTTTGAATGCTTTGTTCAACAGGCCAGAACTGTGTGTGGCACATAATAGGAATTAAAAAATATATATTTGAGGAATTAAAGGCTGTACTCCCTAGGTTAGGCAATTTGCTAAGTCAATCACTCTGTGGGGCTCTGAATCAGGGAACAAATATAGCTGGGGAGAGGAAGAGAAGAGAGACAAGGTCTCACAGCTGCCTGTTAGTATTTATAAGTCACTCATAACCAGAAATACCCTATTGGTAATTGTGATTTGTATAAAGCAGTAGGAAAATACCATGATAAGGTGGATTTAAAGTCATATAGACCTGGGTTTGAATTCTGGTTCTGCCACTTATTTGGCATCAGTACTCTTCTCTATAAAACAAGGGTACTAATAATACTTGTTTCACAGGACTACTGCCAAGAATAAATGAGGTAATATATATCCAGAACTTAGCACTGTCACTGTTTTGTCATCATTATGTCTACCTAGTTACATCACTTATTGTTTCTTCACATTTATAACTATTCTTTATTTTTATTCTAAAAACAAAGAGATGAATTTGAGATGGCAATCGGTGATACTAAGAAATAAAAAGAATTACAGAATAAGTAAGATCTAATATTTGACAGCACAACAAAGTAACTACAGTCAGCAACAATTTGTTGTACATTTTAGAATAACAATTGGAATATTCATAATACAAAGAAATGATTAATGCTTGAGGTGACAGATACCACTTACCCTGATGTGATTATTACACATTATATGCCTGTATCAAAATATCTCATGTACCGCATAAATATATACACCTACTATGTACCCATACAAATTAAAAATAAAAAAAATTTTAAAAAGAAATAGGAATAAGAGACTCACAATTAAAAGGAGCAGATTCATGGTACTGTATACCAAAAACATGACAGGAGATGAGATAGTCTGTATAGCAGAAAAAATAACCAGATGTATCATTTCCCTAGTGCTACCATAAGAAATTACCACAGAGTGACTTAAAAACAATGGAAATTTATGCTCTCATAATTTTCTGGAAGTCAGAAGTCCAAAATCAAGGCATAGGCAGAGTCACCCTTCCTTGGAAGTCTGCAGGGGAGAAGACTTGCTTGCCTCTTCCAGTTTCTGGTGGCTACCGGCATTCCCTGGCTTGTGTCTGCTTTACTCCAATCACTGTCTCTGTCTTCACAAGGCCTTCTCCTCCATGTCTATGTCTTCCCCTCTTCTGTCTCTTATGAGGAAACTTGTCATTGGATTAGGACCCACCTAGATATCCAGGATGTTCTTATCTTGAGATTTTTAATTATATCTACAAAGACCTTTTCTATAAATAAGGTCACTCTTGGGACTGGCCATTTCTATACTGTTTTTCTAGGTACAAGAACTAATGTCTTTCTGCCAATTATGCTTTCTGATTCAACAATGAACTGTGGCTGGGCACAGTGGCTCATGTCTGTAATCCCAGAACTTTGGAAGGCTGATACAGGTAGATTGCTTGAGCCTAGGAATTTGAGACTAGCCTGGGCAATGTGGAGAAATACTATCTCTATGAAAAAATACAAAAAATTAGGTATGATGATTTTTGTATAAAAATTTTATATAAAAATTAGGTGTGATAATTTTGTATAAAAATACAAAAAACTAGGTGTGATGGTATGTGCCTGTAGTCCCAGCTACTCAGCAGGCTGAAGTGGGAGGACTGCTTGAACTCAAGAGGTCGAGGCTACAGTGAGCCAAGATCATGCCACTACACTCCAGCCTGGGTGACAGAGTAAGACCCTTTCTCGAAATATAAATAAATAAAATAAAAATAAAATAAACTGTGTTTTATTAATTATATTCTCCGTGGTAAATTAATAATTTTCTGATATCTTAGATTCTAATTTAAAAATACTTTATAGCCTGAAGAATGTTACTTATAATCTAAATGAATACCAGGAAATACTATAGTTCTAAAAAGCTACTTAAGAGGACCTCCATGGGAGCAACTAAATTTGTATATACACACATACTGAAATTTTTTAGGAGTGTGATAATTTTAAATTTCATTCAAAATAGAAAAGAAATGCTAAGTTTGAATGAGATTGTTCTATTTACCTGGACAATATTACTATATGAAACTTGTCCTTTATTAAGAGACTTTCAATATTTATATTGTAGCATGCTTTAAACCATAGGGATAATGCTATTTTTGATTGTCTCCAGAAAGAACGAATCATCACTTAAAACGTGACAAAAAGTCTATAAGAGAAGATAACATAGGTAAAATGGGAGGAAAAAGGGGGTTATAGAAAGGAAAACAAAATTGGCCAGGAGTGGTTGCTCACCCCTGTAATCTCAGCACTTTGGGAGGCCGAGGCGGGCAGATCACCTGAGGTCGGGAGTTCGAGACCAGCCTGACCAACATGGAGAAACCCCGTCTCTACTAAAAATACAAAATTAGCTGGGCATGGTGGTACATGCCTATAATCCCAGCTACTTGGGAGGCTGAGGCAGGAGAATTGCCTGAACCTCGGAGGCGGAGGTTGTAGTGAGCCGAGATTGTGCCACTGCACTCCAGCCTGGGCAACAAAAGTGAAACTCCATCTCAAAAATAAAATAAAATAAAAAATTAATTAGATATTCTTTTCTGAGAATAAACTTTTAGTACAATAATCGATTCTGAAATAGCAGAGCATTATTATAAATAAAATGGAAATAGTGTACAATAAATTTTGAAAGACAAATACTTACTAAAAGATGACTTCTTAGTCTAATAACATTTCTTTTGAAAATCCACTTATTATTCTCACTTATTAGGGATAATTATGAGGGAGGTAGATTTCTGCTAATGAAATTTTGAACCTATTCTCTCATTCCCTGATGGGAACTGATACCATATACCTTTGATATATGATTCATTCTTTCTAATGTGGAAAACATATAAGCCAGCCTTTTACATGGGTACATGAGATTCTGCAAAACTAATTTTTCTTGGGAAAGTTTAAAAAATTCTTATTTATTTATTAATTCATTTCTTTATTTTTAGAGGCAGGGTCTTGTTCACTCTGTCACCCAGGTTGGAGTGCAGCAGCATAATCATAGCTAGTGTAGACTATATAATCATAGCTATATGTAGAATCAAACTCCTGGGCTCAAGTGATCCTCCCACCTCTGCCTCCCAAGTAGCTGGGACTACAGGCACACACCAACATGCCTGGCTAGTTTTTTTACTTTTTGTAGAGATAGGGTCTCATTATGTTGCCCAGGCTGGTCTCAAACACCTGACCTCAAGCAATCTTTCTGTTAAAGTGCTAGGATTACAGTCATGAGCCATGGTACCCAGCTAATTTTAACTTATCAACTTCAGTAACACATTTCGTTATAAAAGCTCATCTTTTACTGTAACTCTATACTGTATCACTGATGCCAAACCTTATTAGAAGAGGACAAATTTTTTCTTTTCTCCTATTCCGCATACAGTTTCTTTCAGGGAGCCTGTCTACCACTGTGAAACTTTCTAGCTTTTAGTGGCTACTCCAAGGCTATTTCTATCCAACTGTTACATGCACTGCTAATGATACTCTGCTTTTAAATGTATTTTTTCTCTTCTTATTTTAAGTCACATCCAATGTATTATCTCATTAGCTCTATCCCTAGCTCATCTGGTTCCTAATACATATATCTGAATGAATACTTCTCTACAATTCCTACCTTTAAAAATTAATTACAAAAGATTTGTTTAAATATGTTTTTGACTCTTTGGCGGCACTATTCTGATTAAAGTGGGAGGGAAAAAACCTAAAGGCCTTTAAGAGGAAAAAATGAACTGGTAATTATCTTTCCTCTATTACTAGTTCTCTTTCTAATTCAGTTGCTTTTACTTCCTTCTCATCCTGTGAATTCATGTTCTAGACACTATTTTCTACCTTGAATTTTTCCTATGTTTACTCTTCAGAGTTAGAAAGAACATGTCAAACACAGACAAAATAGGAATGCTGTAAGGAGAATTTTTTTAAAAAATAAAATGAATGGAAGCTTCTTGTTGTGCTATATTAAATATCAATCAAAATGAGGAAACATGTTAACATGCAAATATCTGAAGACAACAGGAAAGAAAATAGGCTTTAAATTTTACAGAAATAAAAGTAACCAGAACAATCCAATGAACACAACAGCTTTATGAGAAACTAGGGAGCTTTCTTGGTTAAGCATTGTTACTACAGAGACCAGTTGGCAGGTGGGTGCCAACGGGGTCATAACAAACCAAAAACTTCATCCCTTGAGGCAGTTACAGTCTGTTTTGCACATAAAATTAAACTAGATTTTCCACCAATCTGATTTATAAATCCTTCTGCTTGAAATGTAAACTTAAAAGGCTTTGGTAAACAGCATAGCCAATCTTGGGCTACCTAAAAAGAGAGCCATATGCACATGTACAATTAAACAATATTTAGCTAATTTTGCTCAACTTATCTGAATTATTTATTTTTCCTTTCAGAAAAGGTTCTGGGCAGTCAAGGGCCTGGGTCAAGTCTCCAAATATATTTCAAGATGCATTATAAACAAGCCCACTCCCATCTTTCTACCTTCATTACATAACAGACTGACGAATTATGACTATACTTTAGAAGAAAGGAAGTGCAAGTGAAAATGGAAAAAAACAAATGGGCAAAGTCACAAGATACAGAGATAGAACGCTTTAAGAGATGTCACACCTCAAATTTCTTTTTTTCTTTCTTTCTTTCTTTTTTTTTTTGAGACGGAGTCTCGCTCTGTCGCCCAGGCTGGAGTGCAGTGGCGCAATCTCGGCTCACTGCAAGCTCCGCCTCCCGGGTTCATGCCATTCTCTTGCCTCAGCCTCCAGAGTAGCTGGGACTACAGGCGCCCGCCACCACATCTGGCTAATTTTTTGTATTTTTAGTAGAGACGGGGTTTCACTGTGTTAGCCAGGATGGTCTCGATCTCCTGACCTCGTGATCCGCCCGCCTCGGCCTCCCAAAGTGCTGGGATTACAGGCGTGAGCCACCATGCCCGGCCAAATCTTTTTTTTTCTTTCTAGAGATCGAGTCTTGCTCTGTCACCCAGGCTGGAGTGCAGTGGTGCGATCTGCAGCCTCAAACTCCTGGACCAAAGCAATCCTCCCACCTTAGCCTCCCAAGTAGTTGGTTTTACAGGAGTGAGCTACTATGCCCAGCTTCAAATTTCTTTAATAGCTTAAACCTGTCCAAGCAAGATGAGAAACATGACACCTAATATATTATCTCACTGGTTCCATGATTTTATGATTCAGAGCGAACTGAAGTTTGTCTCAAAGTTTATGTTATTGCTCCTGCATTCTTCTTTTGAATCATAATAAAAATCTCATCCGACAAGGAAGCTGAAGTTCAGAGTTAATGATGAGAGGATACGGAATTTGAATCCAGGTTAAGACAACTTCAAAGCTGGTGCCATTTTCCACTACCCAGCACTGTCACTGGTAAAGGTATCCTTCCAGACAGAAATGTGTTCTAGTTACGGGTATGCATTTTCTTTCCTGAAACAGTAAACCCTCTATCTGTGAAATAACTGCTAAATCTTCTTGTGTGGTTTTTATATACTAATTAATCTCTTAACAACCTAATACATGTTTTTGCTATAAATAACCTAATATTCATTTTGTGAAATGCAGCAAAAAGGATAAAATGATCATTTCCTTTCATTAAGATAATTTATTTTCTCTTACCATTCTCTATAAATATAAGAAAATAATTAATAAAAGTGATTTACTATTAATAAAATCTTAAAAATAAACACAAATATCTTGCTCACTAACACAACTATGGTTATGATATTAACGAACAGCATGGAGTTCAGATCTGACATTCACAACCATGTACACTTGATACTGTGACTTGTTAACTTGGACAATAGCATTTACCAACTTTGTATTTATCAAAGCCAATAGTTGTGACTATACTGCTTATAGTCCTGTCGCTGTGCAATGATATTTAGCAATTCTCTAATTTCATTACTAAACGATTTTCTCTAAAGTGGGTATGGTTTTCCCTTCAGGATAAAAAAAAATTACCCCCATCTAAGATTATTTTTCACTTTGACATGCTCCACCTGAAAGTCAAGAAAGAGGTTCTCTAATATTTCTCATATCAGTCATTTGCTCAACAATCAGTCACTCACTCAGCCTGCAATTATGTACAAAACAACCTGCTTTATGGTGATACCAAGATGAGTAAGATACAATCTTGCCATCTAAGAGGTTCCAATCTAGTAAAGATGACACATACCAACAACTTACTGAAAACATAAGCACATACATCCAAATATCAGAAGTACAAAAAGTACTGTTTATCACAAATAAAAATGCTAATGAATTCTGATTAGTGAATGAAGAAAAAGATTGCCAAGAGGTGATATCTTATTGGGCCCTTAGGATAAATGGGATTTCTACATATGGAAGGTAGAAATGAAGGTGGAAGAACACAGCAAGATAGTCTACGTTTATGCCTTATGTGAACAAAACCGCATGTGTATTGAGAATGCCTAGGGAATCTGAAGCAGTCCTATGTGGCCAGAACCCAGAATACGTACCTGTGGTAGGTGAAAAAAAAGATGATCTTAAAGAGCTAACTCTCAGTCAGAATATATAGGACCTTTAGTGTCACTGTAAATTTGAACCTCATCTTATAGCTCAATGGAGATACAGTAAAAGTGTTTAAACAAGGAAAGTAGTATGATTCAACTAGTGCTCTAAGATGACAAAAGAGCAGTGAAATGAGTTAATACAGAAGGATAAAAATGGAAACAGGAAGAGATAGATGAGTAGTTATTAAGATATTTAGGTAGAAATAAAAGAGTAATATAAAGTTAGAATAACTAGAAGGATGGTGGTCATATTAACAGAACCAACCACCACACGAGAACAGGTTGTTGGGGAGGGAAGGAACAAAGAAGGGAAACTAATCAAAGATAATGGTTTCAGTTTTGAACATTCTAGTACAGATGACCAATTGGGAATTCAGATCTGGAACTGAGAAGAGAAGAGGAAGCCAAAAATAGAGATTTAAAAGGCATTGGCCGAGGGATGACATTTGGAAACATGAATATAGGTGAAGTCAACTACTGAGAAAGGACAAAGCAAAAGAAGAAGGGTAAGGATAAGACCTTTAGACATCTGCATTTAAAAAGTGGGAAATATTTTTAAAAGTATAGTGAGGCAGGACATAAGCAATAGAGGAAAAAAATGTCACAGAAGTCAAGAAAGAGAAGCTTTAAAGGGAAGTCGATCATTAAAAACCACAAAGAGAGTTAGAAGGTGACAAGGACTAAAGTTATGAAACTTGGCCAGATGTAGTGGCTTGTACCTGTATTCCCAGCACTTTGGGAGGCCGAGGTGGGAGTATCACTTGAGGTGAGGAGTCTGAGACCAGCCTGGGCAACACAGTGAGATCCCATCTCTACCAAAAAAAAAAAATTTTTTTTTTTTTTTTTTTGAGACAGAGTTTCGCTCTGTTGCCCAGGCTGGAGTGCAATGGCGCGATCTTAGCTCACCACAACCTCCGCCTTCTGGGTTCAAGCAATTCTCCTGCCTCAGCCTCCCGAGTAGTTGGAATTACAGGCATGCACCACCACACCCAGCTAATTTTGTATTTTTAGTAGAGACGGGGTTTCACCATGTTGGTCAGGCTGGTCTCAAACTCCCGACCTCAGGTGATCCGCCTGCCTCGGCCTCCCAAAGTGCTGGGATTACAGATGTGAGCCACTGCACCCTACCTACAAAAATTTTTTTAAATAAAAAAATTATCTGGCTCTGGTGGCACATGCCTGTAGTCCCAGCTACTAGGGAGGCTGAGGCAGAGGAGGATCACTTGAGCCTAGGAGGTCAAGGCTGCAGTGAGCTATGATCATGCCATGCACCACTGCACTCTAGCCTAGCCACAAAGCGAGACACCAGCTAAAAAAAAAAGAAAAAAATAATAAAGTTATGAAACTTATTATCAAATCTCTGATAGTTGGGGGTAATTTCAGTGGCAAATAAAAGCAGATTTCAGGGTATTGAAAAAAATTATTAAAAAATTATTGAGGCCAGGCACAATGGCTCATGCCTGTAATTGCAGCACTTTGGGAGGCCGAGGTGGGTGGATCACCTTAGGTCAGGAGTTCGAGACTAGCCTGGGCAACATGGGGTGAAACCCTGTCTCTACTAAAAATACAAAAATTAGCCAGGCATGGTGGCAAATTCCTGTAATCTCAGCTACTCGGGAGGCTGGGACAGGAGAATCAATGGAACCCGGGAGGTGGAGGTTGCAGTGAGCCAAGATCAAGCCATTGCACTTCAGCGTGGGTGACAGAGATGAGACTCCGTCTCAAAAAAAATAAAAATAAAAAAAAATTATTGAGCACAGATAAAGTACTTTAAAGAAAAGGTTGGTGAAGAATGGAGATAGCCATTAACGTGTCAAAACTTTCACAATCTGCTAAAAACCAGCTGATATACTAAAAACTTAGACTGTGCTTGTTACTGAAGAAGGATGTTAACTGACTCAGTGAATGAAAGCTTAACTGGGAATAACTCAAGTGTGCTGTTTTGGTTTTAACTTAGTTTCTAAATTGAGTACATTTTACGAATTAAATAGTTATAATAATAGAGTGAAAGGAAGCTGTTTTTAGTTATAAAAGTATCTGTGATGCCTATCACTTCAAATCAAGTAATATGTTACAACTAGTATTGAACAAGCACAGAAGCTTGCTTTACTTCACAGAGAAACACTAAAAATACTGAATCTCAGTCAAAAAAAAAATATTGTGAACATAATAAAGAATAATTTCCCCAATATTTGGGGGGAAAAAGAGATAAAGAAAATCTTAACATGAGGCCAAATAATAGAACGTTAGAAAGTAGTTTGAATTCATAAAATGACAGTCTGAAACATTAACACTTGTCCAATAACCCTGTAGATCATGTTTTATCTATTTCATTTTCATGCAGATCACTGGCAAATCTGTAATCTAAAGTGGGAAGCTTGGGTACTTTAAAAGCTGCAAGAGCATTATTTTGTTAGCCTAATATTTGCTACACTCACCACTAATACTACTTGGAAAACTGTAAAATAAAATGACTTACATACAGATAATTTTTCTTACTGACATTTTTCTGAATTCTATTTATATGACACTGCAAGAAACACAGTAAAAATATTCCTAACCTAGGTATAAAAACTCCACTTTTGGATCTTCTCACGTGAGCAAAAGTTGCTGTGAGTCTACAAGAGATCTATGTGGAATTAATTCTTATGTATTTTACTATCGTGGTCCCTGGGTTTTGAATTCATTGGCAGAAATATAAACAACCAAAATGATACATTAAATCACAGGTACAACATTTATGGTCTGCAGAGAACTTGTTCTTTAGCATTATTTCAGCTGAATTTTTATTTAACAAAGACACAAAGAGAAGAAAATATCTTTTTAAAACATTCCTGAAGCATCCAATAGAGGTTGCTTTTATTCTCTATTAGATTATAATAATTAAACCTAAAAACGCCAAGAAGTTTTTAGTCTTGTTTTGTCAATTTATCTTCCTTACCTTAGATAAGGAAAAACTAAGCTGTTTTAAAGGCTAACAATATCTTACTACAAGTGACTATAGAATGAGAAGAGACTTAGCTTATTTTAATAACAGTATATTTTAGTAGTGTGAAACCCACCTGTCGTTATCAATGTAATATACCCTTCCATTTAAATCCCTAAAATCTAAGGAATTAATGCCCTTAATTAGCTGGGTGTGGTGGTGTGCACCTGCAGTTCCAGTTCCCTGGGAGGCTGAGGTGGGAGGATTGCTTGAGCCCAGGACTTTGAGGCTGCAGTGAGCTGTGATCATGCCACTGCACTACAGCCTGGGTGACAGAGTGAGAGCCTGTCTCAAAACAGAAAAAAAAAAAATATATATGTGCACACAGTTTAGAGTCAACTGGTTCTACAGCTTGTTAAAACAAACAGCAATCCCCAGCCCTCCTCTTTTAACACATTTCCTTCTGCAGAAGCAACCACTTTTACCTCTCTTAGCCAATTGTTTTGGTAGTTAACATCAAATATTGAATAATATTGCTTTATTGATGTTTTAAAATTTCTCTATTTTAGACATTATCTATTGACTTTCCACTATGAAAGATGAAAATGTGAATCCTTCCTCCTCCATCACCATCCCAGTAGGTGCATACATACTCCTATTCTCTCACCTTCCCTACACAGTTACATAATAATTTTGGTAAAGGCAAACAATATTATGACTATGTATGTTATTTAGACTCCAGCCACAGAGTAAATCCTATGTAGACTGTAGCATAGTGGTCAGGAGCATAGATCTTGAAGGCATACTTGCAGGGTTCAAAGCCTATCTTTGCCACTTAATGGCTGTCTAGCTATTTAGGCAAGTTACTTCACCTCTCTATGCCTCAGTTTCCTTATCCATAAAATATTCATTGTAACATTATCTACCTCTTGGGTTTACAAGGATTAAAAAGTTCATATATGTAAAGTGCCCAATACGATAAAAAGTGCTATAGAAGTGTTCTCTTCGTCCTGAACTACTTTTTTGTTTCTTATAGTGTTCTCTTGTATTACTCATTTGCTTAGATATCTATGTGCTTATTGTTAATTCAACCACAAATGCGCTTCCTATTGTTTCCACTGATTGAGTTAACTTATCAATTCTGTGTTCTTGGAAAGTCTCACTACAGCCTTATCAGCTGCTCCAGTCTGAACTGGCTGTCTTCATTCTACATCTTGTACTGAGCTATTAAACTTGGTTCTGTCTTTAGCATTCTACTAAAAGTTCCCTTTTTCTCTCCCCAGTGCTAGATCTCCTGTCCTCATTCTTAGTAAAACATATCTTTCATTAGCTTCAGGAAAAATGATGTGTAGGAGGTAATCTGCTTTGAGTCTTGCATGTCTGAAAATGTCTTTATGCTATTCTCAAATTTGACTAATGGTTTACAGCTAAATATACAATTCTGGACTGGAAAAAAATTTCCTTCAGAATTTTGAGGGCATTCCTCATCATTCTCTAGCTTCTGATATTGCTTACTGTAAGTCCGAAGCCTTTCTGATCCTTTGTATGTACTCCGATTTCCCTTTTTTTTTTGCAGGTTTGTAAGACTGTCTCTTGTCACTACAGACAATTTAAAATTTCATGAAATGTGCCTTGTCATGGGAACTCAGTAAGCCCTTTCAACCTGGAAACACATATCTTTCAGTGGTAAATTTCCTGAAATTATTCTGCTAGGCTTTTGCTCCCTTTCTTTCCCTTTTTCTGGAATTGTTGTTTTGATATTCAACTTCCTAGACTGGTCCTCTCATTATTTTATCTTTTTTTTCCCTATCTACTTTCTATTTTCTCAATTCCATTTTCCAACCCTTATATTGAGTTTTATATTCTAATTTTTTAGTAGACAAAAGCTCAACTTTGTAAAACATTCTGTTCTTGTTTCATGTATGTAACATCCTATCTTTCTGAGGATATCAATCATTTTTTCTAAAATTTTGTTCCCTGCCTAGTCTCTATACCTCCAAGTTGTTTTTTCCCTTTTTTCTTTTTCTTCTCTTCTTCTTCTTTTTTTTTTTCTATGTTTTAGTCTCTCTCTTTCAGGCTTTTCTCCAGATGCCCACTAATCTTGGGAAAGTTGGTATCCTTAAATCTTTCTTCTTGGGCTAAATACCCCAAGGGGTATTCTACTAATCTCCTGCCTGTAGAGTAAAGGCAAGTGAGAGAAGAAAGGTGGAGGAGTCCCATCATTCAGCGTGCACATATTCACCTAATTCCCTCATATGTGGTAAAATGCCCTGTTCTCAATTTTGCCTAGTATCTCCCAATCCAAAGATACTTGGGCTTTTTTTTTTTTTTCCTCCAAAGAGTACACCTGGAGTCTTATACTAAGGTGGAGGTATAGGTAGGAAGAACAGTTGTTCAGTGGAATGGGGAAGAGGAGGAGACCTGGGGATCTGCTACCACATATGTCTGGCTCAATTCCTGAGCTATTTAAAGATTCTGTGGTAAAGGTCAGCTTCATCTTTAGCCTTCTTCATAGCCAGGTTAAGATTTGGCTTTCTTAAGTAAGCTATGTCATTTGCCACACTCTATTTGCTTTTCAGCTTTCAATATGTGTGTGTGTGTGTATGTGTGTGTGTGTGTGTGTGCACGCGCGCACGTGTGTGTGTGTGTATGGCTGTTTTCTTCTTTCTCGTTCTCCATATCCTTGATGGATCATGTCTTTAAAATAAAACACCTTTACTAGGTTTGGTGGAGTTTCTGGGAGGAGTACAATTAGATGCTTGTGTTCAATCTGCCATTCATCTCCTCCAGATGTCCAGGCTGAATCTAAAAATCATTCTTACTTCCCACCTGATTCTCCAACCACCACAGTGGTTTACTAAGAACTTGGCCTTAGGGCTGATTAAGAGGAGCCTCTAGCGTGGGTATCACATTTTAGAGTACTCTACTCTGGTCATCTTGGGCACCCATTTCCACAGAACTTGACTGTACAGACTGGGAACAGCAACCATGACGATAGCCTATACAAATGACTTCCACAAATTAGAAAGGGAATCCTTTATTGAAGAAACTTTACTGCCATCTACTGGATATTTTATGAAACAGCTACAAATCAACGATAACAAATGACAGGTAATTGGGTAACAGTTTGAGCAACCGTAAGTGGCAGCACTGCCTTGGAGCCACCTTCACAGAAGTAAACAAATCTCCACTGTGCTAAAATATGGAAGATAAAAGAACAAATTAGGAATCCAAACTTCAAATTACAGCAGAATTGTAGTCTAGCACCTCAACTTGGAATTGAGAACTGATGTCCCAATGGAAAAAAATGTTACTGCTAATCAAAATCTAGCTCATAAGAGTAACAAAAGTAACAAAATCAAACAGTAAAATTGATTTTAGTAGGTTAGCTTGAGAACTTAAGTACTAGTTTTTTTTATTTTATTCATATCAGTTTTGAGACCCAATTAACTACTTCCAAAAGAAAATCAGGAAAATGTTCAAATGTAAATGAAGTTTTTGCATTTAATTGGCTAATAATGCAAGCTTCTTTCTAATGGGCAAATCTGACTATATCGGATTGGTAATAAGGTCAGTTCTGTTATAATATTTGCTTTGAAAACTTAAATGTTCTACCGCAATTGATTTGTTTTAGGTAACAATTTGCACATAACACAAAATCTGTATTTGCTTATGCACAACCTTCATTACTTACATATCCTGTCTGTCAATGCTATTACCATCCAGTAGTTTTATAGAA
The DNA here is from genome assembly GCF_009828535.3 of Hylobates moloch. Classification (NCBI taxonomy): domain Eukaryota; kingdom Metazoa; phylum Chordata; class Mammalia; order Primates; family Hylobatidae; genus Hylobates; species Hylobates moloch. The sequence goes on from NW_026652283.1 coordinate 55,529,869, forward strand.
GATTCTAGCATCTTGAAAATATTTCATAAATTATCTAGATATTCCTAACAATGTCTTGGGAATAAAAACAGAGTCCTCACTAACTTACAAATTTCATCTGTAATAAACACTAAATGAAATCACCAAGCCATGATATACAAGATGTTCATATTCATATACACCTCAAACATCTACCAGCTGCGTCAGTTCACTGCATGAGTGTTATTAGCCACACCCAAACACGTCTGTTGTAACAACATTCTATCCGCTTTTAAATAACCCTCCTTCTATCAATTCAAAATACACTTACAAATTAGTCTGATGCCCACTACCACAAGGAAACTTTAGGATTTTTTCAAGGTAAAGTGCTATATTCATTATAGTATTTGAAACCTAGTTTTATCATTTTTGTGGGTGTTACTAACCATGTTTTTGAGAGTAGTGCCCCTAACCACTTTGTTTCCACTTGCACAGTGTAGTGATTTTTAGCACTCTATATGTGACATTATAACAGAACTGACTGTAGATGACTATTTTATCCCATAATCAAGCCAATTCTTCCAGAATATTACCATCAGTATTACCACATACATCTTCCCAAATCTTATTTCAAAGAATAAATATATAGTCATTCATGGTTTTTAAGAAAACCCAAAACTACTCAACCAAAACCTTGAGGAAGATTTTTCCAGGGTTTTCTACCTTAATTATTCATAATGATTTTGATAATTCTTGAGCTTATCTGAGTTCTCCTCAAATTACTTGCATATCACTGCCATCTATTAATGTGGAATATAAATATAATGCCTAGATAATATGCAGCTGTTTTAATGTGAGCTTTCTTATAGATAGTAGTCAAATAATCTTAGTTTACAGGAGAGGAACAAGATATGACATTTTAAGGAAATTTCAAAGAAAATCAGTGGCTGCCATTATCCATTGAGCTCCAACTTTCAGAGCTAGAAATACTAGGATATTATTTTTTATAAAGATTTTGATCTTTATATGTATTAATATATCACCATAAAGTTCAAGGTCTGCTTCTGTTGGTTAAGTAAATACACACATTAATTTAATAGCCAATCTAAATACTGAGTACTACCATACACAGACATTATTTATCAGCATTTTTACTCTATTTTAAAAAGGAAAGAATATATCTCCTGTAATATTAAATCTTCATTACTCACATATCCTGTCTACCAATGCTATTACCATCCAGTAATTTTATAGAAGATTCTAGCATCTTGAAAATATTTCATAAATTACCTAGATATTTCTAACAATGTCTTGGGAATAAAAACAGAGTCCTCACTAATTTACAAATAAAGTTAGAACTGAGGCTAATTTAATCTAACAGAAAGGGCCAGGGTTTAAACCAAGGTTTCCCAGCATGAGCAAGATAGTGACACCCTGTCTCTAGAATAAATTAAAAAAAAAAAAAAAATAGCCAGGCATGGTGGTGAGTGCCTGTAGTACCAGTTGCTTGGCAGGTGGAGGTGGGAGAATCAGTTGAGCCTGGGAAGTTGAGGCTGCAGTGAGTCATGACTACATCACACCACTGTAATCTAGCCTGGGCAACAGAGTGAGACCCTGTCTCAAAAAAAAAAAAAAAAAAAAAAAAAAGCTAATGTTTGAATAATCAATATCCTTTATTAATTTTGATCAAAAACTTTATCCTTTATCATATTTCTATAAATACCCTAGAGAACATGTTCAACTTTAATATTAATTTTCTTCAAAGTTTTCTCGAGTTTTTGGTCACTTAGAGGTCAATAAACTTAGGAAAAGATGGTATAAAGTAAAAGGTTTGCTTTTCCTCAGAGTTTTCCAACTTAATTTCCTTTTTTGGTCTTCATGTATATAAACATAAAAATTTTAGATAGCTAGCTTTGACTCTAAAAGACTTTCGATATACTCTTTCCTAAGGCTTGCTAGAATGTATCAGAGGCATACTATGTTAAATTATAATTTTAAATATATTTACCAAATGTTTATGGGTTTTTGAGGACTCTAGGGTAATAAAACAAATTTACTATCACAGGCACAGTTTTTATAAAAATCCAGACATTCTGTAAGTAAGATGATGGGATAACTTTAACATTTTATCATAATATATTAAAATAGAGGCATGAGATCTCTGCAGCCTTGAGTTACTGAACGTTTGGATTTGAATTTACCAGTTCAATCTGAACTTTCTGTTTGAGGACTGAGAAAGCCTCGGATTTATGAATGTTTGGCATTTTCTAATTAAACCAGCTTTATGAACATGTTTATGATGTTACATGCAAACAACTACCCTTGCTCATTTCAGGCTCATACTGTAGTCTGCCCATTTGGGCATGAAAACATGAACTTTACCGTAATGTCAAAGAAATACAACAAAAAGATTGGAGACAGTTCCAAATTCACCTTGTACTATCCACCAGCCAAGCAGTAAGCAATATGGAATAACAGAGATAAATTTTCTTCCATAAATGCACAGTTCACAAAAATGTCCACTCTTCAGCTTTCACTTTTCCCCTTTCTCAGAGTTCTTGCAAGATATTTGATAGCTTTGGTTTTTTTAAAAGAAGTTGAATTTGTAGGTTACATTGACATTGAAAATGACTATTAATTCTAGTTCACACGGTCAACTAATATGCCTTCCAGTATTATTTGTATACAAAGAACCCTCCTACCTCCTCTTGAAAATTCAGCAAGTCATGCTTTGCATGGTTTGAATTTAGATCATCTTTTGATGAATAAATTAAAATCTGGATACTGTTACTAGGGGAAAATAGTTTTTTTCTAGGTTTTCTAAATCTGGAAGTGGGTACTTCAGACGCACACGTGCCTTAAGAAAACATCTCATTTTCAGTGGAAAAAAAATTTGATGAATCAAAATCTATGTCAAATTTAGTATCCTTGGTAACTGTAAACTGCTGAATGCAAAAGTTTGAGAACTCTTGTCAATAAGAAGTAAATTCTATGCTTAAGCACTCCCTTCTTCTTCTCCATACACATTTGTCTCAATTTGCTTATTTGGAAACAAAATTCTTGATTTTCATCTTTCCTCTTTAGGTCTTCCTTTGCTAGTGCTTCCTCACCTTCCTAACCTCTAAATGTTGTCCCAGGCTTAGTCTTTGCATTTCTTTTGTCATACATTCTAATAGGAATGTCATTAAATCTCAGGGTTTTAAATATAATCTATTTGCTAAAAGCTTGCAATTTGTATCTCTAGTCTATACCTTTCCCTTTATTTCCAAATTCATATATCCAACAAATTTCTACTTGGGTGTCTAATAATATCCTCAAACTTAACGTGTGCAAAAATTGAGCTGCTGGTCAATCACACTTTCAAACTAGTTTCTCCCACAGTCTTCTCACTTTAAAAAACAGTAACTTCATTCCTCTAGCTGTTCTAGCCAACAATCTTGAATCTTCTATTTCTCACTTTCCACATCCAATCCATTAAGCAAATTCTGAGTTCACTGTAGGTGTGTGGATTTGTTTCTGGGTTCTCTATTCTGTTCCACTAGTCTATGTGTCTGTTTTTCTGCCTGTGCCATGCTATTTTGCTTACTATAGCTCTGTACTGTAATTTGAACTCAGGTAATGTGATTCCTCTAGTTTTGTTCCTTTTGCTCAGAATGACTTTGGCTATTCACGGTCTTTTGTGATTCCATATAAATTTTAGTATTGTTTTTCCTATTTCTGTGAAGAATGTCATTGGTATTTTGATAGGAATTGCACTGGATTTGTCGACTGCTTTGTGCAGTATGGACATTATAACATTCATAACATGAAATATCTTTCCATTTTTTGCCATCCTCTTCAATTTCTTTCATCAGTATTTTATAGTTTTCATTGTAGCGATACTCACTTCTTTGGTTAATTCCTAGGTACTTCATTTTACTTGTGGCTCTTGTAAATGGTATTACTTTTTAAATTTCTTTTTTCAGATTGTTCACTGTTAACATACAGAAATGCCACTGATTTTTGTATGCTGATTTTGTATCCTGAAACTTTACTGAATTTGTTTATCAGTCCTAATAGTTTTTTAGTGGAGTCTTTAGGTTTTTCCAAATATAAGATCGTATCATCTGCAAACAAGAATAAGTTGGCTTCTTCCTTTCTAATTTGGATGCCCTTTATTTCCTTCTCGTCTGACTGCTCTAGCTAGGACTTCCAGTACTATAACCAATAAGAGTGGTAAAAGTGCACATCCTTGTCATGTTCCAGATCTAGAGGAAAGCCTTTCAGTTTTTCCACAGGCAAATGTTTAAAAAGAATTGTCTCCATTTGTTGTTTTGATTTCCTTATCACACTATCTTCTCAACTCATTTCAGTAGGGCTTCTGCTGCCACATACCATTAAAACTGCAGTTCCTAAACTTACCAAGAACCTTAATGTCACTAAATCTAATGTGTGGTTTTTGTTTTGTTTTGTTTTTGAGACAAGGTCTCACTCTGTTGCCTAGGCTAGAGTGCAGTGGTGTGATCTCAGCTCACTGTAGCCTCAACCTCCCACGCTCAAGAGATCCTCCCACTTCAGTCTTCAGAGTAGCTGAGACTACAGATGTGTACCACCACGCCTGGCTAATTTTTTTATTTTGTAGAAATAGGGTCTCACTATGTTGTCTAGGCTGGTTTCATATTCCTAGACATAACTGATCCTCCGGCTTCAGCCTCCCAAAGTGCTGGGATTATAGGTGTGAGCCATCACACCTGGCCTAATGATTTTCATTAGTCCTCATCCTAGTGGCCCTTTTGGTAGCATACAACGGAGTTGGCTATATAGTTCTTAATCCTCCTTACTATGTACTTTGTAATAGTATAGACCACTTATGTGACAGCACAATTTGGTTTGTTTTTCTTTGTCTTTTTAAAATTTTCTTTAAGTATAACACATATATGCTCAATGAATTATCACAAAGTGAACACACCTGTGTAATTCCTACCCAAGTCAACAAACGGAACACTACTGGCACTCCAGAACCCACCTTTATATTCCTCCCAATCACTATCCATGCCTCTTCCCCAAAAGTAACCAACCCACCTTTATATTCCTCCCAATCACTATTCATGCCTCTTCCCCAAAAGTAACCACCATCCTAATAATTAACACCATAGATTAGTTTTGACGGTTTTAGAACTTGATATAAATGGAATCAGACAGGATGTACTATTTTGTGTCTGTTCTTCAGTGAACTCTTTGTTAAAATATCTGTTCAAGCCTCTTGCTCATTTTCTACGAGGAAGCATTTATATATACTAGATAAAAGCCCTTTGTTCATTATAGGTGTTGCAAATATATTATTCTACTCTGTGGTTTGCCTTTTCACTCTCTTAATGATGTATTGATTGACGGAATTCTTAATCTTAATATAGTCCAATGTATCAATTATTTCCATTATGATTTGTGTTTTTTGTATTGTTTAAAACAAACTTGTCCAACCCACAGTCCATGGGCTGCATGCAGCCCAGGATGGTTCTGAATGCAGCCCAACACAAACGCTTAAACTTTCTTAAAACATTATGAGATTTTTGCATGAACCTTTTTTTTTTTTTTTTTTTAAGCTCATCAGGTATCGTTAGTGTTAGTGCATTTTGGGTGTCGTCCAAGACAATTCTTCTTCTGATGTGGCCCAGGAAAGCCAAAAGATTGGACACTCCTGACTTAAGAAATCTTTCTTTATCCAAGATCATGAAAATATCCTGCATTATTTCTAGAAGTTTTATTGTATTATCTCTCTTGTTCAGATCTTGGAATTGATTTTGTGCATGGTTATGAGGTCACTACCTTATAGGTCGATTCCTCCTCATTCCCACCCCGCTCCAAAAAGATATGTTATTGCCACAGCACCAATGACTAAAAAGACTGTCTTTACCCTCACACCAAATGTCCTTATATATATGGGATAACTTCAGGACTCTCCATTCTATTTCACTATTCTATTTGTTGATTCTTCCACCAACACATTATTATACTTTTTTTTTTTTTTTTTTTTTGAGACGGAGTCTCGCTCTGTCTCCCAGGCTGGAGTGCAGTGGCTCAATCTTGGCTCACTGCAACCTCCACCTCCCGGGTTCAAGCGATTCTCCTGCCTCAGCCTCCTGAGTAGCTGGTACTATAGGCACATGCCACCACATTCAGCTAATTTTTTCTATTTTTAGTAGAGACAGGGTTTCATCATATTGACCAGGCTGGTCTTGAACTCCTGACCTCGTGATCTGCCCACCTCGGCCTCCCAAAGTGCTGGGATTATAGGCGTGAGCCACTGCGCCCGGCCTATTATACTTTTTTAAACAGATCTTGATACTAGTAAATTAAGTCTTCTCACCTTGTTTTCTTCTGCCATGGCTATATTTGGTCTATGGCATTTCAAGATGAATTTTAGAATCAACTTGCCAATTTGTATATGTGTATGTGGTGGTAAGGATGGGGGGCAGAAATTTTGAAATTCATTGAAATTTTGATCTTAAAGAGAACTGACATTATATTAAGTCTTCTGAACCATCATCACGTTATTTAGCCCTCCATTTGTTTATTTAAATCTTTTTTTCTTTTATATTTTAAAGTTCTCTATGTAGAAGGCTTTCACATCTCTTATTAGATCTTTTCCCCTAGAAATTTGTTATCATGATGCTATATTAAACAGGATATTTAATTTTTTTGTTTCCTGTTTATTGCTAGTATATAGACATACAATCAATTTTTGTACACTAACATATTTTAGTTTTTATGTATATTCATCCTATCTTGCTAACTATATAAAAAATGTTCTAAGAGCAGAAATCTTATACCTCTTTTCACTCTTAGCGACTGGCATAGAATGTTACATATACAGCAATTATTCAATGAAATACCCGACAGCAGAAATTTTGGCTAAAGACAAATCACTTGGAGATAACAATTAAAAAAAAGAACAATTATCTAATTCAAGATTAGACTGGCATGTAAGGAAGAATGGCTCTAGAAGTACTGTTTTTCCCTATAATATTTACGAGGATAGCTTTTAGTGCAAATTTAGGACATTTGCTCATGGACTGTCCATGAGTCAGAATGGCTACTGGACTTCTTGTTAAGCACAAAAGATAAGGACTGGCTCTAGACCAGACACTTTTGTCACTTTTAGTTTGTTTTTTGGGGCCAGTACCTCGAACACTGTAGATATTTAACGATTTCCTATATAGTTCTCTCTTCTATAACACTGCAGTAATTCTTGAGACTATAGTTGTACTTCCTTAAAATCTATTGACTTTTATGGGTCAAAGCTTGAAGAGCGAAAGGTTCCTAGAAAATTGGTAAAGACAATAGTCAGGCTGGGCGCAGTGGTTCACGCTTTATTCCTAGCACTTTGGGAGGCCGAGGAGGGCAGATCATTGGTGGTCGGGAGTTCGAGACCAGCCTGGCCAACATGGCGAAACCCTGTCTCTATTAAAAATACAAAAATTAGCCAGGCATGGTGGTGCACGCCTGTAATCCTCACTACTCGGGAGGCTGAGGCAGGAGTATTTCTTGAACCAAGTAGATGGAGGCTGCAGTGAGCCAAGATCGCGCCATTGCACTCCAGCCTGGGCAAAAGAGCAAGACTCTGTCTCAGAAAAAAAAAAAAAAGAGACAACAGTCAACATATCATTGCAAATAATGAAAGCAAAGGAACTGAAAGAAGGTGACTCTAAGCCAGTTCAATTTACGTAGAAGTTGGATGTGGAATATAAACAGGGTATAAAATGGTTACACCCAGACAGGTTTTTAGTAGAATTTAGGCCCACATCTAAACTGGTTTCAACACATGTTAAAGAAGTATAGTGGAAATAAGACGAGAGAAAAATCTGAGTTCTCCAAGGTGGCTCCTTGGAAAAAAGTACTTGCTAACTCAACTAATTTCTAGGAAAGCAACAACTATTACACAATAAAAAGAAAAATAAAAGATTCAAATTCTGCCCATAAGGACTCAAATTCCAGCCAAAAGCTCTGGGTTCCACTTAGAAATGAAGAAAAAGGCAATCCCTTCCAAAATCCCAAACCAAACCATGGTTTTAGAAAACACAACCAAAATTACAGAATTATCCATATTGATCACCATAGAGACAATAAATGATTCTATCTACTTATCAAATGTCAAAAGTCTATGGTTCACTAAGCAAATAACAACACAATATAAAGCACCAAAACAATTCCTACTTTTCAAATTCCTTCATTATTCTATTTAATCTTAATTATGTTCTTTTAAAATTACCTGACCAGTCCAATTATTTAAATATCCATTATTAAAAATGAAAACATTTAGCAGAATACATTTGATAGGGAATGGGAGAAGAGCTAGCTGCTTTGATATTGACATTAACTCCTTTAGTATATAACAATGGAAGTAAGGTTTCTTTAGTAACCTTACTGGAAAAATGGAAGTAGGATTTCTCCCTTTTGTCACCCACTCCAACCATAGTCCAGCATATGACTTTTACGAGACATGCAAGATTAACTTAGCTAAATCAGCCTGATCTAGTATTACATTGTATAAGACAACACCAGTAGCTACCTGAACAAGATACATCTAAACCACTTAATGCTAAGTTCCAACACAAACTGCTCCCTTATGAACCTCAGTGCTTCAACAAGATCACCAAATACTCTCTCAAAATCTACAGCTGAGCAATAAACCCAGAAGCAACACATTATCCCATCTGCCTAGGACTAAACAGCAACCTTACTAGGGCTCACATAAAGTCTTTCTCTTTAAAATAACTTTGCTGTCAGTTGGTTATAAAGAACAGAACTCTCTAATGACCTCTAACTCTCGCTTAACATGCCATTAATTTCAAAGCACTTACTTAACAGGAAATGCAGGATGTTCTGTTTTACTCAGTAACAAGTCCATAAATTACGGGATAAAAGCTAGGAATTTATTTCCTTTTCATAGTAGCTTACCCAGTTTAGTGGCGCCCTCTGGTGGGTACTCGGGAAACTGACCCTCAGAAGGGACACTGACAGTTCTCCTCAGGCATCGCCCTTTGGTGGAATCTGTCTGCTGCTCCTGTCCCCCTTCCACAGGTATCTAGTTAATCAAAAGCAAAAGATAAAACTTAATAGTGAACACACCATAACTACATTCTGATTGAATAATGGTTTTAGTCAAAGAAGACAGGAGTGTGTAACAAAGAGTAAGGTAGGAGAAATATAGAAATAAAATATATACAATGGTAAGCTATTACCAACTCCTTCACAGGAAGCTTTCCTTTAAAAAGAAAACTGGGCCAGGTGCAGTGGCTCACGCCTGTAATCCCAGCACTTTGGGAGGCCGAGGTGGGCAGATAACGAGGTCAAGAGATCGAGATCATCCTGGCCAACATGGTGAAACCCCATCTCTACTAAAAATACAAAAATTAGCTGGGTGTGGTGGCGCCCACCTGTAGTCCCAGCTACTTGGGAGGCTGAGACAGAAGAATTGCTTGAACCTGGGAGGCAGAGGTTGCAGTGAGCCGAGATCGCACCACTGCACTCCAGCCTGGCGACACAGCAAGACTCCATCTCAAAAAAAAGAAAAAAGAAAACTGAAACATCAGGAAAGGTGAGTATGTAAATCAGCTAACATGAAGTATGTACAAATCATAACCAGGTGTGTGCTTGCTCCTGGAGCTCAGAAAACAAAACACCCACACAAATAAAATGTTTTTCTATATCAGAAACTGGTTCACAAGCTCCAATTTTGTCCAATGTTAAATAAAATAAATGGAAATAAAAGTTGATCAGACAGATTTAGCCTCAAAATTATCTTAAAAGATTTCATTAAAGGTAGTAAAATCATCCAAATTTTCTTCAATTTTAGAATTGAGCACTTAGACATAGTTAATAAATCACATTTTCAGTGGAAACTTGTATAGATACCAACATAAAATGTTATATTTTCTTCCAAAGGTAAGATTGTTTTTATAATCCTAATAAACATTTTTTCTGACATAATTTCAGAAACATATCAAGTGGTTATTTGCATATGTGGAATGAGAACTATGAATGGTAAAAAAAAAATCTCTAATACCAATAACTATTTTAAGACTTACAAAGCAGGTTATCAATGCAGAGTAATGGGATGGTTCAAAGTTGTGTTTTTTTTTGGTTTTGGGTGTTTTTTTTTCTGGTAATCCTAAATATTCAGTAATGAAATTTTACTAGTAGCTTTTATCAGAATTAAGCATTGTAACATCCTAGTTTGGCAAAGTATGTCATAATTAATCATAATTCCTAATTTATTATGGCTCCAATACTGTTTTCAATATATTTCAATAATGAAACACTGAGTTCTTACATGTGCAAGTCTAATGAGTTTATATATATGTGACATCATGAGGGAGACATTATTATTATCTCCTTTTAAGAGATGGGGAATGAATGATTTATTTCTCCAAATGATTATAATGGACATGTATCACATCAACTGATCCAGCAAAAGTAGGACAGGTATAGGCTTAAGTGTACATGCCTTCTGCTTTGCTTCCGTAATCCAACTCCTGTGACTTGGGTCAAGGAGATGATGGCAAGGAAAACTCTCTCTGTTACTGACAATCCGAGGAGCAAATTCCTAATGCCTCCATAGGCACTTAAAATTTTCATACTCCTTATAGGACCCCCAATTCTCCCATTTCCTTATTACCATAACTATGGTTACTCTTTGCACATTGAGAAATTGAAGGGCAGAAGAAATGTAAAATTACAAAAATAAGCCAAGGCCAAAAAATAGCATCAATAAAGACATGAACTCTTCCAAAAGTACTCTGTAATATAAAACTTCACAAACAGTAATCTAAGTCATCTGTCCCTTTCAGGATGGAAATTTTATTATCTCTACTTAAATAATTAAAAGAGTATCACTGATAGGTTTAAATGACTATCTCCTATTAAAAAAGGCAAAACATATCCTGTATCTGCCTTAAAAGTGGGAAGAATGAGAGTAAATTTGGAAAAAATAATCTGGTTCTTTGAAGAAATAGTTGAATCTAAATAAACATAACTATTTGATAATAGTTCTAAAAATGCCTATTATTTTAAATAATAAAGGTCTAAACCATGCAGAAAAAAAGTAGTAGTTTCTTATGGTGTTTTAGGAGCAAATATTTTTTCTATGCAAATTTATAAAGGCCATATCCAGATAAAGTAAGAATGTCTTCTATGAGGACATATTTTGTCTCTGCTATATCAAAGGAGAGAATAAATACAATATTTCTTATTTGGGCCTAAAATTCACTCAATTATTTTCTCAAAGTTTTAATGTAGACTCTTTATTTCCCAGTATTAAAACTTAAAATATGATAAAAGGTTGTATTCAAAGTATCACTTTTAAAGGTTAGGGCATTTTACTCCTCATTCAGGATACAAAGAACACAATGTAACCTTTATTCTAAACTGCATTTCTTAATTTTTTTTTTTTTGAGATGGAGTCTTGCTCTTGTTGCTCAGGCTAGAGTGCAATGGTGTGATTTTGGTTCACTGCAACCTCCGCCTCCCGAGTTTAAGCGATTCTCCTGCCTCAGCCTCCTGAGTAGCTGGGATTACAGGTGCCTGCCACCACATCCAGCTAATTTTTTTTTATTTTTAGTAGAGACTGGGTTTTACAATGTTGGCCAGGCTGGTCTCAAACTCCTGACCTCAGGTGATCCACCCGCCTCAGCCTCCTAAAGTGCTGGGATTACAGGTATGAGCCACACTACAGATTGCTTCTTAGCTAAAATATTTTTTAAAAAGATATTGATCTACTCCTTTAAAATTGGATAGATCCTATTTCAAGTACTTTCAAATGACCCAAGCTGAAATATACAAATCTTAGCATATAACTAAGAGAATCAGCTATACACGAGCAATTTTCTCCACTGTGATTGTCGTAATTTATTTTACTAGTTCATATTTACTTGTTTATACTGAATTGCTCATAAAAATTATGTATCTTCCAAGTTCTATAACATGAGAGTAAATTTTCTTTCTTTTTTTTTCTTCTTTGCCCTTGTGGCCTTGTACTGGGCTTCTTCTCATCTTCTTCTGCCTCAACTAAAAAAAAAAATTGGCTGGGTGTGGTGGCTCATGTCTGTAAATCCCAGCACTTTGGGAGGCTGAGGTGAGTGGATCACCTGAGTTCAGGAGTTCAAGACCAGCCTGACCAACATGGTGAAACCCCATCTCTACTAAATACAAAAAATCAGTTGGGCATGGTGGTGCACGCCTGTAAATTCCAGCTACTTGGGAGGCTGAGGCAGGAGAACTGCTTGAACCCGGGAGGTGGAGGATGCAGTGAGCTGAGACTGCACCACTGCACTCTGACCTGGGCAACAAGAGCAAAACTCTGTCTCCAAAAAAAAAAAAAAATCAAGGCCAGGCGCAGTGGGGCTCCCACCTGTAATCGCAGCACTTTGGGAGGTCAAGGTGGGAGAATCTCTTGAGGCCAAAAGTCCAAGACCCTGGGCAACAAAGTGAGATTTCCATCTTTAAAAAAATAAAAAATAAAAATCAGCCAGTTATAGTGGCATGCACCTGTAGTCTCAGCTACTTGGGAGGCTGAGGCAAGAGGATCACTTAAGCACAGGAATCTAAGGCTGCCATGAGCTATGAACACATCACTGTACTCCAGCGACAGAGTGAGACCCTGTCTCTCAAAAACAAACAAAACCAAGCACTTTAATTTCATTCCATTTTAGAGGAAGAAAGTAGAAAAGGAGTAAATGATATCTCAGGTATCTAAGATGTGTTAATAACAAAGCCAAACTAGATCTCTGGCTCCGTCCTCTTTGTTAATTCCAAACCATCCATGAAAATCAAAAAGCAATGTGGCACATATTTTACATATATATATATACACACATGTATACACATATATATACACACATATATACACATATATACACACATATATACACACATATATATACACATATATATATACACACATACACACACATATTTTCTGTAAAACTGCCTTTCATATTGTTTAGAATCATATGGAAATTAATGTTGATTTCAATCTGAACCCATACAGATTAAACAGATAGTCAAGTACAGGAAATCAAGATTACGCTAACTAGCATCAGAAAGCTCTTCTTATTTCTTTTCCTAAAGAATGCTAAAAAGATGCTCAGGACTACTATATGCTTAAGAGGATTTTTCAGTACTTTAAAGAAAAAACAATTCCTCAACTTTCTTATTTCCTTAAAACACTGGTTCTCAAAACAAGCGGTCTAGGTACCAGCAGCAACAGCATAACCCAGGAACTTGTTAGAAAACCACATTCTCAGTCCCCACCCCAGACCTACTGCATCAGAAACTCAGGGTAGAGCTCGGCAATCTGTGTTTTAACAAGCCTCCGACTGATTCTGATGCTCACTAAGGTTGCGAACCACTGCCTTAAGGTGTTGTTTCCTCTCCTTCCTATCATGGATAAGCATCTCATAGTGTCATGTATAACAGACGTTCTCAACCTTGGCTGCAACTTATAATCATCTATGGGAGCTTTAAAAAAAAAACCAATGCTGTTCTCACTCATAAATGGGAGTTGAACAATGAGAACACATGGACACAGAGAGGTGAACAATAGACACCAGGGCCTGCTGGGGGGTGAGGGTGAGGAGAGGGAACTTAGAGGACAGGTCAATAGGTGCAGCAAACCACCATGGCACACGTGTACCTATGTAACAAACCTGCACATTCTGCACAAGTATCCTGGTTTCTTCCTTTTTTTTGGGAGAAAAACAAATGCCAACGCTTAGACCATTCCAGACATTCTAGACAGACAAAGTTGAGAACCACTGATCTATACTCTGTATCTCCAATTCTACTTATTCATTTATTAGTCCTTGGCTACCAGTACTAAGTGTGAAGATATAAATAAATCATTTGGCTTTAATACACCTCAATTTCCACAACTCTGAGATTTGATCTTTCCGGTATCTCAGCTGGATTCCTGGAGTGGTCAGGTCTTAAACACATTTCTCACTGGCAGTGTCAGATCTCTGTCGTAGCTCAACATGACCATTGGTATCTCTATTCTGTTTTCAATACTTCAGTTTCTCTCTGGAAAACTTATGTAGTCTTTCCCTGGACATGGGCAGTCCAGCTAAAGACTCTCTGGTATCCTACCCAGCAGATTCCAGCCCTTTCAGATGCAAAATTCTGTTCTATGCCTCCTCAGCTCAGTGAGTCTACTGTACTCTGGCTGGCCTGGCCTCCAGATTACAGCACTACAGTTGGGAAATAATATGCAGCAGACACCTGGGCAATGGTGACCACCACAGTGGCTGCCTATTGTCCAATGCCTGAAAATAGTTGTGTTGCACACCCATGCTCTCCTTCGATCGATCGATAGACAGACAGACAGATAGATAGTGAGGGGATGGTGTCCTATTTTTTGTTGTTGACAGTGGGAGGGTCAGTCTTGCACCAGTCATTCTGTCATAGCTGGTGCCAAAAGCCTCTATTTATCTCTTAACTAAACTCCTGCAACAGTTTCTTCACTGGTACCTGCCCGGGACATTCTGCCCCTTAAACCTATCCTTTACATAGTTATCATAATAATTCCAAAATGCAAATATGATCATGTCATTCTGAGGTTTAAAGCCCTTCAGCAGTTCTTTGACTCTAGCAGTGGTTTTCAAAGAAGTGGTGGTGTGTTTGTGTATGGAAGTATGTGGGGGTGGAGGGAAGTATCTCTGCTTCAACCTGAACATCATTCTCAGTGTATCTGTTGTACAGGGCTTCTGCATAAGCCTTTCTACAAAGAAAGTGTCCTTCCGCTTAAAAAGGGTTTAAAAACTACTATCCTATAAAGTGCAAGCTCCCTAATATAGTACACCAGATTTTCTACAATCCAGCCACTGTCTCTGTCTTTGTGCTCAGTTTTAGACTTCATTCTAGAAATACCAAATTGCTTGCAGTTCTTTAATACATTCCCTATTGTGTAGTTCAGTGCCATGGCTTAGTTTGTTCTCTCTTCCTGAAATGTTTTCCCTCTTTCTTTTCTATTCTACATCTGCAAGGTAAACTCCTAATCATCCTGAGGCTTAGGACTGGCTTTGCATTTCCCAGGAATCTTCCTCCTCTATCAGTCCCCTAAGGGAAGGTTAAAGTACACTTCCAGTTAGTTCTGCAGTAACACATCTTTCTCTGTCATTATACTTATTGTGTTAAATTATAATTACTCATTTATGCAACTAATTCCACTAAGTTAACAGCTTGTACTTTACCAGTAAATCCCCAAACCTTAAAATAGTTCACAAATAAATGAATGATAGGTAGAGATGGGGGCCATTTTAGGCAAAGGAAAAAGCATAACATCAGCCAAGAAGTTGGTAAAGTATATGACTTTTTTGTTTTGTTTTGGAATAGGGAGTAGGCCAATTTGGCTAGAGCCTCTTAAGAGGGAGAAAAGGGATATAACAATATATTATGAACATGTTAGGAGGGCTGGAATACCAGACCATGCATGGGGAGCACTGAGAAGCCACTCAAGCTTTTAGATCTGAGGAATGGCAGTCTCCTAATTGCTCTCTTTCCTGTGTCTTGCTCTTCCAATACGTCCTAACACCTAACTTTGATCAAATTGCTTCTTTTATTAAGCCTTCTTTTGGTAATTCCCCATTGCCAGTGGCATCTTAATGACATATTTAGTTAGGCCAAGGTTCTTTTTATAATAAATGGATTTCTTTCTCTTATTCTATCCATTTACTTGTGTTATTTATCAAATATCACTTTAAAATTGTCTTATTTTTACCACTAAATTTGTTACGGGGGAGAAAGAGGAAAGAAGATCTGTCTTGTTCTTTGTAACTCCTAACATAGTGAATAACATATAAGGGCATATTATATATCTACTGAATAATTTAAAAGTGGTTCTGAATAAAATATGCCATAGGTAGCTCCCCCCAGAATAAATAACAGTTGATTTTTAGCTATTTGCACAAAGACTGATATTTTCATCAACATATCTGAGTGTAAACACTTCCAAAAGAAAAATGTTTTAAAATATTTAAAAGTGTCATTTTAAATGCCTTGCTGCCTATACACTAGAATCCAGCCTTAAACATTCTAAATATAGAAAGTAGAGTTTGCATTAAGAAAAATGGAGTCAAATGTACCCTGCCTAATAGACTGTTATTGCCAAAAGAAATACTCACAAATTCAGCTTTCTTTTGTATTTTTATAATGGCTGTACCTCAGAGGGGTTCATGTTTGTCTTCTCTACCATTTCCCTCAACTCCTTAATCTCAAATTTACTTGGTCTCATCTATTGCAAGCAAAATGAAAGTCAAATGGCCTCCTGTGCCCTCTTTGAACTGGGCTGGTATCAAGCCATTTGGGGCCTTTCCTGGTACCCAGGCAAGGAAGTATATTTCATAGCACATAAGCAATATCTATTTGGCAAAATTTGCATGAAGCAGTTTATTGAACCAGTAAGTCATTTCTCAAGGTGACACTCCCAGCAAGCCTCTCTTTCAGCATTCTGCCCCAATCTACCCTTCTGCTACATTCCCAGATTGGTAATTGGAATATTTAACACTCTTCCCATGTATACTCCTCAAACAGACTTTTCCCCAGTTCTGACAAGAAACATGTAGAGTTAAGAGAAAGCATTAAAAGATCCCACACACTGACTTAATACATGAGTGATACTAGACTAATATAATCCTCCCACATTCCAGCAGTGCCTGGCTAAGGATTCAGTTTAAATCCTTACAGAATCCTTTTAATTAATTTTTTTAACACAGCAATAAACACCCCCATGATGACTTAATTAAAGTTTAAAACCACCTTTTTAGATAATTTTAGCAGGAAATTCCTTAAACTCATTTTAAGAAATTCTAAATTATTCAATGCAAAATTCCAAGGATAAGAGTTAAATTCTTTATAATTCTTTTTTTTTTTTTTTGAGACAAAGTCTTGCCCAGTCACCCAGGCTGGAGTGCAGTGGTACGATGTCAACTCACTGCAACCTCCACCTCCTGAGTTCAAAGGATTTCTCCTGCCTCAGCCTCCTGAGTAGCTGGGGTTACAGGCACCCGACACCATGTCCAGCTAATTTTTGTATTTTTAGTAGAGACAGGGTTTCACAATATTGGTCAGGCTGGTCTCGAACTCCTGACCTCGTGATCCACCTGCCTCAACCTCCCAAAGTGCTGGGATTACAGGCGTGAGCCGCCGTGCCCGGCCCACATTCTTTATAATTCTTAAATGTGGGTGAAAGGTAGAAGGGCGCCAGCATATTCTGGTCCCTGCACAAGAAATGGATTTATAATCTTTTCATGTAATGAAATTAACAGAAAGTTAAACTTATTCAAGTAATGTAAAGCAATGGCTTCACATTTTCTTTTTCTAGAGACTTAATTCAATTTTCTCCATATAATAATGGCAGAACATAAACACCTGTCTGAGGGCATTAAACTGTTTTTGTAAACTGTTTTGTAAATTTATCCCCTCATTATTCCTCACCCGGTCTACTGAAGCAATCTTGTAACTCATCTATTTGCTTCTAATCCTTTTCACTTCATTTTCCATGTAATCAACAGAGTTACTTCTCTAAGAAGCAAATCTGATGATGTCACTACCTTGCTAAATACCCTTTCCCTGGTCCAGATCATTTCCGGAATAAAATCCAAATTCCTCATCATAGCCTTCAAGGTTCTTCATTACCTAGTTCTTGCTAGCTATCACTTTTCCTCTTGCAAACCATGTCCCATGAACTCTGAATATTTTGCAGTTTGCCAAAGAGACATACGTTTCTTGACTTTGTATCATTATATACACTCAGAATGTCCTTCCCTTCTTTTTCTCCTCGTGAGCCCTTATTTGTCCCTTAAAATACAGCCCAAGCATAAATTTCTCTGTAAAACACTTTTTTGGCATTCTCCACTCCATACTATAATCCATCCTAGGCCATATCTCAGTTAATCTCTTATGGTTATATTACAATTAAAAAATAAACTTGGCTGGGTACGGTGGCTCACACCTATAATCCCAGCACTTTGGGAGGCTGAGGCGGGCAGATCACGAGGTCAGGAGATCGAGACCATCCTGGCTAACACGATGAAACCCCGTCTCTACTAAAAATACAAAAAAATTAGCCGGGCATGGTGGCGGGCACCTGTAGTCCCAGCTACTTGGGAGGCTGAGGCAGGAGAATGGCATGAACCCGGGAGGTGGAGCTTGCAGTGAGCCGAGATAGTGCCACTGCACTTCAGCCTGGGTGACATTGCAAGACTCCATCTCAAAAACTAAAAACAAACAAAAAAATAGAAATAAACTTACTGAAGCAAAATTTATATAACATAAAATTTACTATTTTAAAGTGAATAATTCATCAGCATTTAGTACGTTCACAACGTTGTGCAACTACCACTGCTGTCTAATTCCAAATGGTTTTAACTTTATTTTACCTCAGTGTGTCTCAACAAAACTGCATCTTTGTGACCACAATACTACACATAATGATAGGTGCTCAATAAATAAAGATGGAATCATGTATTCAACTGTGGAAAAGCACCCCATCAATTATTTTTCTCTTCTTTTTATTAGTTTTAGAAAAATAAAGAATTAAGTTGCATGTTCTGGGTAGATATATCATGGAAAGAAAGGATAGAAGATATCTTCTATTCAACTTTTATTAAGGAAATAGACATTCAGAAATAAAAGTTTTTAATTTGGCCCTTGCAACATTCATTCAACAAATATTTATTGAGAGTTTCCTATGTTTCATCAGGAACTGTTCTAAGAACTGGTGGATACATCCTTGAACAAAACAGACAAAATCTTTGCTCAAAAGCTTATATTCCAGTAGGAGATGAGAGACATTAAACACAATAAATAAATTATATAGCATTTTAGCAGGTGGCAAATGCTATAAAAAAATATATTAGAGCCAGGTAATTAGGTCAGAAGTTCTGGATACAGATGTGGGGAGCAGTAGTGATTTAAAATAGGTTAGTCAGGGTTGGCCTTGCTAAGTATGTGGTATGTAAGCAAAGAGATGAAGGAGGTAAGAAAATGAGCCATGCAAATATAAGAGGGAAGAATGTTCCATGCAAAGAAAAAGCCAAGACTAAGGCCTTAGGGAGGAACATGCCTGATGTACTCATGAAATAATGATGAAGACAGTATGTCTGGAAAGTAGCAAGTTGGGGAAGCTTTTGGCCTTTGAAACTTGGAAGGATGGAGTTGTCATTAATGTCAATAACTTACCATAGGTAAGTTATGAAGTGAAGATTAGGGCTGAAGTGTGGGGCATGTTGGAAATGACTCTTACATATCCAAGTGGAGATGTGTAATGCACAGATGGATATATGAGTCTAGAGAAGAGAGATGGCCTGGTGCAGTGGCTCATGCCTGTAATCCCAGCACTTTGGGAGGCTGAGGTGGGAGGATCACTTGAGCCCAAAAGTTACAGACCAGCTTCGGCAACATAGTGAGATTCCATCTTTTTAAGAGAGAGAGTAGTTTTAAGATATAAAATTAGGAATCATCAGCATTAGAGGACATTTATAGTCTCAAGACTATAAATGAGATGAGATCCCCAAGGAAATAAGGTCCCATGGCACTTCCATGTTAAGATTTAGAGAGAACAAGAGCAATCTGTAAAGATGACTCAAAAGAAACTTCCAGAGAGGCAGGAAAGAAAAAGAACACAGTGTCATGGAAGCCAAATAGGAAAAGTGACCTTAGGAGAAGGAATGTGACCTTAGGAGACCTTAGGAGGGTGATCAACTCTACTAAATGCCATTAACAGATTAAGATGAGAACTGAGAACTGACCACTGAATTTAACAATGGGAAGGTCACTAGTGAGCTTAACAAGCACAATTCTGGCAGTGATGTGGGTAAGAGTCTGACTGGAATAGATTTAAAGGAGAACAGTAATTAAAGACAATGAGCATATAGAAGTTTTGAGAATTTTTGTTATAAAGGAGAGAAGAGAAAGGGGTGGTATCTGGAGGTACAAGTGAGGTTAATACAGGCTTTATTTTTTTCAGATGAGAAATAAAGCTGGGCTCAGTGCCTCACACCTGTAATCCCAGCACTTTGGGAGGCTGAGACAGGTCAGGAGTTCGAGTCCAGCCTGGCCAACATGGTGAAACCCCATCTCTACTAAAAATACAAAAATTAGCTGGGTGTGGTGATGCATGCCTGTAATTCCAGCTACTCGGGAGGCTAAGGCAGGAGAATCGCTTGAACCCAGGAGGCAGAGGTTGCAATGAGCTGAGATGGCACCATTGCACTCCAGCCTGGGGGACAGAGTGAAACTCTGTCTCAAAAAAAAAAAAAAAAAAGAGAGAGAGAGAGAGAATAGCATGCTGATGGGAATGATCTGGTAGAAAGCAAAAAACTAAAATGTTTTTCAAAAAAGGTAGGGGAGAATTGCTAGTGATAGATCCTTGAACAGGCAAGAAATAATGGAATGAACACAAGCAGAAGGGCTGACCACAGTGGACAGCTCAACCACAGTTAAAAAAGTAAAATCAGGGTAGAAGGAAACAGCTGCTGTTAGGCAGATACAGTAATGGAGTGTGCAGAAGTTCTCTTGTGAATTTTCCAATTTTCTCGGTGAAGTAATAAGCAAAGTAATCAGCTCTAGGTGGGAATAATAAAGAAGAGATTGGTAGTTTGAGGAAACAGGAGAAGGTATGAAAAATATCACCTTAGAAATTATTCTGGACTGTGTTACTCAAAGTGTAGTTCAAGCTCCTGTGCCATCTGCAAATTGTGACTAGTCCACAATAAACAAAATAGTACAGAAACCGAGAAGCAGCATGCTTGGTGTGATCAGTGGGTTTGTACAGCCTACTTTCCATGAATATATACAATTTTTATCCTTCTATTCCTTCTTTTCCTATGTTATGATTATGCTGAACATACTTAACTGAATTGTGATTTAATGTCTGTTAAACCCAATAAAAATTTGGTCTTATATATTTTTTAAATTTTTAATTATTATTTATTTTATAGGTTTTTGGGGGAATGGGTGGTGTTTGGCTACATGGATAAGTTTTTTAGTGGTGATTTCTGAGATTTTGGTTCACTCATTACCTGAGCAGTGTGCATTGTACCCAATATGCAGTCTTTTATCCCTCACTTATCTCCCACTCTTTCCCTTGAGTCCCCAAAGTCCATTGTTATTCTTATTCCTTTGCATCCTCATAGCTCAGCTCCCACTTATGAGTGAGGACATACTCCATTCCTGAGTTACTTCATAGAATAATGGTCTCCAGTTTCTTCCAGTTTGCTTCAAATGCTATTATTTCATTCCTTTTTATGGCCGAGTAGTATTCCACAGTATATACATACACCATATTTTCTTTATCCACCCCTTGACTGATGGGCATTTGGGCTGGTTCCATATTTTTGCAACTGCAAATTGTGCTGCTGTAAACATATGTGCTGTAAACATGTATATCCTTGTTATATAATGACTTATTTTCCTCTGGGTAGATAGCCAGGAGTGGGATTATATTTTTATGGTTTTTTTTTTTTTTCATTTTTTTCTTAACAATCCACTTTATTGTATTTTATTGATCACAACAAGGTGGGTGGAGGGGAAACTGGTACTTTACCACAGACAGAATGTGAAGCACTAGTCCAGGAGAGTGGGACAGTAACTGAAGTGGGAAAATGTTTTGTGATTGCCAAGCAGCATTATGGACTGATAAGAGGTTTGCAGCCATTTGTTTAACACCAGGCAGCATGGTATGCGTAATTTTCTCCAGAAAATTTCTCCACATTAAGCTGCATGGATACAGGGCAGATTAGATAAAGAGTAAGATTCACTTCAGCTATCACTTTGCCAAGTGTGTATGATGAAGCAAGGGAAGGGCGAGGAAACAGTATGCAAAGGAGTGATGAGAATGACCATGGAACTCAGGGGAGACAGAGGACATCAGAGGCTTTATAAAAGCCAGAAAAGGTGACAGGATCAATGGGTCCTAGGTCCCAGAAGGGTTGAAGGATTGCTGAAATAAGAAATGAGCTAGAAAGATAGAAGGTATTAGTCAAAGAGTAATATGCACACAATTGTGAATATGAAGGAGTTGTAGCAATAAGGTGGGATCCTTAGAGAGGAAAAAGTTCAAGGAACTGACAGCCAGTGTGTTACAAAAGAAAAATCTCTCTATGGATATCAGAATCATAAAAAATTAAAACTGGAGTAGTCTTGGAGATAATAATGGCCCAGGGGATAGAATCAACAAAAAACGACGAGGAAGGTTAGAAGATGACTACAGGCCGGGCGCGGTGGCCCACGCCTATAATCCCAGCACTTTGGGAGGCTGAGGCGGGTGGATCACCTGAGGTCAGGAGTTCGAGACCAGCCTGGCCAACATTGTGAACCCCATCTCTACTAAAAATACAAAAAATTAGCTGGGCATGGTGACAGGTGCCTGTAATCCCAGCTACTTGGGAGGCTGAGGCAGGAGAATCGCTTGAACTCAGGAGGTGGAGGTTGCAGTGAGCCGAGATGGCACCATTGCACTCCAGCCTGAGAAACAAGAGAGAGACTCCGTCTCAAAAAAAAAAAAAAAAAAAAAAAGAAGAAGAAGATAACTATAATGTGAGACTCAAAGTTTGGACATTTTAGGGAAAATGGGAGAATAGACAGCAGCCATAAAAGAGGAAGACACCTATTACAGACATTATGGTATTAGGAAAAACAGCCATCCACTGACAAAACTTTATGGAAGACAGTGTCCTCAGGGAAGATCTCAGTTCTTGTAAGACCAAGAAGTTAAGGGAATCCTTCAGAGAAAAGGTGGAAGAAACAGCTGGTTTTGCTGATGATGAACCTGGAATTGCAGTGGACACAGTGAAAGGGTTTCAAGATGTGGGGAAGGACAAGTGGAAGACAGTGTCAGAAAAGAGAATACACAGAGCCATAGGGAGAGTACATACAGCATGGTGGATGAGGGTTCCCCAGGTGTTTAGGGTTACTCATGATGACTGGTATAAAAAGGGATAAAGGACATAAGATGTTGTTTTAAAAAATTATTTATCATGGACAGTTATTTTATGAGACAAAAGGTGGCCAAAGCGCAGGTAACTCAATTGATTAATTTGCACCTTGGTTCTGGAAAAGGCATGTTTCTTGACTTTCTGCTATCTATACTTACAGCTATTTCATCTCTTACAGTACCAAACTGAATAAAATGTAAGGGCAAAAAAGATGGCCAACGATTTGTTTATATTACTCTTTACTAATAGCTCTGAGAAAAGACTGCTGACAGTACATTTGGTTAAAATGAAGATTTTGAATAGTTTGGATAATTAGAAATGTTCTATACTAATATTCACTTTACCAATTTTTATTGTCTACTTAATATAAACACAGCAACATACACAACTTGTTCTAGAAAAGTCTGGCCTTTATTCAGTTATTTTAATAAAATTAAATTTAAGAATATTAAAATGCTGGAAAAGGGTTATAGGTAGGGAGATGATAACAAAAGTAAAAGATATTTTCAATGGCAAGAGAAAAAGAATGAGCAAGTTCTTCATGGAGGCATATTAACAAGGCTCTTGAAAGTAGCAATGCCTATTAAAATACAAGAAGAAACTGAAATTGTTTTATTGGTATTATCTTTACCACATTAAAAAATGCTGAGAAAGAGAAGAGACAGGTAAGAGAAGGGACAGGGAAGGAAGGAGGAGCAAGAGAAGAGAAAGGGGAGGTAGGGATCCACAGATAAGAATTAAGAAATGTGTTTCCTGTTCTTTGCTTCTTTTGAACTCACCTTTCTGTAAGGTGACTTACTGAATGGATATTCTACCTACATCTTTCTAGTTATTTATACAGTTTTGGCAATTAACCTTTCTCCTTCATTGAATCATATCTTCTCCTTCCCTTTCATTATTCCTCTTCTTTGTCAATATTATATTCACTTATTTTTTTATATCATGGAAATTGGGAATTATGATGATTTTACGGAGTAGTTTTATCATACCAAATCAGAACGGTATCAATTACCTGATTAATCACCAATAAGCAAATAAATGAGATGGCTGTGGAAGGATTTGTAAACTGTAACAGTTTGAAGAATAAAACAGTAATAGCATGTGATAAGTTTAAGAGTTTTTTAATTTAGAAGAACAGAAAGTACACCTAGAACTAGACGCCTGTCCTGGTTACATTCTGTCTACCTCGCCAGATCTATTCTACTCTCTGCCCTTCTTGACCTTGTTACATGTTTCAGGAAGCTGACCTCTACAGAATACATCAAAAAGCAATCTTTCTGCCTTCGAGTTAGATTTGACCAATAGGTGACACTGGCAAGAAATCAGAAGGCAGAAGAAAAGAGTTGGAGTGTTTATTCTGTCTTACTTCCTTCCTGCTGGCCATTTTTGTTTGGTATAGAGACTGTGTTCTTTTGTGCATAACCACAGCAACTGTCAAGCAGCTCTCTCATGCAGCTACAGTTCTCTAGGTTCCAGAAACATCACTTTCTTCCCGTGCCTTGGAAGCCTAGGGTGATAACTGCTTTCTGCGATTGCTAGCTCGTGGGTGCTTCCTCATCCTTAGATAGGTCCTTTATGCTGCCCACACATCTGCAAATAGTCCCTCCAATAAACCTCTTTCAATTAATCCAATTAATGACATTTGGTTTTGCTAGGAAGTAGACTGATGTAATTTCCAATGGCCCCTTGAGACCATTTTCAGGGCCAGGCCTATATAATCCAACCCCTTCCCATTCCAAACTCCTCAGTTTAACTCAGTATCTCTTCCATTGTTTCTTAGTGAAAATCCAGCCCTATCTTGTGAAACCCACTCCTTCATGAAGATAACATACCTTTATGATATTAGCAGCCTTTTAGACTTACCTATATCTTCATCAAGCCTTTATTTTTATAATACAACTTATCAAAATGCAAACAAAAACTAGGTAATTTCAGGAATTTACTCAGAAAAGGAAACTAACTTTCCTGAATAATATCCATCTCACCTCCTTCTCCTTGTTGAGCAATACCAACTGGCTGTCTGTGAGGATGCAATACTTCCGCTCCCACGTTGTTGTCTCGGTGTAGGGTGACTGACCACAGGACAGACGGTGGGTGGGTGGCCCTTTCACATCTGCATGAGAAAAGGGAAAAACAAAAGTGACAAATCATTATCTTGCTTAGTAAACCAGTATTCCAAATGTAAAATTCTTCCAAATCAAATAAAGAGGTGAGCCTAAACATGAATCTCAATGGTAAATTTAAAGCTTCCTCTTAAGAAAATGAAAACTGTTATATACAGAATAATGAAAAAATAGCCCTACAACCTTCAGAGAAGAGGGCTGAAACACTCTGGGAAGAATTGTTAGTGCAAACTTTACATAGTAATTACCACTGTATATAAACTATAATAATGAGAGGTTGCTTCAGAGCTTAACCAGTATCGTTCAAAATACAGAGGCAGAGTGACTCAGACACCTTCCCTAGTCTTTAGGAGAAAGATGATGTTGTTACATGTACACTTTGAGAACACTGTTAACGCAGAACTCTGAGAGTAAATTTATCAGCAGACTAGGCCTTCCAAATGGCTTTACACTCATAAGAATTGAAAATGTTTAAACAACAGCATCGTATTACCACTAGAGGCCAGCAAGATCTTAAAAACATGGAAAATAATTTTCTTAAGAAAAGATCTAAATATATTACCATGATGTTTCTTAAAGGTGGAGCTACCCGATATTAAAGCAAAATGTCTCAGCAATTCCCAACTGTCTCGTTTCCTTATAGAATACCAAGTGGTTACTAACATCTTTGTCGTTTTCAATTTTTTGATATAAAATGTTTACTCATTTGGGCTGCTGGAACTGGGCACATATTTTAATTTATAAGTACACATTAGTTCCATTAAATAAAGCTTTTATGACAGTTCAATATATATTAAAAGTTCTTCAGGCATGAAGAACTAATTCTTCTCAGGAATATACTATAGGGACTACTTAACATGCATTATCACTACTTAGTTATGCTAAAGTAAAAACTCAAATTGAAAAGATTAGAAAACCAACACCCATGAGGGCAGGGGAGTTGTAAATCATAAAAAAGCACATTATATCTATTATATGAGTATTTTTCATTATCACTGCTTTCTGTAGAATTTTTGTCTTTTGTCAGAGGATGATAGATATATTACTGGCACTGGCTTGACTTCAAGGAAAGCCAAATAATTTCCTAGGTGTCTTATATTATAATCAACCAAATATGCATAATTATAGCTGGAGTTCTGTAGAACGTTAGCAACAAGTCAGTTGCTATATGTCTCTCTTCATAGAACTACATAGGTCTCTCTTTATAAATCTCTTTATGTGTTCAATACTGTCTTCATTGTTTCTTCTGGTTTAACCTCCTGTCCTCTCTAAGGCTATCTAAACATACTGCGCTACATGTTTGGGGGTTTATCAACTCCCCCCAAAGATAATTCAAGGTCCAAGAACCAACAGTGTTATTAGGGCTTGGTTAGACATGTTATTAATTCTTAGAAGTTCACTGTTTTGTCTTTTCTTCCCTTATTTTCTGTTTGTATCTCCTCCGCACTATGCACAGCATTACATGCTACATCTGTAGCATCTCCAATCCACACCAACCCTCTCTCCTCTACCCTCAACCCTCCCCTTGTAGTCTAAGCATCTTAAATTATTTTATGTTAGAATTGCAGCGTCAGTTCTTCCAAAGTTTTCTTTTGACTTCAAAATCTCAAAATTATCACAAAAAAGCTCTAATGAAACTGACTCTTAATCCTTTTGTACATATATAGGATATTCTTGCCTACATTTAAAAGCCATGTCAAAACTAATTTTCTTCACATGATTTGGACAAAAATATGGGTTACAATTTTACCACAAGTAGGCCTATTTTTAGAGTCAAATACCAAGACGACTTCAACAGAAAGAGATGCACCTACTGTATGTGAAAATATGAATAGTTTTGTGGTCTAAACAATTAGAAACTTTGACAAAATTAGACAATTTATGGTCATTCAAATAACTAGCTTTATTATATAAGTTAGCCATGGGTGACCTCAACTGCGTACTGTAAGCTTTACTGTAAATCAACTTTAGCAAGAAAACACTGATAAACCCTGTCTATAAAAATTTTAATACAGGATATTGATTAATAGCATAACCCAGGTTTCCTGACAAAATATAAATCTGTATCAACATTGAATTTAAGAAAATCTAAATTCTCTTTTCTGTGAGATCCTAATTAATTCTCTTAAAGCCTCACTGTCTAATATTCTCCCTTTGTCCAACCTAATCCTTTTCCTAATTTCTTCATGGTACTGTGAAAACAAAACAATGTCTCAAAAAAACATTCTAGAACCCTGAACCATCCCCCTCTAGTGCTAAAGATAAGAAGAAATAGAGAGCAATGAAATAGGGAGCAATACTTCTATATTAAAAAAAAATTATGTTTGTCTAAACAGAGGGATTTGTTAGCCATCCTATAGATTTTATAGCTTCTTTTTCTAATGCCCATTTTTAGTCATTTTATAAGAATGTATACCAAGCAGAAAAAAAAAAAGAAAGAAAAAAGGTGATGGTTTCTGTTCTTTTTAGCACTTCTCTATTATCTAAAAGGCATTTTAAGTAATAAAATGATTTTTTTTAAATAACCTATATTTAACTTATATAGGTTATGTTATATCATGTTCTCATTTCCAGGGCTAAATGAAGGTTTAAAAGCACGTAAGCAAGGCCTGTATACTGAGACTATACGCGTTATCAGGACAAGCTCAGATGTTTGTCCCATTTCACCTTGCCAATTCTATCTTTTTTTTTGCTCTAGTGACTTACTTTTAATTTCTGACTTCCAATTATTTTTAGTATCCAAAATTCACTAGAGAAAAGAATAACTAACTTAGAATCGCACAGAAGAATCTTAATAGCAAAACTGAAAACAATTTTGGATTTGCTCTGTCCATTCCTATGAGGATACTAAGGACAATGAATGCTGGCCTCATTACAAAAATTAAATAATTTTAGAAACATTAAAAAGAATCAGAGGTAAGTCAATGGATCTCTTTGTAAATACTTCTTTAAAACTGGGTATTATTCTGCAGACCAGCAGTTCTCCAATTTCTTGATTGCAGGACTCCTTTAGACTTTAAAATTACTGAGGACTTCAGTATATGGGTTCTATCAATATGAGTTTATATGGGTTATATCAATATTTATCATGTTAGAAATTAAAACTGAGAAATTTTAAAAATATGAATTCATTTAACAATAACACTCCTATTGCATGTTAACATAGGTAACACATTTTTAATGAAATGTAACTGTTTTCAAAAAAATTAAAAGAGCGACACTTTTATATTTTTGCAAATCTCTTTAAAGTCTGGCTGAACAGAAGACAGCAAGGTTTTTATATCTGTTTCTACATTCAATCTATTGCTTTGTGTTTTTCTGGTTGATATACATAAAGGAAATCTGGACTCACAAATATGTAGTTGGAAAAGGAAAGAGTGTTTTAATAATATTTTCAAATAACTATGAATATTCTTCGTTAATACTACACCAAACCTGACAAGCAGTTGCTTTTCAAAAGTTAGTGTACAATGTGTAATCTGAAACCAAATCAATGAACTTTTCATATTCTGTTACATCAAAAACCACCGGTCCACCTTGTCCTTTGTGTATCTTTCACCCTATGTGAGTTTATAAACATCATGCACCGATCACTTAAAAAATATTGGTTCATTCAGTTTGCAGATATTCCAAATATTGACATCTTTCATTATATAATATCAAAAAAGTCACATTCATCAATCTTCAGAAAAGTTTTGATCTCATCAGAAAAGACTTCAAGTACTACTGGGAAGCTGCCAAGCTCAAAGTTGCAGATGTAAATTTTCTAACATTCTAGTTTTTGCTTTTAGTCTTAAATTTTATCATTAGCAATAAATACTCTTGGTTGTTTCCCTGAAGTGATACGTTTATGTCTTCCTTTTTTCAGAAAATGTCTGCCATATAACCAAGACTGAATAACCATAATTAGTCTTATAGTTCTAGTATAAAAAATAGTTTTAAACTATCAGATCGGGGGTGGGGGGGGTCCTGGAGATCTAGCATTCCACAGACCACATGCTAAAAACCACTGCTTAGACAACAGAAAGTCAATGAGGTATTCTAAGAAAATCTGGCAATACTAGTTTATAACAAGATGAAGAAAGTGGGGGAAAGACCAGAGGTCTTAACAATGTATGGGAGACTGATGTAATGGCCTGGTTTAGGGATGGTCAGGGTCTGAAACAGATCAGTTATAGTGAAAATGGTAACAAACAGATCATGTGAGCCAGATTTTGAAATAGGAATCAACACGACAGGTAACTTTCTAGTTGTTTGTGGTGGATGAATAACACAAAAGAGATGAGAGAATAAAAGAGTCACTAATAAAAATACAAATTGATAAAAGTTAATAAAGCAGGTTATGTAACTATAATATAAAACAGGAAGTCCAATATAGATGGTTTTCAAAAAAGGAAGAAAGATAACCTAAAAGGGAAGCTTATTTGACGTATTCAATGCAATCTATTATTTCCAAATAATTTCAAAACAGCATTCAAAATACTAAGTCATTTGGCCTGCCAGTAAGTCTAAAAAGCAAACTTTGGGCCCCTTCAAATGCTAATATAAATTCAGTAACTGCAAATGCTAATATAAATTTAGAAACTACTTGGCAAGGAAACAACGACAATAACAATAGATCTCTCACGTGTTAACCCTTCCCTGTGATGGGAGAAAGGAGCATCATAGCATGTTCTATTACTTGACAAAAATGACAAACTGAATGATATGATAGAGCTAGAAATTTCAGTATAGGAACACACACAGACACAGTCCAACTTTTTTCTTAGAGGACAAGCAACTTATCTCTTCCATACTTAGGAAAAGTGCCTCAAAATTTTTATAGCAGGAGAGTAATTAAAGGGATCCGACAGAAAGCAGAAACAGGGATAAGGGAGAAAGGACAATAAGTCTATGGCCAAAATATGAAGAATGTGTAGGAAAAAATTGCTGTGAGAAATTTTATTTTTGTATCTTACAGCTCCTTAGAAGTTCATCTGGGTTGCTTTTGAATCACATCATTTACTAGTCTCATGTTTTTAAAAATTATGACATGATATGTTAAATGCAATTAGTAAAATCATGAACCTATTGAGAGAGGAGAAAGGAAGAAACTGGTCAGGCAGGCAGCTAGGGTGGGTCCTCGGTTGAATCCTTTCAAACAAAAGCCTGATTTTTCAGGCTGTAGGCACAGATAAGGGAACTTGTACAGGGAAGCTTGCCTAAGACATGCTCACAGCCACACAGATAAGACAGGTTATAGAGATGACTTGCCCAGACATGGCCACAATGGAAAATTCCATCCTCTAACACATGTGCAGTAAGGGGAACAAAGCATTATGGAGTAACTCAAGCTAAGGGCCCACATGTGCACTAGCAGGACAGGGTGGAGGTACCAGAAATTCACACCTTATGCAAATGAGACGCCCAGCCCTCATCAGTTTCTCATAAAAGCCTTTGCATTGAACTGTAAAAATGGCAACCCTCTTCTGGACCCCCTCTCTGAGGCAGACAGCTTTCATTCTTTTGCTTATTACACTTTTGCTCCAACCTCACCCTTTGTGACCATGCTCCTTAATTCTCCTGGTCGTGAGACAAACAACTCTGGGTGATGCCTCACAATAACAGACTACTACACTGTGTTGCATTGGTGAGACTGTAACACCATTAATATTTACTGCCTTCCAGAGAAAGCTTTATAAAGGGATTCTATAGAGAGAATCTTCCCAGTTAATACAAACTCTAATGTTTCATTCAGTCTCGGGGGCCTTTCATCTATCTTAGTGCCAACCTAAAAAAAGAAATAACAACAGCATAGCTTTGGGAAATCTATCTAAATAGGGAAGGTCTTAATACACTAAAAGAGAAACACATTCCCAACAGATAATCGGTATGAACTGCAAAAGTCTGAACTGTTGTGGAAGGACAGATCTATATTTTTCTGTGTCTATATATACGTTTTTATTCCCACACCACAGCTAACCTGGCTTAGAAATGGCAAATTCTTTGCAACT
Source organism: Hylobates moloch (assembly GCF_009828535.3). Classification (NCBI taxonomy): domain Eukaryota; kingdom Metazoa; phylum Chordata; class Mammalia; order Primates; family Hylobatidae; genus Hylobates; species Hylobates moloch. The sequence continues at coordinate 55,560,913 of NW_026652283.1, forward strand.
CTGAAATTTCAATGACCAGATTTGTTTTGGCTTTGAACCCAAAGTCAAAAAGTATTACTTCATAAAAGCTAAGAATTAAAGTGATCACTTTATTACAGAAGCAAAAACATCTGGCCAGGAATGGTGGCTCATGCCTATAATCCCAGCACTTTGGGAGGCCAAGGTGGGTGGATCACTTGAACTCAGGAGTTTGAGGCTAGCCTGGTCAACGCAGTGAGACCTCATCTCTACAAAAAATACAAAAATCAGCCAGGCATGGTGGTGCATGCCTGTCGTCCCAGCTACTTGGGAGGCTGAGGTGGGAGGATTGTATTTTTCTTTCCATCAACATGTTCATAACAGTTTTAACAGGCATTCATGTTTAATATCATATTAATAGGCCAATTAACAGTTATTTTTTTTTTTTGAGAGAGAGAGAGTCTCACTCTGTCGCCCAGGCTGGAGAGCAGTGGCTCGATCTCAGCTCACAGCAAGCTCTGCCTCGCAGGTTCACGCCATTCTCCTGCCTCAGCCTCCCGAGTAGCTGGGACTACAAGCGACCGCCACCACACCTGGCTAATTTTTTGTATTTTTAGTAGAGATGGGGTTTCACTGTGTTAGCCAGGATGATCTAAATCTCCTGACCTTGTGATCCGCCAGCCTCGGCCTCCCAAAGTCCTGGGATTACAGGCGTGAGCCACTGTGCCCAGCCAACAAGCTATTTTTTAAAAGGCAGTTCTTTATTTTTTTAATAAACAATAAAATCCTTGTTTTTATTGCCCAGCCAACAAGCTATTTTTTAAAAGGCAGTTCTTTATTTTTTTAATAAACAATAAAATCCTTGCCCCTGACATGCAGATTTAAAAATATGGCATACACATGGCTATCTTCTATAGACAATTTCTGATACAATAGAAGAAATAATGTTAGAGTTGCTATGTGGAGATGATTCTTAACAATGTCAATAACTGTTAACAGGCTGAGCACAGTGGCTCATGCCTGTAATCCCAGCACTTTGGGAGGCTAAGGCAGGAGGATCACTTGAGCCCAGGAGGTCAAGGCTGCAGTGGGCCATGATCACACCACTGTACTCTGCCTGGGCAACAGAATGAGACCTTGTCTCAAAAAAAAAATTATTAAAAAAAAAATGTAATGTGGTTGAGAAGTAGTCCACAATATACTGCAGATTTATGCTCAAATTATTTTATAAATGTATTAATGTTGTCTGCTTAAGACCTAGTGTAGTTGCCATCAGTTAAGTCACTCTCTTTCATTCTTTTTTTTTTTTTTTGAGACGGAGTCTCGCTCTGTCGCCCAGGCTGGAGTGCAGTGGCGCAATCTCGGCTCACTGCAAGCTCCGCCTCCCGGGTTCACGCCATTCTCCTGCCTCAGCCTCTCCGAGTAGCTGGGACTACAGGCGCCCGCCACCACGCCCGGCTAATTTTTTGTATTTTTAGTAGAGACGGGGTTTCACCGTGGTCTCGATCTCCTGACCTCGTGATCCGCCCGCCTCGGCCTCCCAAAGTGCTGGGATTACAAGCGTGAGCCACCGCGCCCGGCCCTCTTTCATTCTTAAAGTACAAAAGGAAAGGAAAATCCAGTCAGGTCACTTAAAGTTTAATTTTACTTATTTTATCCCTTCATTACCTTACCACCCTCTATATTCTGTCAAAATGTCAGAAAATAACATTTCCAGAACAACAAACAAAAATTTTCTTAGACTGATAACCACCCAAAACACAGTACCTGTGAACTCTGCTTTGTCCTGACACACAGTGAACATTTGGGCTGGCAAATTATATTATAGTTCATACAAATAAAGGGCCTCAGTGGATTTAAATATGGCCACCCTCATACCTTGATGAGTAATATGGATACTAAGTAATCATTCAATATGTTTAAGATATAAAGTCATTAGGTCAGAAATGGTTGCCTTCATGGAAATACAAGTCTTAATCCTTACATTACCATAAATTTACTATGAGACCACAACTATTTGCTGAAATAAATTTATATTGTGTCTTTTAACCTTAGCTAACCACTTTAGTTTCCTTGTCAACTACAGAGGCTCAATTTACGACCTACTTGATCACTGGTGTCTAGTTAGTACATCCACTATGCTCATTATCACCCTTGTTAAGAGAAGGAGAGAGCAGGAAAGAGATAACATGTGATACTTCTCTCTGGTGAGTAATTTCCTTTAGTCTAACATTTGCAGAGTTCTGCTGCTGCTTCCCTCTCAGTCTCAGCTGCAGCACAGTTCAGCATGAATGTTCTAACTCTGCTCTATCACAGGTCAGAGTGAGTTATCTGGTAAAAAAGTAATAAATTCCTTGAAGGCATGACTTATTTATGGCAGACACTTGATATTTGATAAAGGTAACACTTCTCTTTATAGAAGAGCTCATTTTAGTTTGGTGCCATTACTTATTTTAAGAAGATGGTAAGGATGGGGAACAATTTCCACGATAGTTCTACCTTGCTTCTCCCTTCCACATCACTACAACAATTTGCACTGCCCCGATCACATGTGCCATGAAATGCAAGCAAAGCAGATCATATAGTTTTCTTCCACTTCTTAAATATGCATTCGAAGAAATAAGTCCTGCTGGGATATCAGGGCATGCCTCTATAGTCCCAGCTACTCGGGAGCTGAGATCACTTGAGCTCAGAAGATCGAAGCTGTAGGGTGCATGACTGTGCTCTCAATAGCCACTGCACTCAAACCGGGGCAACATAGCACAACCCAGTCTCTTAAAAGAGGTAAGTCTCTTAATTTCCACATTGAGCCAAGTCTGCTTAAGCAACTATATGGCCTAGTTAACTGAATGGAGTCTCACGAATGGTGCCAGCAGTAAAATGACAAATGGCAGTCCATCACAGCCTGTTCTTCAATCCCAATAGATCAGTCATAATCTACAGTTCATACTAAACCTCTTAAACAGAAAAATATAAAATATTCAAAATAAAATAAGTCACTTATATACTAATCCTTTGAAGGAAATAAAAGCCTATCTACAATTTTTTCTTAAATAAATATTGTGCTAATTTAAGAAAAGTGGCCAAGCACGGTGGCTCACGCCTGTAATCCTAGCACTTTGGGAGGCAGCAGCAGGAGGATCCTTTGAGCTTCAGAGTTCAAGACCAGCCTGGGCAACAAAGTGGGACCCCTGGCTCTACAAAAAGAGTACAAAAATCAGCCAGGTGTGGTGGCTTGAACCTTTAGTCCCAACTACTCAGGAGGCTATGGCAGGAGGATTGCTTGAGCCTGGGAGGTCGATGCTGTGGTGAGCTGTGATTTGTGTTACTGTATTCCAGCCTTGGTTACAGAGCAAGACCCTGTCTCAAAAAGAAAAGAAAGAGAAAAGCATAAGAAGAAACTAGCATGGCACTTAAAATATGACCATAGTATTATATTACTAAGTGATAAAAACTCAAGATCATTTTCATGTCTCGTTTCTGTTACTGACAAAAATGAACTACACTAAGACTTAATCTCAAACACCATTTAATGTACATTCCTTTTGCTATATTTAGTATCTCTCTATATATTAATACATCCTCATGCTTGCCTCTTTTTGAATTGGATCGCATCACTTTCCTTTAGGGGCAGCTGGTGTGGGAAAAGAATTAGAGCTTTTCAAGGAATGTGATTCTTAGTGGAGAGGGTGAAAAAGAGTGAACTCAGACACTAATTTCACTATTGAGAAATTAGTGTCTGATTTTTTAGCAATTGGTTACACAACCAGTGCTGTGATCTCACCTCTTTACCTAAGAAAGCAGAAGAAGGCAGGCTACACTAGAAATAAAAGTTGTCAAGAGTATGGCAGCATTAAAAATCTTTAATAGCTCTACCTCTATTTATAGCATCAAGTGCAATAGAATCCAAAGCTACATATGCATATTTTCTGAATTGAGACACATTTGAATCACAAATCGTTGAGCTTACAGTGAAAACTATCAAGGTGATAATACAAGCATCTCTAAAGAATCTTATCCATCACTCACTAGGAATTAGATAATCCAATTCGATGAGCACAACTTAGATGACTCATATCAGCAGTGAAAAACCTTTCTTTTTATGACAAACCACTGACCTCAAGTGAGTGGTAGGAAACAAACACCTACAATACAAGGCTATAAAGCAGTAAGAAGCAGCATTTAGTTTTTCTCTTTAATACGGCCAACACAAATAGAAAAACCTCCCTCTTATCCAAATCTAATCCATTCCCGAAAATGCATTGGATGGCAAATTTTCATGTAACAGGAGCCTATATTCTATGATTTCTTAAACGGAAAAAGAAAATTTAGTTCAAACCCATCTAAAACTCCAAATTAGTTTCCCCAAATATTAAGTGTTCTTAAACTCCTATATATAACCCATCAGAAAGTTCCAAATTAAAAATGCCAATATAAAATTGTTTAATATTTGGTGAACCTGTTAGTGGGTATGTTTACACATCGTATATACATCAGACACAAGTTACATTCCCTTCGACACTACAAAGCTGTACTGTAAGGTAAATAAACAATAATTTGTTAAAGATACATAATGAATGCAAATAAGACTTAATAAAATTAAACAAATTACAAGACTTTCTAAAACTAACACCATTATCATAATTTTCTTTATAAAAGTCATACACACAGTGCAAGAGGACATATGCATGGCCAAGTTCATGGTTTTTGCCTCATTAGCCTTTATCACATATATTTTCTTCAAAGTAAGAATTTTTCTAATTTCCTAGGCATACCTACTTTTCGCAGCCTTTTCCATTATCTTAGAAGATATTAAGATTGCATAAAACCCTTAATATAATCATGAAACACAATCCTATTGGGAACATAGCTGATACAGGACAATAAGTCTATGTTCTCCAACCACATTTGTGTGGCACTTATGTTTTTGGCCACAAAACACATGCAGGTTCTTTTAGTAATATTTTAATCTGGATAGTCAATTGAAGGTTAAAAAAATTCCAAGTCGTTACAGCAAATATTTGGATTTTTTTTTTTTTAAGGTGGAGTCTCATTCTGTCACCCAGGCTGCAGTGCAATGGCGCGATGTCAGCTCACTCACTGCAACCTCTGCCTCCTGGGTTCAAGTGATTCTCCTGCCTCAGCCTCCCGAGCAGCTAGGACTACAAGCATGTGCCAGCACACCCCGCTAATTTTTGTATTTTTAGTAGAGATGGCGTTTAAACATGTTGGCCAGGCTAGTCTCGAACTCTTGATCTCAAGTGATCTGCCTGCCTTGGTCTCCCAAAGTGCTAGGATTACAGGCTAAGCAACTGTGCCTGGCCAAATATTTGGATTTTAATTGAGAAAAGAAAATGTAGTTCAAGCCCATCTTGAACTAAAGTGAGAGTTCAAATATCAAGGAATATATTCATATTACAGAGAATAAAAAGAATGAACATAAGGAAGAAATGATTTATGAGTATTAAGTAGGAAAATAAATAAAAATAAACGCCAACTGGAAAAGAAATGAATAGAAAGGGAAAGGGGGGTCCTTTAATGTAGAGTTAAAAGGTATCTTAGAGATCAATAAATCATACTTCCTTAATTCATAAATAAAATAAGGCTGAGAATTATACAATTACTTGCTCAAAGTTACACACCTAGCATAGCTATCTTAGAATTCAGTTATTCTGATGTATAGTCTGGGATTTTTTTCTAGCATATCAATAAAGCTTCTCCTTTATTTTTAAGTTCAATGAGTATTTGTTTATTGTAAGTAAAGCACTGTACTCAAGCCTGGGGATATAACAATGAACAAGACGGATCTAGTGACTGGACTCATGGAACATCAACTTAATGGGGTCAAATACTGTATAATCAGTATACAACTAACTTAAAATAATTCTGATAAACACTACAAAAAAGCAGTGTAGGGTGCTGTGAGAACATTCAACAAGCAATAGACTTAGGCTTGGGCATTATTACAGCTGGAAGAATGGTAGGTGGTGAAGGGAAATGTATTAGCATTTCAGACAAAGGAACCACAGATGTAAAAGCCCTTGAGGAAGACGGTGGTCCTGCGTCAACAATCTGAAAGGGGGGGCCCTATGGCTGAAGCAGTTTTGGAGAGCAAGGAAGTAGTGCAGAGATAGGAGGCTAGTGAAAAGTTTGGGGCAAGATCATGCAGAGCCCTATAAACCAGGTTAAGGAGGTTGATTTTTATCCTATGAACAATGGGAAGCATCTGAAGAATTTTAAACAGAGGAATGACACCACTGATTTGCATTTTTGTCAAAAGGTTAACAGAGGTTTCATTTACTGAGATTAGGAATTCTGAAAGAACAAGTTTGAGGAAGAAGCTGAGAAATTTAGTTTGGGTCACATCTAGTCAGATAAAGTCAAGCCAAATGCTAGATCCATCTGTCTAAGGCCAAGATCTCTAACTCTGGCCTACAGAAAAAACTGGAATTGTTCCAAGAGCTCCATAATGCCTTATTCAAATTTCATTTTAAGAAATATATGGCAGCTACTGGTTAAAACAGTAGATTGAACATATATAATTTCACTTCCTTTCAAAACCCAACTTAAACTACAGTAAAGATAAATTTATATACGGAGAGACAGAGACATGGACCCACAAAAGTAGTTAGAATGGAAATAAAGAAAAAGTAAATAAAAGTTTAAAAGCTAGAAGAAACATGTTCAAGTGGTAACTGACTTAGCAGGCCTGAGTAACAGAATCTTAGATTAAGAATGAGAAAAGCTAAGAACCAACCTAATTTAAACCACAGAATCCTTGAAAGGTTCAGGGATAGGCCAGTACTAGGTAGCTCTCAATGGAGAAGAGGGGTAGTATAAAATCTGTTTAAGAGGCAGAGTACCAAGATCCTCTCGCCCATTATATAGATAAATGTCCCTTCCCAACCCAGGTAAAAGAATGGAGGTTTGCTCTCCTGGGAGGGTAAAATAAAATGGTGGACAAAAGAGTAATTGTCACAGTTGAGAAAAGGCTACTCTAAACATATAAGACATGAGCTTCCCCCAAAGTTCTCTTGAACTCCCATTTGACTCTCAAAATTAGACTTTTACATTCCACACAGGCAATTTAGAAGAACACTCTGGGCATCAGACCACCCCAAGAGAAAAGAACTAAAGATACTAACAAAAGGGTTCCCCCGACAAATAGCAGTTCCAGGTCACCTTATAGTAAAGCCCTTAAAATGGGTAAGGTCCATCTTTGCACTTAGATCCTCCAGTAAGCTTTCTCATCTCTCATTGTTAATCTGAAGCAGACCAACAAGAATTACCAGAACCAAAAGAAAGCTTCTAGCAGAAGAATATAGAGATAAAAAAAAAAAGAGAGACACAGAAAAAGGCAACTTGAAGGAGACACAAACAATACAGGGAAAAAACAAAACACTGTTATCCTCTAAGAGACAGATACAGGAAAAAATGGCATCCAGGAAACAAAAATAAGATATTTTTTAATAAAAAGCAACACTGAGCTAAAAAGATCTTTTGTATATTAAAAACATAATAGCAGAAATGAAAAAAATGCAGTAACATAATTAAAAGATAAAATTAAGAAAATAGATCAAAAAGACAAAAAGATGGAAAAGAAAAAGGTAAACTGAGAAACCAATCTAGGATCGTCAAGATAAAAATACTAGGCAAGAAGAAACAGAAACGAGGAAATCATTTGTGAAATTTCTCAGTACTAAATGATGTGAGTTTCTAGATCGAAACCCACTGAGTGTCCAGCAAAATTGATGAAAATAGATGACCACCAAAATATATCAGTAAGAAAAAAAAACAGTTACGTATAGAACATCAGGAATAAGAATAGATCTGGACTTCTCAAAAGCAACACAGGAATTTGGAAGACAATGGAGCAATGAGTTCAACATTCTGACAGAAAAGTATTTCTAACCTAGATTATTATTCACTTAGCCAAACTAACAACCAAGTGTGAGAATAAAAGTATTTTAGATAATCAAGGCCTCAAAAATTTTGCCTACCACGAACTGCTAATCAGGAAAAATATCCTACCAGAGTGTTACAGGAAAGGGTCCCAATCCAGACCCCCAAGAGAGGGTTCTTGGATCTCACGCAATAAAGAATTCAGGGCGAGTCCGCAGTGCAAAATGAAAGCAAGTTTATTAAGAAAGTAAAGGAATAAAAGAATGGCTACTCCATAGACAGAGCAGCCCCAACGGCTGCTGGTTGCCCATTTTTATGGTTATTTCTTCATGATATGCTAAACAAGGGGTAGATTATTAATGCCTCCCCTTGGTAGACCATAAGGGTACGTTGTCATGGCATTTGTAAACTGTCATGGCACTGGTGGGAGTGTAGCAGTGAGGACAACCAGAGGTCACTCTCGTCACCATTTTGGTTTTGGCAGGTTTTGGCCAGCTCCTTTACTGCAACCTATTTTATCAGGAAGGTCTTTATGACCTGTATTTTGTGCTGACCTCCTGTCTCATCCTGTGACTTAGAATGCCTTAACCATCTGGGAATGCAGCCCGGTAAGTTTCAGCCTCACTGTACCCAGTTCCTATTTAAGATAGAGTTGCACTGGTTCACACGCGTCTGACAAGAAGATATCACCCTTCAAAACAGGAGAATGTCTTAGTCTGCTCAGGCTGCCTTAACGAAATATTATAGATGGTGTGAGTTAAACAACACAAATTTATATTCACATAGTTTTGAAGGTTGTGAAGTCCAAGATCAAGGTACTGGCCACTTCAGTTCCTGATGAGGAATCTTTCTTGGCTTACAGATGGCCACCTTCTCACTGTGTCCTCACATGGGGAAGAGAGAGCACTGGAGTCTCTCCCTTCTTTATAAGGGCAACAGCCCTATTAAATTAAGGTCCCACCCTTATTACCTCATTTAATCTTTATCACTTTCCTCACAGGTCCTATGTCCAAATACAGTACACTCAGATAGAAGGCTTCAACATAAAATAACTTTGGGGAGACACACTCAGTTCATAATAGAAAGTAAACCAAGAAAACAAAAAGCATATAGTATTTTAAAAAACAGGTGCTCCAATACAGGAGAGAAGCAAGTAGTATCTCAACATGACAATGAATAAGAATAGGAGGTTGATAACTATCCACCAGTCCTGATTGCAGCAGTATGGTTAAAGAGACTGGCATGCTGAAGGCTGTCATATCATGCTTTTTTGCCTATGTGTCATCTTTAAAAACTACTGAAGGAAGCCAGGAGCCGTGGTGCATGCCTGTCGTCCTAGCTACTCAGGAGGCTAAGGCAGGGGGTCTTTTGAGTCCAGGAGTTCAGGTTCAGCCTGGATAAAGGAGCAAGCAATACCCCTCCTCTCTCTCTTTTTTTTTCTAAGAGACAGGGTCTTGCTTTGTTGCCCAGGCTGGAGTACAGTGGTGTGATCACAGCTCATTGTGACCTTTAACTCCTGGGCTCAAGCAATCCTCCCAAGTAGCCCTGATGACAGACATGCACCACCACACCTAGCTAATTTTTTTTTTTTTTTTTTGAGATGGAGTCTCGCTCTGTCGCCAGGCTGGAGTGCAGTGGTGCAATCTCGGCTCACTGCAACCTCTGCTTCCCGGGTTCAAGCAATTCTCCTGCCTCAGCCTCCCAAGTAGCTGGGACTACAGGTGCTCACCACCATGCCCAACTGATTTTTGTATTTTTAGTAGAGATGGGGTTTCACCATGTTGGCCAGGATGGTCTCCATCTCTTGACCTCATGATCCGCCCGCCTCGGCCTCCCAAAGTGCTGGGATTACAGGTGGGAGCCACTGTGCCCAGCTGCTAATTTTTAATTTGTTTATATTTTTTTTGGTAGGGTCTCACTCTATTGCCCATGCTGGTTTTAAATTCTGGCCTCAGGCAATTCTCCTGCCTCCGCTTTCCAAACTAGGATTATGGGTGTGAACTGCTATGCCTGGCCTAGACCTTGTCTCTTAAAAAAAAACAAACAAAAAAACAAAAAAAACTAACTACTGGAGGATATGCTTGAACAAAGCAAGGAAGTAAGTAAAAAAAGAGAGGAAGATCCACACAACCAGGAATACAACCTATGAAAAAAGCAAAAGGAATTCCAAGAATGACAGCAAAAGAAACTCCTAAAATGATAGCTATTCAGGATATAGGCCTAAAGGTAAGAATAGGAGGGCTCCATGAGGAATGTTTCCAAGAAAAAAGAAAAGAAAGCAAAATAACACTAGATCTGAGGCGGGCTATCACAAGGTCAGGAGATTGAGACCATCCTCTGGAGGCTGAGTCTGGGGAATAGCCTGAATTCAGGAGGTGGAGATTGCAGTGAGCCCTGCATTCTAGCTGGGCAACAGAGCAAGACTCCCTCTCAAAAAAACAACAAAATAAAACAAAGAACAAAAAAACAAAAAGACACTAGATCTGATAGGTTACCTGAGATTATCGACCTTGAGTAAAAATATAATGCAATATTACAGTAAGGTCTGAGAAGAATAAGTAATAAGAAAACTAAACAAACAGGAAAAAAGGGCAATTACAAACTTCAAAAAAAAAAAAAACCAAAAAAAAAAGGAAGGAAAAATAATAATGATACTCAACCATACTCAGCATGGCATAATAATACAAACATTGAATACTGATAAAAACAAACCAACCAATCACCAAACCTATAGTGAGGAAGTTTGAACGGTTTTATGTGATAGCTAAATCCTCATCCGCCATAATAGGAAATCAATAAAAAGGTCTAAAATGGATGAATAAAAAAGCAACAGTGTATGTATATTATTTGGAATTAAGAGAGAGATGTAAATGCCGAAATAAAATGCTAGAAGAGTCAAAAGTTCTTTCTTCAGAAAAAGGGAACAGGGATGGAGAAAGTCAATGTAATCTGTTAAGAAAAGGATGGATAGATTGAAAAAATGTGGTAGGAGTTAAGAAATTACTTTAGGCAGATGGAGAGGAAAAGGGGTCCTTGGAAAGTTTTTGTCTCTTTAGAAGCAGCTCCAGAAACATTTCTTGTCTAGCAGGAAAGCCCGGCTCTTAGAGCTGGGCTGGAAACCTTTGATATACAAATGCCAGCCATTAGAAACTGGGTCCGCCCAACATGGCGATTCCTACCCTTGTTCTCTTGCCTTTGCCCCCACATGTGCCTGGCAACATGGCTGCCCCCCATTTCCCCAAGTGTATAGAACCTCATGGCACTCTGCATTCACATATTAAAAGGCTAGGGTGAGAGGGCCAGTTTTTTCCACAGGCTACATGAATGACATGCCTGGTCAAACCAATTCCCTGAGCCCTATGTAAATAAAACACTGCCTCTTCCAGCCTCTTCATATACCTGGCTGGTTTCTGCCACACTTGAGGTCTCCTCTCAGCTTTGGAGGCCCCCTCCCTCTCTCTCTGTACAGGGGAGCTTCTTCCTTCTTTCTTCTCTCTTCTTTCTTGCTTATTATACTCTCCGCTACTTAAAACCACTCCATGTGTGTCCATGTCGTCTTATCTAATTCGGTGTGAGACAAGAGCCCTGGTGTTCCTCCACTCATTGGAGCCGTATCAAAATGAATAAGGCTGTCCAGTAAAACCAAGTGTAAATGGTATGAGAAAAAAGAAACAAGGGCAGACAAACCAGCTGAATACAGGCAAAAGACTTGAACGCTCACTTCACAAAAAAGAACATCCAATGTCCATTTAACATGTAAAAAGATGCTCAACTTCATTAGTCATCAGGGAAATGCAAACTAAGGCCACAGTGAGATAGCACTACATACCCACCAGAATGGCTAAAATGAAACAGATACTAAGTATTGTTGAGGAATTGAAGGATCTGAGGGTGAGAGTATAAATTGGTAAAATCACTTTTGAAAACTGTTGGACAATATTAACTAAAACAACGTATACATATCTAGCAATTCTACTCCTAGATATATACCCAACAGAAATGTGGACATGTTTTAGTCAAAAGACATGTATAAGAACATACATGGCAGCACTATTCAAAATTGCCAAAAGCTAGAAACAATCCAAAATAAAAACAGTAAAATGGATAAATTTTGGTAATTCATAAAATGAAATATTATATACCAGGGAGAATGAAAGAACTATAACTACAGAAAACAATATGTTTGACTCTCACAAATATAACGTTGAGCAAAAAAAGACATAAAAGATGTATAATTTTGTTTAAACATCAAAATTGGGTAAACCTAATCTATAGTATTAAAAGTCAGTTTAGTAGTCACTATTTGGAGGTGACGTGTCTGGGACAGGACATAAGTGGGCTTCTGCGATGGTGATAACGTTCTGTTTCTTGAGCAGGGTATAAATTACACAGGTATGCCCCTTTATGCAAATTCATCAAGCCATACATCAACTATATAATTTATGTGCTTTGTGTATATTATCCTTTCATAAAAAGTTTACTTGAAAAAGACTGGACAAATTACTCAACCTAATTGAACTTCAATCTCCTCATCTATGAATAGGGACTATAAAAATACCTACTCTTTTAGGGAGTTTTTTGAGGTTCAAATGAGATAATGCATACTGAGTGCTTAACAAAGCACTTTGCACATACTAGGCATACAATAACGTTTTTCTATTATTAACTATTTGGGCATTGAAAAGGAGGGAAACTAATTCCAGCTACTTGGGAGGCTGAGGCAGGGGAACTGCTTGAACCCAGGAGGCGGAGGTTGCAGTGAGCCAAGATCGTGCCACTGCACACCAGCCTGGGCGACAGAGCAAGACTCTGTCTCAAAAAAAAAAAAAAAAAAAAAAAAAAAACACAACAACAAAAAAAGGAGGTAACCATGACTATATAGTTCCATTTGAACATTTGAACAAGGCCAAATGTGAGTTATATGAAAACACTAATTTAGTGGTATAGTCAGATAACTAGATTCAAATCTTCCATGTATTATACATGATTTTGGGCAAGTGTGATATTCTGATATAACAAGAAATACATATTTGGTCTTTGTCCCTGGTTCCTTGCACAGAACTGCTAAAACCCCTAGAATTTCTAGAGTAATCAGTTGGAGAGGCATCTTTTGTTATTCGTAGTAAGTCCCTTTCAAATTTACTTAAGTTTATACTAATGAGTTGACTCTTAGTGGCCCCCAAATGGGGGCTGGTTGCCAGAGTAACCAACCCTGTGATTAGAGGGTTGGAACTTTCAGATGTAACCAACACCCCCATGGAAGAAATGAAGCTGGAGATTGAGCTAATCACCAATGGCCAATGATTTAATCAATCATGTCTATGTAATAGAGTTCCATTAAAACTCTAAACAGTGGGGTTCAGAGAGCTCCCAGGTTGGTGAATACATCCACATGCCAGGATGCTGGTGTACCCTAAAACTCCACAGGGACAGAAGCACCTGCCCTTAGAAACCTTCTAGACCTTGCCCTATATACTTCCTCATCTGGCTGTTCATTTGTGTCCTCTATGACATCCTTTTGGTAAACTGATAATAGTAAATACTATATACTGTTTCCCTGAGTTCTGAGAGCCACTATAGCAAATTATCAAATCTGAGAGGCGGTTGTAAGAACTTCTGATTTTCTAAATTATACAAGGGGATAACATCGCAGTTTTGTGCATGACGGTTTAGAGAGAATTTTAGAAATAGATTAAAAGTAAAAGGCAATTCCAAACAAAGAATGTTTAAAACTGTGTAAGTCTATCTTGGTTTCATGTATGCGTACATGAATACATGAGTTATTTAAAATATGATGGTAAATAGTGAAAGGAACCTCTGAAAGAGTTGACAATGGATGCCTCTGTGGAGCAGAAATTAGCTGAGGCAATGGGTAGAGATAGGGAAGGTGAATGATCATTTTTATTTAAATCTTCGCAGAACTGACTTTTTAACTATGTACATCCACTGCTTTAAACAATCAGAAAAGAAATGCTGGTTACAAGGTTTTTAATCTTTCCCTTATAAATATCTAAGCAGCACTTGAAATGTTAGGTTCAAACTTAGACTTCTGCATAACTCTCTAAGATTTTTACTTCTCCCATAAGAAAAGTAAGAGTACCTGAATATACCCGAAGGAAGGTAATACTAACTCAAAGCGCAATGGCACACGCAGACCTGTGCTAGAATTCCTATGGAGTTGTTTAACACAACTCAATACAGATTTTCAGCAGACACCAATTGTTTTCAAAGATCTTTGAGGCCCAGCATGGTGGCATATGGCCTGTAATCCCGACTATTCAGGAGGCTGATGGGGGAGGATAGCTTGAGTCCAGGAATTCGAATCCAGCCTGGGAAAAATAGTGAGACCCTGTCTCAATTTTTTTTTTTTAAACGATTTTAGAGAAGAAGTTACCAAACCACAAACATTGGCAAAGGGAGGCTCAGAGTCAAACTGGAGCCCTGGCAAGACCCATGTCCTCAACTTAGGTTATTTGATTCAATAAGTTAACACACCAGAAAGAGTTGAGAGCAATTTCTGGAACACAGAAAAGTACTCAATAAATGTTAACTCTGATTATTATCATTCTTGAGAAGCATGAAGGTCAAGTGGTTAAGAGCACAGAGTTTGGAGTCAGACTGCCTGAAAAAGAATTCCCATCCTATTACTTGCCAGCCATGTGACTCTAGTCAAGATACTTAACTTCTTAGAGCTCCAGTTTTCCTCATCTTTAAAATGGAATAATGCGGTTTCTACTATGTAGGAATGTGGTGATGATTAAATGAGAAATATTAAGCATTACGAACAGTGCTCGGCATACTGTAAAGCCCTCAATAAATAATAGCACTTGTTATTATTTTAACTTCACACATCTGAAACAATGGGTTCATTTGTTACTCCTACTGAAAATGTTCAGATGGTAAAAATATTGTAATAAAACCTGATAGAAAAAACTGATTTAAACTGTGAATGGTCTTCAGGATTATATGATGAATGTAAATAAAACTTTCCTTGGAAATATTCTGAGGAAAAAAAGTACTGCACAGATTTGCTCTAACAAAAACATACTTCCATCTGATAGCATCAGACAGACTCTAGTTATATCGCTGTGCCAAAAATCTACATATTATTCTTAATACAAACTTTACAAAGGAAAAGACAACAAATCCAGAGCCTTTTGGCTAGAGAAACAGTTACCAGCAAAAATGAAATAAAAGGGCCGAAACACATTCTTTTATTTAGGTCTATTTGTTCAGCTTAATGTACACCATTTAGGTCAGTCTACCAATTCCCTCTCAGATTAAAAAAAAAAGAAGAGTGGGGGCAGGGGGGATGAGAAGAGAGAAAAAAATCTTTTTAATGGCACTGTTTTATTCTAACCAGTTAGTTCAAACACTCCCAGCTCTAAAAGTCTCTTACCACTCACAGTTGATGGCTAAACTTGAGAGGAGTAATTTATCTTCTTCATCTATTTCTTCACAGGTTTCAATTGGTAAAAAAATGTGTATATACTTCTCAAATGCAATCACAAGAATATAAAACAATGACAAATTTGATGGGTGACATCTTTTGCTGTTTTAAAAATAGTTGAATCCAAACTCATAAGATTTAAAGAAGGAAAAGTAAGGTTGTCACTCTTTCTTAAAATTAAAGCCTGAGAAAACACACACACACAAATTAAGCCTTAAATCCTATGGGCATTCAGTTGCTTTTCCAAAACTGTCTGAACTCCTCTGTAGGTCCACAAACAAGACATTCATTGTGTGGATCTGTAAATTGTATGACGTCATTGAAACACAAGCACCAATTGGTATTATAAACAGTTTGTGTTTCCAAGGATACTAGGAACTTTAAATACCCTACATTTATACAAAGCCCAAGAGCACAACCTTCCTAACAATACAAGGAGCCTGCCCACTTTCTCTTTTTAGTCACTGTTTTCAGCAGAGAAAGGATACTGATTTTGCTCCTAATAATTCCTCCAAATAATATACTTGAAACATTCCTCAATCATTCAATTATTCATCTTTATATTCTTAATATAATGACACCAAAAAAAGAGGATTAAGAATTTAAATAGCCCTAGCAGGCCCCTAACAGAGAGACTCTCAAAAGGCTAGCTAGGCTGGAGTCCTTTAAGAAAACTTCATGATATAGATTTTTTTTGTAATGCAAGGCACATAAACACTTTTTTTTTTTTTTTTTTTTTTGAGACAGTCTCACTCTGTCACCCAGGCTGGAGTACAGTGGTGCGATCTCAACTCACTGCAACCTCCACCTCCCAGGTTCAAGCAATTCTCCACCTCAGCCTCCCGAGTAGCTGGGATTACAGGCGCCCACCACCACGCCCGGCTACTTTTTTTGTATTTTTAGTAGAGACAGGGTTTCACCATATTGGCCTGGCTGGTCTTGAACTCCTGACCTCCTGATCCACCAGCCTCCCAAAATGCTGGGATTACAGGCATGAGTCACCGCGCCCATCTAACACTTCTAATTAA
The DNA here is from genome assembly GCF_009828535.3 of Hylobates moloch. NCBI lineage: Eukaryota > Metazoa > Chordata > Mammalia > Primates > Hylobatidae > Hylobates > Hylobates moloch. The sequence continues at coordinate 55,577,251 of NW_026652283.1, forward strand.
TCCTTACAGTTATGTTCCTCTGTGTTATGGAGTACTCTTTTACTAACACAGAGCACTTGTGTGCATTTCCTGGAAAAATTACTTTTCTTTACTTACTATTCACCTTGAACTCACATATAAAAATACAGTATATAAACTTGTTTGTGTTAGCTGGAGTAACTACTGCAACATAAAAACACAGGTGGAATATGGGGTGATTACATTATTACTAAAAGTCAAAAAGGTAGTTTATGTCTTTATAAAGGTATATAAAAAAAGATATGTAGAGCTAAGTTGTTATAAAACATCTGTAACTAAGCTCTTCTCTAATACCTATCCAGAGGTAGGCCTAAATATTTATATTATGCTAATATCAAATTTATTTGTTTTCCATGAGTTACAAACATGAGAGTTTGGACAATTTCACAGTTCTTATTTTCTACTTAGGAGATAAATATTTTAATCAAGTATTTCTCAAAATACAGATTGGAAACTGTCAAGGAAAAAAGGGAGAATTCACAGAGACTAAAATTAGAGAGTTCCAAAGAGCTGTTTAATAATGATGGCAGCAGCAAGGAGCTCGGAGCTGTATGAATAGAATGACCTCCACACCTTCTGGCTCCTCTCCTTACTGCATCTTGCATTCAGACTGTTATAACGCCAAGATTATAGAACAACAACAATTTCTGTTTAGCATTCACAGTTCATCAATTTATAAAACACTGAATATCAGTCTAAGTACAATAACAAGAACAAACTGCCAAATTTGGGAACAAATCACTGATTTATGATAAGCTTACAACTGATGGGTGCGGAAGTAAGTGGGCATGTTGAAGAGCAGTCCTCTCCAACATGTTCAACGCACCATTAGCATCAGTCAGTAGGTTTCACAGAAGGAGTGGAGAAATTTGGGGGAATTAATCATGTCAGTTAATCCAGCAAGTCCTTTATAAAATACTCTTGATATTTTAGTGAAGTTAGTTATTTAGGATATAGAGTTTGACTTAGGGAAATAGAATAATGGGAAATATTTTACCTGTAAGTGAATTTGTTTTTTCTTATTTGGAAGACTTTTTAAAAACTTTGTATGAACGACTCACCTAATAGTCTTAATGAGAACTCTACAATTCTTAACAAAAGTCAAGACTGTAGGGAAAAATAAAACTAGAAACACACGCTAGATAAAAGGTGCCAGACTTTCTTGAATCTTCCAGTTTGCTAAAATTATTATCATATATATATATATATTTGAGACAAGTCTCGCTCTGTCGCCCAGGCTGGAGTGCAGTGGCGTGATCTCGGCTCATTGCAACCTCCGCCTCCCGAGTTCAAGCAATTCTCTGTCTCAGCCTCCCGAGTGGCTGGGATTACAGGCGCCAGCCACCACGCCCGGCCAATTTTTTTGTATTTTTAGTAGAGACGGGGTCTCACCATCTTGGCCAGGCTGGTCTTGAACTCCTGACCTCGTGATCCACCCACCTCGGCCTCCCAAAGTGCTGAGATTACAGGCGTGAGCCACCGCGCCCAGCCTCAAATATATTTTTAAAAGAAAATTTACATCTGTTACAAAGGCAAAACAAACCTTACATTTCAGGTCATTTATAAGATCATTAGGTCTAAAATAAAAGATTATTTTTCAGTAATTCAAACTGTTAAGGTTGTTTATGGCTGTACTCTATACTCTGAAGTCTAAATACAATGATTAACAAAATAAACATCATTAGTGATATCAAAACATGCAGAGGGGAGTCACTCATCCCTGTAATCTCAGCACTTTGAGAGGCCAAGGAGGCAGGATGACCTGGGCCCAGTATTTCAAGACCAGCATGGGCAACAAAGTGAGATCCCATCTCAACAAAAAAACTCAAAATATTAGCTGGGCATGGGAGCACACACCTGTAGTCCCAGCTACTGGGGAGGCTAAGGCAGGCCTGGAGGCCAAGGCTACAGTGAGCTGTGTTCGTACCACTGCACTCCAGCCTGAGTGACAGAGAAAGACCTGGCCTCTAAAAACAAAACAAAACATGTAGTTTACCTAGGACAACGGACATCTTTTAATAACAGCTTTATGAAGATACAACTTACATAGCACATAATTTAGCCATTTAAAGTGTACAATTCAACAGTCTGTACTTTATTCACAGATATGTGCAATCAACATAGATGATTTTAGAACATTCTTGTCACCTCAAAAAGAAGTTTCATTGCCTTTTACACATCTATCCACCCATCCCCCTTGGCCCTAAGAAACTACTAATCTGCTTCCTGTCTCTGTATTTCCCTAGTCTGGATATTTCATGTGAATGGAATCATATAATATGTGTGGTCTTTCACTTAACATAATATAATGAAGATTCATTCGTGTTTAGAAAGTGTTAGTACTACATTCTTTTTAGGGCTGATTATTATTCTATTGTATAGATACACTACATTTTATTTATACATTCATCAGTTGATGAACATTTGGGTTGTTTCCACCTTTTGGCACTTATGAATAATGTGGCTATAAACATTCATGTATGAATTTTTAAGAGGACATACGTTTTCATTTCTCTTGGTTATATATCTTGGAGTGGAACTGCTGAGTCATTTAGTAATGCTATTTTAATTGTTTGAAGAACTGCCAGGCAGTCTTTCAAAGCAGCTACACGATTTTGTCAGCAATGTAGAAGGGTTAAAATTTCTCCATATACAAGTCAACACTTGTTATTATCTGACTTTTTGATTCTAGATATCCTAATAGAAAGATGTGGTATCTCACTGTTGTATTGATTTGTATTTCCCTAATGATTAATGATGCTGAGCATATTTTCATGTGCTTACTGGCTATTTGTATATCGTCCTTAGAGAACTATCTATTCAGATCTTTGCCTGTTTTTAAAATTGGCTTGTCTTTTTATTATTGAGATGTAACAGTTTTTATATGTTATGGATACAAGTCCCAAATTAGTTAATTAATTTGCAAATATTTTCTTCCATTCTGTGGGGATGTCCTTTCACTGTCGTTTTTTTTTTTTTTTTTTTTTTTTGAGATGGAGTCTTGTTCTGTCACCCAGGGTAGAATGCAGTGGCGCGATCTCGGCTCACTGCAAACTCCACCTCCCGGGTTCAAGTGATTCTTCTGCCTCAGCCTCCCGAGTAGCTGGGACTACAGGTGCGTGCCACCATGCCTGGCTAATTTTTAGTATTTTTAGAAGAGATAGGATTTCACCATTTAGCCAGGATTGTCTCCCATCTCCTGACCTCATGATCCGCCCGCCTGGACCTCCCAAAGTGCTGGGATTACAGGTGTAGGCCACAGGGCCTGGCCCTCCTTTCACTGTCTTGATGGTATCGTTTTGTTTTAAATATTGATGAAGTCCAATTATTTATTGTTTCTTTTGTTCTTCATGCTTTTGATGTCACTTCTAGAAATACTTTGCCAATCCCAGGTCATGAAGATTTAGCTATATATCAATTCTTTCTTTTTTCTTTTTTGAGACAGGGTCTCACTCTGTTGCCCAGGCTGGAGTGCAGCGGCATGATCATGGCTCATTGCAGCCTCAACTCACGGGCTCAGGTGATTCTCCTACCTCAGCCTCCCGAGTACCTGGGACTACAAGCACACACCATCAAGCCTAATTTTTTGTATTTTTGGTAGAGGTGGGGTTTTGCCATGTTGCCCAGGTTGATCTTGAACTCCTGGGCTCAAGCACGTGGGAAGCCACCTGCCTTGGTTTCCCAAAGTACTGGGATTACAGGCATGAGCCACCATGCCCAGCCTATATTAATTTTTATAAAGTTATTATACTCTTATGATGAGTGGTCTTGATAATCTCGTCAAAAATCAATTAGTTTTATGAGACACTTGATTTTATTTCTAGACTTAATTCTATGTACACACACACACATATCCCTGAGCCAGCACCACACTGTCTTGATTCTTGATTGATTACTACTACTTTGTATCAAGTTGTGACATTGAGAAGTGTTCTTTTTATCCCCTATGATTGTTGTGGCTATTCTGGGTGGCTTGCAATTCCATATACATTTTAGAATCAGTTTGTCAATATCCACAAAAAAGTCAGCTGGGATTCTGACAGGGATTGTATTGAATCTGTAGGCCATTTTGTGAGTATTGTTGCCATCTTAACAACACTAAGTCTTCTTATCAATGAACATGGGGTGCTTTTCCATTTATTTAAATCTTCTTTAATTTCTTTCAATAGTGTTTTGTGGTTTTCAAAGGTTTTGCACTTCTTTTATTAAATTCCTAAGTATATTATTCTCTTTGATGCTTTATGAATAAAATTGTCTTAAATTTTTGGATTATTCATTGCAAGTATATAAAATACCATTGGGCCAGGCGCAGTGACTCACGCCTGTAATCCTAGCACTTTGGGAGGCTGAGGCAGGTGGATCACCTGAGATCAGGAATTTGAGACCAGCCTGGGCAACACGGTGAAACCCCGTCTCTACTAAAATACAAAACATTAGCTGGGCATGGTGGCATGTGCCTGTAGTCCCAGCTACTCAGGAGGCTGAGTCAGGAGAATTGCTTGAACCCAGGAGGCGAAGGTTGCAATGAGCCAAGATCATGCCACAGCACTCCAGCCTGGGCGACAGAGCAAGACTCTGTCTCAAACAAAAACAAAAACATTGATTTTTCTATATATTGATTTTATATCCCATAATCAAGGTGAAGTTGTATATTTACTGTATATTTTAGTGGATTTCTTAGGATATTACATACATGTGAATATATCACTTGCAAACAGAGATGGTTTTACTTTGGTTTGGTTTTCTTTACTGTTGGTTTACAATCTGGTTGCTTTTTATTTCTTTATGTTGCCTAATTGCCCTGGTTAGAATTTCCAAGAAGATATTGAACAGAAGTAGTGAGAGCAAACATCCTTATCTTCTTCACATTAGGAGGAAAGTATCTAATGTTTCCTCATTATGATATTAGCTGTGGATGTTTGTTGATGGCCTTTATCAGGCTAAGTTCCCATTTACTTGTTGAGTATTTTTTATCATGAAAGGTGTTGAATCTCATTGAATGCTCTTTCTGTGTTTATTGGAAGAATCAAGTTTTTTTCCTTTATTCTATTAATATGATATATTACCCTCATTGATTTTCTTATGTTCAAACAACCTAGCATTCCTGGGATACATCCCACATGGTCATAGTTTATAATATTTAGATGTTGCTGGATTCAATTTGCTAGTATTTTATTGAGGATGCCCCTCTATTTCTAATAAGAGGAGTCCTTTGTTGTTATTGTTTAGTCTGTTTTCTCTGATGTTAGTACAGGCACTTCAGCCTTCTTGTTGTTGCTCCTTGTATGATACATGTTTTTCCATCCTTTTACTTACAACCTATTTGCATTTCTTAAAGTGGGTCTCCTGTAGAAAACGTATAGTTGATTCTTCTTTTTAATCCAGTCTCAGAAGCACTTTCTTTTGATTGGATTGTGTAATCCATTCACATTTCATGTTGTTATTGACATAACTGAATTTATATCTACTATTTTACCTTTTGTTTTCTATTTATCTCTTGTTTTTGTTGTTGTTCTTCTATTTTTCTTTTACTGCTTTCTTTTGCATTAAGTGAATATTTTCTAATACATTTAAATTAAGTTATTTTTCACTTTTTAAAAAAGTTATTGTTTCCTCGTTTCTCTAGGGCTTACCATACATACCTCACTAGAATCATCTTCAGATTTGTTCTAATTTAATTGCAGTGGGATATAGAAAGGTTACTCCCATACAGCTCTATTCTCTTTTTCCACTTTATTGTTTTACATATTACATGTATTAATATTATAAACTCAGTAATATTAATACATTGCTATAATTACTTTATAATCATTGCTTTAGTCCAATACAGCTTTATTCCCACCCATGTCTTTTGTGCGTAATTGGCAAATACACTACAATATATTACATTTCTATATGTTATGAGCCCAACAATAATATATGTATTATTTTATGCAATTGCTTTTTCAATTAGAAAAAGAAAGGAGAAAATAAGCATTTATACAATCTTTTAAAATTAGATAATTAGCTTTACTGGAGCTTTTTGTTTTTTTTTTTCATTTAGATTTGAATTACTCTCTGGAGTTACTTGCTTTCAGCCTGAAGAACTTCCTTTAGTATTTCCTCTATGGCAAGTCTGCTGGTGACAATTTGTCTCAGTTTTTGTTTCTCTGGAAATATCTTTATATCATTCTGATTTTGCTTATATCGCAACAAAGATAGCTTTGTTAGAGATAAGATGTTTGGTTGACAGTTTTTTTGTTTTTTTGGATTTTTTTCCGGAGTACTTTGAGTATGTTATCCTACTGTCTCCTGGCCTCCTTTTTTTTCCCCCACAGAGAAGATGTTAATCTCACTGGAGATTCCTTGTAAATAATGAGTGGTTTTTCTGTAGCTGATTTCAAGATTTTCTCCTTGTACTTGACTGACAGTATTTTTACTACTATGTGCCTATGTTTATCCTACTTGGAGTTCACTGAGCTTTCTGGCTGTGCAGCTTATTGTTTTTCAATAAATTGGGGGAGTTTTCTGCTACTGTTTCTTTGAATATTTTTCTGTTTCTTTCTCTTTCTCCTCTCCTTCTGTACTCCTGAGAAGAAAGCATTCCAACAAGGAGCTGAGGAAAGATGGAGCCTTGTGTTCTTGGCTTGGTTGCCAAGATTTGGTTGCAACAGTCTCAGTGAGCTCAGTAGTGGGAGGTCAGGAGCAGTTTCAAGTATTACAGACTCTTGCTTTTTCTTAGCATATTTTTGTAAGTTTTCTTGAACTTTTGTAGGTTTTTCTTCATTTATTGTATGCCTTTATGACCGTTTCCAAAGGCTTTAAAATAACTGTTTTCTTTATAAGTTTCAATAATTTCACTGAGAAACAGATCAGCAGATATCCTCAGACTGCAACGCCAAAAGTTGATCTAATCCAGACATTAACTTTTAAAGACCCTGTGCATGTAATTACAGTTATGATACATGAAACGCACAAAACACTATGAGTATATAATATGGGGAGACAATCTAGTTTTGGGGATCAGGGAACATTTCTCTAAGAAAGTGACATTTGAATTGAGCTCCGAAGGATAAATAGACATTACCTAGAAGAATAAATGATGGGGAAGAAGGAGCAGCAAATATCTCAAACAGAGACAACAGCATTTGACTTGAGGTGAAAAGGAACATGGCACATTCAGGGAACTGAAAGTAGGCCAGTCATTGGAGCAGAAATATGAGGGAGACGAATGGCTCCAAGTAAAGCTTGAGAAGCAGAGGCCAGAGTATGTTATAAATTTTAAGCCTAATTTCAAAAAGAATGGACAACCAATGGATAGTTTTGAACACAAGAGTTACAGGATCAATTTATCTCTTTGAAAGATCATTCTGCCTACAAGTCAGGCCTCTGAGCCCAAGCTAAGCCATCGTATCCCCTGTGACCTGCACGTATACGCCCAGATGGCCTGAAGCAAGTGAAGAATCACAAAAGAAGTGAAAATGGCCGGTCCTTGCCTTAACTGATAACATTACCTTGTGAAATTCCTTCCCCTGGCTCATCCTGGCTCAAAAAGGTCCCCCAATGAGCACCTTGTGAACCCCACCCATGCCCACCAGAGAACAACCCCCTCTGAGTGTAATTTTCCTTTACCTACCCAAATCTTATCAAATGGCCCCACCCCTATCTCCCTTCACTGACTCTCTTTTCGGACTGAGCCCACCTGCACCCAGGTGAAATAAACAGCCTTGTTGCTCACACAAAGCCTGTTTGGTGGTCTCTTCACACGGACATGAGTGAAATTTTGGTGCTGTGATTCAGATCAGGGGACCTCCCTTGGGAGATCAATCCGCTGTTCTCCTGCTCTTTGCTCTATGAGAAAGATCCACCTACGACCTCTGGTCTTCAGACCAACCAGCCCAAGGAACGTCTCACCAATTGTAAATCCAGTAAGCGGCCTCTCTTTACTCTCTTCTTCAACCTCTCTCACTATCCTTCAACCTCTTTCTCCTTTCAATCTTGGCGCCACACTTCAATCTCTCCCTTCTCTTAATTTCAGTTCCTTTCCTTTTCTGGTAGAGACAAAAGAGATGCATTTTATCCGTGAACCCAAAACTCCAGCACTGGTCACAGACTCGGGAAGACAGTCTTCCCTTGGTGTTTAATCGCGCAGGGATGCCTGCCTGATTATTCACCCATGTTTCAGAGGTGTCTGATCACATGGGGACGCCTGCCTTGGTCCTTCACCCTTAGTGGCAAGCACCGCTTTTCTGGGGGACAAGCATCCCCAACCCCTTCTCTCCGTGTCTCTACCCTCTCTTTCTTCTGGACTTGCCTCCTTCACTATAGGCAACCTTCCACCCTCCATTCCTCCTTCTTCCCCCTTAGCCTGTGTTCTCAAGAACTTAAAACCTCTTCAACTCACACCTGACCTAAAACCTAAATGCCTTATTTTCTTCTGCAATGCTGCTTGACCCCAATACAAACTCGACAGTGGTTCCAAACAGCCAGAAAACGGCACTTTCAATTTTTCCATCCTACAAGATCTAAATAATTCTTGGCGTAAAATGGGCAAATCGTCTGATGTGCCTGACGTCCAGGCATTCTTTTACACATTGGTCCCTCCCTAGTCTCTGTTCCCAATGCAACTTGTCCCAAATCTTCCTTCTTTCTCTCCCACCTACGACCTCTGGTCCTCAGACCAACCCCCAAGCATTGCTGATTCTTTCCTCTTTCCAATCTTCCTTTTCTACAGACCCATCTGACCTCTCCCCTCCTCCCCAGGCTGCTCATCGCCAGGCCGAGCTAGGTCTCAATTATTCCTCAGCCTCCGCTCCCCTACCCTGTAATCCTTTTATCACCTTCCCTCTTCACACCCAGTCGGGCTTATAGTTTCGTTCCACGACTAGCCCTCCCCCACCTGCCCAGCAATTTCCTCTTAAAAAGGTGGCTGGAGCTAAAGGCATAGTCAAGGTTAATACTCCTTTTTCTTTATCCAACCTCTCCCAAATCAGTTAGTGTTTAGGCTCTTTTTCATCAAATATGAAAAACCCAGCCCAGTTCATGGCCCGTTTGGCAGCAATCCTGAGACTCTTTACAGCCCTAGACCCTGAAAGGTCAGATGCCTGTCTTATTCTCAATATGCATTTTATTTTATTACTCCATCGGCTCCCGACATTAAATAAAACTCCAAAAACTAAATTCTGGCCCTCAAACCCCACAACAGGACTTAATTAACCTCAACTTCAAGGTATACAATAATAAAGAAAAGTTATAATTAACTTGCCTCCACTGTGAGACAAAACCCTAGCCACATCTCCAGCACACAAGAACTCCAAATGCCTGAACCGCAGCTGTCAGGGGTTCCTCCAGGACCTTCTCCATCAGGATCTTGCTTCAAATGCCAGAAATCTGGCCACTGGGCCAAGGAATGCCCGCAGCCCAGGATTCCTCCTAAGCTGTGTCCCATCTGTGTGGGACCCTACTGGAAATTAGACTGTCCAACTGGCCCAAGGCTCTGACTGACTCCTTCCCAGATCTTCTTGACTTAACGGCTGAAGACTGATGCTGCCCGATCGCCTCAGAAGCCTCCTGGACCATCACAGACGCTTTGGGTAACTCTTAACAGTGGAGGGTAGGTCCATCCCCTTCCAAATCAATACGGAGGCTACCAACTCCACATTACCTTCTTTTCAAAGGCATGTTTCCTTTGCCTCCATAACTGTTGTGGGTACTGACGGCCAAGTTTCAAAACCCCTTAAAACTCCCCCACTCTGGTGCCAACTTGGATAACATTCTTTTATGCACTCTTTTTTAGTTATCCCCACCTGCCCAGTTCCCTTATTAGGCCAAGACATTTTAACCAAATTATCTGCTTCCCTGACTATTCCTGGACTACAGCCACATCTCATTGCCACCCTTCTTTCCAACCCGAAGCCTCCTGTGCATCTTCCTCTCGTATTCCCCCACCTTAACCCACAAATATGGGACACCTCTACTCCCTCCCTGGCAACCAATCATATGCCCATTACTATCCCCTTAAAACCTAATCACCCTTCCCCGGCTAAATGCTAATATCCCATCCCACAGCATGCTTTAAAAGGATTAAAGCCTGTTATCACTCGCCTGCTACAGCATGGCCTTTTAAAGCCTACAAACTCCCCTTACAATACCCCCATTTTACCTGTCCTAAAACCAGACTAGCCTTACAGATTAGTTCAGGATCTGTGCTTTACCAACCAAATTGTTTTGCCTAACCACCCCATGGTGCCAAACCCATATATATACTCTCCTCTCCTCAATACCTCCCTCCACAACCCATTACTCTGTTCTGGATCTCAAACATGCTTTCTTTACTATTCCTTTGCACCCTTCATCCCAGCCTCTCTTCGCTTTCACTTGGACTGACCCTGACATGCATCAGGTTCAGCAAATTACCTGGGCTGTACTGCCACAAGGCTTCACAGACAGCCCACATTACTTCAGTCAAGCCCAAATTTCTTCCTCATCTGTTACCTATCTCGACATAATTATCATGAAGACACACATGCTCTCCCTGCTGATCGTGTCCAGCTAATCTCCCAAACCCCAATCCCTTCTACAAAACAACAACTCCTTTCCTTCCTAGGCATGGTTAGTGCAGTCAGAATTCTTACACAAGAGCTGGGACTGCACCCTGTAGCCTTTCTTTCCAAACAACTTGACCTTAATGTTTTAGCCTAGCCCTCATGTCTGCATGCAGTGGCTGCCGCTGCCTTAATACTTTTAGAGGCCCTCAAAATCACAAACTACGCTCAACTCACTCTGCGGTTCTCATAACTTCCAAAATCTATTTTCTTCCTCACATCTGATGCATATACTTTCTGCCCCCCTCCACTGCCTCTCAGCAAGCCAAACTCATTGCCTTAACTCGAGCTCTCACTCTTGCAAAAGGACTACGTGTCAATATTTATACTGACTCTAAATATGCCTTCCATATCCTGCACCACCATGCTGTTAAATGGGCTGAAAGAGATTTCCTCACTACACAAAGGTCCTCCATCATTAATGCCTCTTTAATAAAAACGCTTCTCAAAGTCGCTTTACTTCCAAAGGAAGCTGGAGTCATACACTGCAAGGGCCATCAAAAGGTGTCAGATCTCATTGCTCTAGGCAATGCTTATGCTGATAAGGTGGCTAGACAAGCAGCTAACATTCCAACTTCTGTCTCTCATGGCCAGTTTTTCTCCTTCACATCGGTCACTCCCACCTACTCCCCGCTGAAACTTCCACCTATCAATCTCTTCCCACACAAGGCAAATGGCTCTTAGACCAAGAAAAATATATCCTTCCAGCCTCACAGGCCCATTCTATTCTGTCATCATTTCATAACCTCTTCCATTCAGGTTACAGGCCGCTAGCCCATCGCTTAGAACTTCTCATTTCCTTTCCATCGTGGAAATCTATCCTCAAGGAAATCACTTCTCAGTGTTCCATCTGCTATTCTACTACCCCTCAGGGACTGTTCAGGCCCCCTCCCTTTCCTACACATGAAGCTCAGGGATTTGCCCCTGCCCAGGACTGGCAAATTGACTTTACTCAAGTGCCCTCAGTGAGAAAACTAAAATACCTCTTGGTCTGGGTAGACACTTTCACTGGATGGGTAGAGGCCTTTCCCACAGGGTCTGAGAAGGCCACCGCGGACATTTCTTCCCTTCTGTCAGCATAATTCCTCGGTTTGGCCTTCCCACCTCTATACAGTCCAATAACGGACCAGCCTTTATTAGTCAAATCATCCAAGCAGTTTTTCAGGCTCTTAGTATTCAGGTATTCAGTGAAATCTTTATATCCTTTACTATCCTCAATCTTCAGGAAAGGTAGAACGGACTAATGGTCTTTTAAACACACATCTCACCAAGCTCAGCCACCAACTTCAAAAGGACTGGACAATACTTTTACCACTTGCCCTTCTCAGAATTCGGGCCTGTCCTTGGAATGCTACAGGGTACAGCCCATTTGAGCTCCTGTATAGATGCTCCTTTTTATTAGGCCCAAGTCTCATTCCAGACACCAGACCAACTTGGACTGCACCCCAAAAAACTTGTCATCCCTACTATCTTCTGTCTAGTCATACTCCTATTCACTGTTCTCAACTACTCATAAATGCCCTGCTCTTGTTTACACTGCCGGTTTACACTGTTTCTCCAAGCCATCATAGCTGCTATCTCCTGGTGCTATCCCCAAACTGCTACTCTTAACTCCCTCTTAAAGTAAATAAATAATCTTTGCTGTCAGGGCCATGCTGAACCTCCTTGGGCACTCTCTAATTGGATGTCCTGGGTCCTCCCAATTCGTAGTCCTTTAATGCCTGTTTTTCTCCTTCTTTTATTCAGACCTTCTATCCTCCGTTTGGTTTCTCAATTCATCCAAAACTGTATCCAGGCCATCACCAATCAATCTATATGGCAAATGCTCCTTCTAACAACCCCACAATATCACCCCTTACCACAAAATCCTCCTTCAACTTGACCTCTCCCACTCTAGGTTCCCACGCCGCCCCTAATCCCACTCAAAGCAGCCCTGAGAAACATTGCCCATTATCTCTCCATGCCACCCCCCAAAAAATTTTTTTCGCTGCCCCAACACTTCAATACTATTTTATGTTATTTTTCTTATTAATATAAGAAGGCAGGAATGTCAGGCCTCTGGGCCCAAGCTAAGCCATCATATCCCCTGTGACCTGCATGTATATGCCCAGATGGCCGGAAGCAAGTGAAGAATCACAAAAGAAGTGAAAATGGCCTGTTCCTGCCTTAACTGATGACATTCCACCACAAAAGAAGTGAAAATGGCCAGTCTTTGCCTTAACTGATGACATTACCTTGTGAAATTCCTTCTCCTGGCTCATCCTGGCTCAAAAAGCTCCCCCAATGAGCACCTTGTGACCCCCACCCCTGCCCACCAGAGAACAACCCCCTTTGACTGTAATTTTCCTTTACCTACCCAAATCTTATAAAACGGCCCCACCCCTATCTCCCTTCACTGACTCTCTTTTCAGACTCAGCCCACTTGCACCCAGGTGAAATAAACAGCCTTGTTGCTCACACAAAGCCTGTTTGGTGGTCTCTTCACACTGACACGAGTGAAACTACATATAGGCAATTGACTCAAAAAAATCTCAAATATAGGGACACTTTTGCTTAGAAGCTGTAATAGGTTGAATTGTATGCCCCCGAAAAGTATGTTAAAGTTATGGCCCTTAGTATCATATTGTGACCCTATTTGAAAATATGGGTCATTGCAGACGTAATCAAGTTAAGGTAAAGTCATATTGGAGTACAATGAGTCTGAAATCTAATCACCGAAATCATTATAACAAAAGAAAAATTTGAAGTCACAGAAGAGACACACAAAGAAGGCAGCCATGTGACACCGGCGACAGAAATTAAGGTGATGAAGCTGAATGCCAAGAAACACCAAAGATTGTCAGCAACCACCAGAAACAAGGAGAGAGGCATGGAACAGATTTTCCCTCAGAGTCTTCAGAAAGAACCAACCCTGCTGACACCTAGATTTTAAGCTTCTAGCCTTCTGAACTGAGAGAGAATAAATTTCTATTGCTTTAAGCTACCTCTTTGTGGTAATTTCTTACAGCAGTCCTAGAAAATGAATACAGAGGCTACTATGGTAACCCGGGCAAGGTTTACTAGTTACTGGTAGATTGAGACCAATATAGTCGGGGGAGAGTTAAACGAAGGCTGTAATAGAGAAATATTTAGGTGGCAAAAAGGATAAGAATTGCTGACGAACTGGATTTAGTGACAGGGAAAGCAAGGTGTTAAAGATGGTCATTTGATTTCTGGATTATCCAATCAGATGGTAGATTTTGATTTCAGGATTTTCTTGCATCAGACCCTTTTCTAACTATCATTATAAAGTTTTTCCCTTTAATTCATATCTAAAGATTCCTCCTTGAGCTTTACAGGCCAAAAACTATTTTCTGATCTTAATGATTTCATTTCTATTTCATTTCTCTTTAAAGAAAGAGTAGCATTTTAGGGATCTGCAACTGAAACAAAAAGATAAAGAACTAGACTGCCAATTCCAAAGCATCACACCATCAGCCTGAAAGTACTCTCTTCTTAAAAACAAAATAAATTTTTTATTTTCTAATCTCTATACAACTATAAACATCAAAAAACAAAATGTTAACATTTTACTTAAATATTGATGTTCATACTGCCATATTGCTGAGATAGATTACATCTCTTCCTATTCCAACATTTTCTTCCTAGTATAAGTGAATAGTGAGATTTCAGAGTGAGTATACTATCTGAATATTCATAATTTGCCCCTGGATTTTTATTATTTCAATGTAAAATGCAAAATTAATAGGTTTAGAATATATTTTTCCACATAATTTTATTTTAAAATATTGAATTAAATTCCTCAGAATTAATTTTAAAATAAAACTCACTCAGGCTCAATCATAATCTCAAAGTGGATTATGAGAAAATTAGAACAAAAATTTCCTCCACCCCCAGATAAATTTTCAGTTTATAAAATTTTTCAAGCACTTTATTCTCTTAAATAACATAATTTTTCAATGTTTTTGGACCCCAACCAGAAATGAATTTGGCAAATCTGAAACCTTTATGTGTATGTCTTTTCTGATCTGACCATCTGACACTTAGAGCCTTATATATAAACATTTAGTTAACTGTAGCTAATTTAAAATAGTTAAAATTTATATAACATTCTATTTCAAGCACTGACTATATTTGCAACCATCTTTACGAGGCTAATTCATTAATGGGGATGAAAGAATAAAGTAAATAGTTATGTTTTTACTTTCCCTACTAGACTGATAAGCATCTGAAGAAAAAGACTCTTTTACTTTTTAAATGTGCCATGCACATAGCAGCCACTTGATCAATAATTATTGAACTGAATTAACATACAATTCTACTGTGGCGGAAGGACAGGCTACATGATCTTTCAAGGTTCTAGCCCATGTTTTATCACTGTAATTAATCAACCATTCCCTGTCCCTACTTTCATCCTTTTTCTTTCCTTTAAAAAGTACCAAAGCTCATTTCAATTAAAACTATGTAGATAAATGAGGAATTTTTTTTTTTTTTTTTTTTTCTTGAGACGGAGTCTCGCTCTCTCGCCCAGGCTGGATTGCAGTGGCGCAATCTCGGCTCACTGCAAGCTCCGCCTCCCGGGTTCACGCCATTCTCCTGCCTCAGCCTCTCCGAGTAGCTGGGACTACAGGCGCCCGCCACCACGCCCGGCTAATTTTTTGTATTTTTAGTAGAGACGGGGTTTCACCGTGGTCTCGATCTCCTGAACTCGTGATCCGCCCGCCTCGGCCTCCCAAAGTGCTGGGATTACAAGCGTGAGCCACCGCGCCCGGCCGGATAAATGAGGAATTATGTTCAGTCATTAACTATAATTTACACATACTGATTGTTACAAATAGTTTTAGTATACTGTGGCAGCAAGTATCTACATTTCTTAAGTGATGAGGAAATCACAAAAGGGAGTGTTCTAACGGAAGCATCAACACTCCCACATTGCACACATACAGTAATTTTGGATTGCTAGTTAAGCAGATTTTTAAAGACTGTACGAGCAAGTTATTGTCAATGGAGAGAAGAACAAAGTTATAAGCTTACATAATACCTTTCTCCCACAGATGTAAAGCATTTTCCATCATTTTCTTTACCATCTCCCATGACGTAGGCAGATGGCAAGATTCTCCTAGCTTTAGATGGCTAGATTTAGACACGAAAAGGTTAACCAGTTTCCCAAAGAGTCCAAGTGAGTCAGGAACAAAACAGAAATAGAACCCTAAACTCCTGATTCTTAGTTTCCTACAAAAACTATCAGACCTCACTTCACTCTCGCTTTCTCTGATCTTAGAATTTTACAAAATAGTAACAAAAGTTATTAACAGTAGCAGCAAACATGACACTTACTAAATGCTAGCTAGCCCTTGACTGTACTAAGAGCTTTACATCCTCATGTAAGCCTCACAGTACCCCTGTGACTTTATTTTACTCATCTGTAAAATAAGTACATTTGATTCGAAGACTTTATGGTCTTTCAATTTCAAAATAACGTGACTAAGCAAATACAGTGTAAGGACACACACACACATATATATATAGTAAGGTGTTTGCTTATAAATGTTCACTGCAGTCCCCATAGTTATAAACTTTTATAAAGAAATAAGGTTTTCTGGATCTGGCAAGATGACCTAATAGGAACAGCTCTGGTCTGCAGCTCCCAGCGAGACCAATGCAGAAGGCAGGTGATTTCTGCATTTCCAACTGAGCGGCGCCTGGAACCCCAGCAAGACAGCACTGTTCACTCTCCTGGAAAGGCAGCTAAAGCCAGGGAGCCAAGTGGTCTTGACCAGCGAGTCCCACTCCCAAACAGCTCAGCAAGCTAAGAACCACTGGCTTGAAATTCTTGCTGCCAGGACAGCAGTCTGAAGTCAACCTGGGATGATCAAGCTTGGTGGGGTTGGGGCGCCTGCCATTGCTGAGGCTTGAGTAGGCGGTTTTCCCGACAGCACTGAGGAGGCCTGGAAGTTTGGACTGGGCAGAACTCAACACAGCACAGCAATGCGGCTGTGGCCTGACTGCCTCTCTAGATTACTCTTCACTGGGCAGGGCATCTCTGAAAGAAAGGCAGCAGCCCCAGTAAGAGGCTTATTGATAAAACTCCCATCTCCCTGGGACAGAGCACCTGAGGAAAGGGGCGGCTGTGGGCGCAGCTTCAGCAGACATAAACGCTCCAGTCTACTGGCTCTGAAGACAGCAAGGGGATCCTGACAAACAGGGCTCTTCCAGTACAATACTCGAGCTCTGCTAAGGGACAGATTGCCTCTTCAAGTGGGTCCCTGACTGCCAAGCCTCCTGACTGACAGAGACCTCACAACAGGGGCTGACAGACTCCTCATACAGGAGAGCCCTGGCATCAGGCTGGTGCCCCTCTGGGACGAAGCTTCCAGAGGAAGGAACAGGTGGCAATTTTTGCTGTTCTGCAGCTTCCGCTGGTGATAGCCAGGCAAACAGGGTCTGGAGTGGACCTCCAGCAAACTGGAGCAGATCTGCAGAAGAGAAGCCTGACTGTTAGAAGAAACACTAACAAACAGGAAGCAATATCAAAATCAACAAAAAGGACCCCACACAGAAAACCCATCCAAAGGTCACTGGACTCAAAGATCAAAGGTAGATAAATCCACGAAAATGAGGAAAAACCAGAGCAAAAATGCTGAAAATTCCAAAAACCAGAATGCCTCTTCTCCAAATGATCACAACTCCTCTCCAGCAAGAGCACAAAACTGGATAGAGAATGAGTCTGACGAACTGACAGGAGTAGGCTTCAGAAGGTGGGTAATAACAAACTCCTCTGAGCTAAAGGAGCATGTTCTAATCCAATGTAAGGCAGCTAAGAACCTTGACAAAACGTTACAGGAACTGCTAACTAGAATAACCAGTTTAGAGAAGAACATAAATGACCTGATAGAGATGAAAAACACAGCACGAGAACTTCGTGAAGCATACACAAGTATCTATAGCTGAATCGATCAAGCAGAAGAAAGGATATCAGAGATTGAAGACCAACTTAATGAAATAAGACGTGAAGACAAGATTAGATAAAAAAGAATGAAAAGGAACGAACAAAGCCTCCAAGAAATATGGGACGATGTGAAAAGACCAAATCTATGCTTGATTGGGGTCCCTGAAAGTAACAAAGAGAATGGAACCAAGTTGGAAAACACACTTTAGGATATTATCCAGGAGAACTTACCCAACCTAGGAAGACAGGCTAACATTCAAATTCAGGAAATACAGAGAACACCACAAAGATACTCCTTGAGGAGAGAAACCCGAGGACACATAATCATCAGATTCTCCAAAGTTGAAATGAAGGCAAAAATGTTAAGGGCAGCCAGAAAGAAAGGTCAGGTTACCTACAAAGGGAAGCCCATCAGACTAACAGCAGATCTCTTGGCAGAAACCCTACAAGCCAGAAGAGAGTGGGGCCAATATTCAACATTCTTAAAGAAAAGAATTTTCAACCCAGAATTTCATATCCAGCTAAACTAAGCTTCATAAGTGAAGGAGAAATAAAATCCTTTACAGACAAGCAAATGCTGAGAAATTTTGTCACCAGGAGGCCTTACAAGAGCTCCTGAAGGAAGCACTAAATATGGAAAGTAAAAACTGGTACCAATCACTGCAAAAACATAACAAAATATAAAGAACAGCACTATAAAGAAACTGCATCAACTAATGTGCAAAATAACCAGCTAGCATCATGATGACAGAATCAAATTCACACACTAACGATATTAACCTTAAATGTAATGGGCTAAATGTCTCAATTAAAAGACACAAACCGGTAAACTAGATAAAGGGTCAAGACCCATCGATATGTCGTATTCAGGAGACCCATCTCACATGCAAAGACACACATGGGCTCAAAATAAAGGGATGGAGGAATATTTACCAAGCAAATGGAAAGCAAAAAAAGCAGGGTTGCAATCCTAGTCCCTGATAAAACAGACTTTAAACCAACAAAGATCAAAAAAGACAAAGAAGGGCATTACATAATGGTAAAGGGATCAATGCAACAAGAAGAGCTAACTATCTTAAATATATATGCATGCAATACAGGAGCAACCAGATTCATAAAGCAAGTTTTCAGAGATCTACAAAGAGACTTAGACTCTCACACAATAATAGTGGGAGATTTTAACACCCCACTGTCAATATTAAGCAGATCAATGAGACAGAAAATTAACAAGGATATTCAGGATTTGAACTCGGCTCTGGACCAAGTGGACCTAATAGACATCTACAGAACTCTCCACCCCAACTCAACAGAATATACATTCTTCTCAGCACTATACAGCACTTATTCTAAAACTGACCACATAATTGGAAGTAAAACACTTCTCAGCAAATGCAAAAGAATGGAAATCATAACAAACAGCCTCTTAGACCACAATGCAATCAAATTAGAACTCAGGATTAAGAAACTCACTCAAAACCACACAACTATATGGAAACTGAACAACCTGCTCCTGCATGACTACTGGGTAAATAACGAAATTAAGGTAGAAATAATGAAGTTCTTTGAAACCAATGAGAATAAAGACACAACATACCAGAATCTCTGGGATACAGCTAAGGCAGTGTTTACAGGGAAATTTATAGTACTAAATGCCCATATCTGAAAGTGGGAAAGATCTAAAATCAACACCCTACCATCACAATTAAAAGAACTAGAGAAGCAAGAGGAAACAAATTCAAAAGCTAGCAGAAGGCAATAAATAACTAAGATCAGTGCAGAACTGAAGGAGATAGAGACACGAAAAACTCTTCAAAAAAATCAATGAATCCAGGAGCTGGTTTTCTGAAAAGATTAACAAAATAGATAGACCACTAGATAGACTAATAAGAAAAGAGAGAAGAATCAAATAGACACAATAAAAAATCATAAAGAGGATATCACCACTGATCCCACAGAAATATAAACTACCATCAGAGAATACTATAAACACCTGTACGCAAATAAACTGGAAATTCTAGAAGAAATGGATAAATTCCTAGACACATAAACCCTGCCAAGACTAAACCAGGAAGAAGTCAAATCCCTGAATAAACCAATAACAAGTTCTGAAACTGAGGCAGTAATTAATAGCTTACCAACGACAAAAAGCCCAGGACCAGATGGATCCACAGCCAAATTCTACCAGAGGTACAAAGAGGAGCTGGTACAATTCTTTCTGAAACTATTCCAAACAACAGAAAAAGAGGGACTTCTCCCTAACTCATTTTATGAGGCCAGCATCAACCTGATTCCAAAACCTGGCCAAGACATTAAAAAAAAAGAAAATTTCAGGCCAATATCCCTGATGAACATTAATGCGATAATTCTCAATAAAATACTGGCAAACTGATTCAGCAGCACATCAAAAAGCTTATCCACCATGATCAAGGCAGCTTCATCCCTGGGATGCGAGGCTGGTTCAACATATGCAAATCAATAAATGTAATTCATCACATAAACAGAACCAATGACAAAAACCACATGATTATCTCAATAGATGCAGAAAAAGCTTTTGATAAAATTCGAAACCCGTTCATACTAAAAACTCTCAATAAACTAGGTATTGATAGAACATAACTCAAAATAATAAGAGCTATTTATGACAAACCCACAGCCAATATCATACTGAATGGGCAAAAACTGGAAGCATTCCCTTTGAAAACCAGCACAAGACAAGGATGCCCTCTCTCACCACTCCTATTCAACACAGTGTTGGAATTCTGGCCAGAGCAATCAGGCAAGAGAAAGAAATAAAGGGTATTCAAATAGGAAGACAGGAAGTCAAATTGTCTCTGTTTGCAGATGACGTGATTGTATATTTAGAAAATCCCATCGTCTCAGCCCCAAAACTCCTTAAGCTGATAAACAACTTCACCAAATTCTCAGGATACAAAATCAATGTGCAAAAATCAAAAGTATTCCTATACACCAATAACAGACAAGCAGAGAGCTAAATCCTGAATGAACTCCTATTCACAACTGCTACAAAGAAAGTAAAATACCTAGGAATACAACTTACAAGGGATGTGAAGGACCTCTTCAAGGAGAACTACGAACCACTGCTCAAGGAAATAAGGGAGGACAAAAACAAATGGAAAAAAATTCCATGCTCATGGATAGGAAGAATCAATATCGTGAAAATGACCATACTGCCCAAAGTAATTTATAAATTCAATGCTATTCCTATCAAGTTACCACTGACTTTCTTCACAGAACTAGAAAAAATGACTTTAAATTTCATATGGAACCAAACAAGAGCCTGTATAGCCAAGACAATCCTAAGCAAAAAGAACAAAGCTGGAGGCATCATGCTACCTGACTTCAAACTATACTACAAGGCTACAGTAACCAAAACAGCATGGTACTGGTACCAAAACAGATACATAGTCCAATGCAACAGAACAGAGGCGTCAGAAATAACACCACACATCTACAACCATCTGATCTTTGACAAACCTGACCAAAAAAAGCAATGGGGAAAGGATTCTGTATTTAACAAATGGTGCTGGGAAAACTGGCTAGCCATATGCAGAAAACAGAAACTGGACCCCTTCCTTGCACCTCACACAAAAATTAACTCAAGATGGATTAAATAATTAAATGTAAAACCTAAAACCATAAAAACCCTAGAAGAAAACCTAGGCAACACCATTCAGGACATAGGCATGGGCAAAGACTTCATGATTAAAACACCAAAAGCAACTGCAACAAAAGCCAAAATTGACAAATGGGATCTAATTAAACTAAAGAGCTTCTACGCAGCAAAAGAAACTATCATCAGAGTGAACAGGCAACCTACCGAATGGGAGAAAATTTTTGTAATCTACCCATCTGACAAAGAACTAATATCCAGAATCTACAAGGAACTTAAACAAATTTACAAGAAAAAAATAACCCCATCAAAAAGTGGGTGAAGGATATGAACAGATACTTCTCAAAAGAAGACATTTATGCAGCTGACAAACATGAAAAAAAGCTCATCATCACCGGTCATTAGAGAAATGCAAATCACAACCACAATGAAATACCATCTCATGCCAGTTAGAATGGTGATCATTAAAAAGTCTGGAAACAACAGATGGTGGCGAGGATGTGCAGAAATAGGAACGCTTTTACACTGTTGGTGGCAGTGTAAATTAGTTCAGTGGACGACAGTATGGCGATTCCTCAAGGATCTAGAACCAGAAATACCATTTGAACTGGCAATCCCATTACCGGGTATATACCCAAAGGATTATAAATCATTCTACTATAAAGACATATGCACATATATGTTTATTGCAGCACTATTTACAATAGCAAAAACTTGGAACCAACCCAAATGCCCACCAATGATAGACCAGATAAAGAAAACGTGGCACATATACACCATGGAATACTAAGCAGCCATAAAAAAGAATGAATTCATGTCCTTTGGAGGGACATGGATGAAGCTGGAAACCATCATCCTCAGCAAACTAACACGGCAACAGAAAACCAAACACTGCATGTTCTCACTCATAAGTGGGAGTTGAACAATGCGAACACATGGACATAGGGAGGGGATCATCACACACTGGGGCCTGCTGGGGGATAAGGGGAAGGAGAGCATTAGGACAAATATCTAATGCATGTGGGGCTTAAAACCTAGATGACAGGTTGATAAGTGCATCAAACCACCATGGCACATGTATACCTGTGTAACAAACCTGCACGTTCAGCACATATATCCCAGAACTTAATGTACAACAAAAATAAAACGAAATTTTAAAAAAGAAATGGGCCGGGCACGGTGGCTCACGCCTGTAATCCCAGCACTATGGGAGGCCGAGGCGAGTGGATTACGAGGTCAGGAGTTCGAGACCAGCCTGACCAATATGGTAAAACCCCCGTCTCTACTAAAAATACAAAAATTAGCCAGGCATGGTGGCACGCACCTGTAGTTCCAGGTACTCGGGAAGCTGAGGTAGGAGAATCACTTGAACCCGAGAGGCAGAGGTTGCAGTGAGCCAAGATCGCACCACTGCAGTCCAGCCTGGGTGACAGAGCGAGACTCCTTCTCAAAAAAAAAAAAAAAGAAATAAAAGTTTACCAAGTACAAAAATATTCCTTAGTGAACTGACCCCTTATACAACTTAATCCCCACTTGAATACTACCCATCCTTGTACCTTTTTGATCATTGTTGAATACTGTATAAGTGCAAACTGACTGAAGGGTTAAATTGCTAATCTTGCAAAAAGATAAAATTTCACAGAGCCAATGAAAGTGATGTTGGAAAAGTCCTCAGATTCCATGTAAAAAGCACTAATAAGTGAGGAATAGAAGAGTTATACCATTTAACAACTGCAGATATTTGACATGGATGATGACAAGCTAGGCACTCTAAATGAAAATGACATGAATAACAACAGATTAAGAAAAAGTCTTGGGCCAGACAAGATGGTGTAGACTCGTTTCTCCCATCCTCACTAAATATGACAAAATTTTGAAATAATACAAAATACAGTCATAGAAGAACTCTGCAAAAAGAAAAATGGCTGATTTGTTAGGGGCCCTAGGACAAGGAGGACCAAAATAGTGGCAGGACATCTGAGGACCCTGCCTCCCAATCCATTAAAAGAAGGCAACCCAGGCCTGACCTCAAACCTAGGAACAGAAATAGCCTACCTGGAGCTATTTATTTTGTTGTTGTCATTTTTTTTTTACAACAACAACAAGCCTAGCATCACTAGCAAGGGGTAATGATGGGGAAGCCAACAGACAATAAGCAGCCAAGGAAAGCATTCTTCTTCCCCTCCAGATCTGGGATTCCCCTTCCCCAGTGAGAGATTCAGGTAGCCAGGTGGATACCAGAAAGGGGGATGCACCACAATCAGGGCTCAGGCTGGGAAGTGTTCCTCATTTTCACAGGCTGGGAGGTCCTGCCAAAACCCAAGAAGCCTCATTTTCCCCAATGGGCCAGAGATTCCCTTCTGCCTCCTAGAGGCACCAGATGGCCTATCCTGGGGAAGCTCATTCTCTGCTTTGGACAGCACCAGCAGGAATCGGTAGGAACTCCAGCTAAACTAAGCAGACAAAAATAGTACTGCAAAATCTCTGAAAATTAAATTGTCACTGGAATCACAGCTCACTACTACAGGCTTGGAGCTGCTTGCTAAACTTGAGTAGGGCAACTTCTTGCTAAAATAAAAGATTTAAATAAAAGCCAGAGTTCCCTAGCATAATAACCAAAATGTTCAAGATTCAATAAATTTTTAAAAAATCAACACACCAAGAACCAGGAAAATCTCAACTTGAATGAAAAAAGACAATCAACTGAGAAAAATCAGACATTAAAATTATCTGAGAAGTTTAAATTGGATGTCATAAAATGCTTCACAATCAATTAGAAATTATCTGGAAACAAATTAAGAAAAAAGAAAACCTCATAAAAGAAACAGAAGTTATAGAGCTACTCAGGAGGCTGAGGTGTGAGGATCGCTTGAGCCAGGAAGGTCAAGGCTGCAGTGAGCTTTGATGGCACCACTCACTCCAGCCTGGGTGGCAGAGTAAGGTCCTGTCTCAAACATTAATAAATAAGATCCAATATCTGTATTACCAGAGATCTAGGAGAGAAGAAAGTAGAGCTAAAAGAGTATTCAAAGAAATAATGGTGAAAACCTCCCAAATTTGGCAAAAGACTAAACCTACAGATTCAAGAACATAAGTGGGCCAGGCACGGTGGCTCACACTTGTAATCCCATCACAGCACTGTAAGAAGCCGAGGGTGGAGGACTGCTTGAGCCCAGGAGTGGGGAGAGAGAGAGATGAGAGAGAGATGAGAGAGAGAGAGAGAGACAGAGAGAGAATGCATTATAAAAATTGTCATTAGCAGACCTATGCATAAAGAATGGCTAAAGGGAGTTCTTCAAAGAGAAAAGATATGTTAAAAGATATGCTAAAATCTTAGATTATCAGGAAGGAAGCAGAAATATGGGAACATGTAAGTATCCTCATGAGTTTTATAAACCATATATATTGATTAAAGCAATAATTAGAACACCATCCAATATTCAAGACAATGATACTTAAAAGTGGGGAAGGCAGAAGTTGTAAATGGAGAGTTTACTACCTGTCATTTACTCAAAGTAGTAAAATGTTGATAACAATAAACTGTGATGTCACATATGAATACTGTAATACCTATAGCAACCACTAAGAAAACTATCCAAAGAGATACACTCAAAAATACTATAAATAAATCAAGAAACAAACCTGAGGGTGAAATAAAGCAGTTCTCCATCCTTGTGCTCTGACCAGTGCTCCCTGCATGAGCGAAAAATTGAAGAGAGAGCTAGAGGTAAACATCACCATAGCAAGAGAAGACAGAGCATTCGGATTGAAAAAGCTTTCCAGACTAAGCAACAGCCATAGCCTCTACATACACTTCTTTGCATGCATATGTGTATGTGTTTGTGGAAGGGGGAGAATTAATCTGTACTACTATTTCCTGCATTTAATAGCCAAATGAAGAGTAAGTTTGTCCAAGATAATACACTGGTAAGTTGGTATGTCATCTGCACACCTTTGCACACCTTTCTGAGTGCAATACTTTGGTCATCCATTTCTGAGAGAAGAAGGTGAAGTATTATGTAAATGTTATTTAATCCTGATGCTCATGATCAAGGCTCAATGTATTCTAGTTAAATTAAAGATGGATAGAGATATTGGATTAGTGGAGGATTCAAGTTTGATTCTCAGACTGACTCTCCATTTCCAAATCCACAACTGCCTTAAAGGATGAGAAAAGAGCTTACCCATGGAAATTTAATATGTATCCCTAAAGTATTTCTCCTCACACATAAAGTGAACTTATTACTTTCTCCACAATATACTGTCAACACATGTGAAAGGGATTGAAAATTGCAAAGAACCGAAAGAAACATATAGTACTTTTGTAGCTTATTTCCTTACACAGCTTGGAGATCTTTCCATATCTGTACATAAACAGCTCTTCATTCTTTCATACAGTGACTCAACATTCTGTGTACTTATCCAAGCATATGAATCACATCAATAATACTCATTTAGGGTATATAAGTTCTAATTATATAGCACACCAGAAAGAAGCATAGATGTCATAACCTAAATATTCAAGTGTATTCATAAATTCATCCTATTTTAAAATTTTATTTATAAATCATTTTCCTCAAAATTCCACCTCATACTTTATATTCTAAACTCTTATTTAAAAACCATACTGGTCAATTAGAACAATGTGACAGTAGGATACACCAGAGGGTTTATGTTTCTAATCAATAAAAAAGTCATGAATAAAAATATAAATATGTATAAATAAAATAATTAGAAATAAAAAGGAACCTTAAAAACTAACAAAGTCTTCTAATAATTTTCCTAAAAAACATTGTAATAAAATAATACTCCAGACAAAGTAAAAGGTGAAGGATATTGATTTGCAGTCACACAATTTTGTTCAGGGGAAAATATACCAAAAAGTTGTTAATAATTAGCTTAATAACTTTATTTTAATAACTAGTATATAGTTACAATCATAATGTAAATTTTGTTTAAAAAACTAAAAAGTTTATTTTCATAAATTTGCATTTAAGATAAATTCCCAATATCCTCTCCAGCAACACATGTATACATTATTTACTATGAAATTTTGACACTTGCTTTAAATAATTTAAAGTGGTCTTTTTTCAATGCCATTTGCTTTTGGATAAAACATCCCTTTATATTCTTGTATTTAAAATAAAGTCTAAGGCTAAGAAAAAAAAAACTGGATAAAAACAAGAAAATGGACCTATTGTGTTTAAATGAATGTTCTTTATTGGTAAAGAAATACAATAAACACTAACATGTGAAGTGATAGGGTTTACAAGAAAGTATAAGTTCCTTTTGGCTAAACAAAATGATACATCCAGAATTCTATGAACAGGAAAGCATTATTCAAAGAAATACTGTCTACATCTAGGGACTAATAGCAATATCTGAGGTATCACTAACAGTCTAATAAATTGAAATAACAGGCTAGAGAGGATTAATAAGCCAGCAACTCCATAATTTCCACTAGCAACTGACCTTGTTCACTGTGGACAACATATGTTCATAAAACATTGTGCTTGAAAAGCAATGCCCTAATGTTACATCACAGGACAAAAAGCAATTACAAAAGTTTATATTAAAGACAAAATAATCAAGCATAAAAATCTGTGTAAAGGCAAATATTTCATGTTTTATTATAGGCTAAGGGATAGCAAGGCACCACAATGTTAAAAAAATTTATAAAATAAAAATTTTAAATAAAAATACCATTCATCTGTTTTTAATAAGCTAGGAAAATACCTTTATTACCTTATTTTAGGGGCAGAACACCTCCATCCAGCTCAAGGACCAGCCATATTACAAAAGGGCTCATTTTTAAGAACCGTGGTTTAGGATGCCATCAAGAGGACAGAGGTAAATAAAACTTAAATACTAGAGTATCAGTGCCTAATGTGTCCACATATTAGAATCACCACACAATCTTAAACATATTCTTTACTCTTAGATTCTGGCATGTACTACTGTGATATGGATGGTATCCATGAGGTAGTGTCCTCAAAAGTCCCTTGGATAGAGAGTAATGTCTAACCACTTTGAATTAAAAATGTTTATTATAAGTTGCTTAAAATACCACACTACTACTTGGAAACAGTAATCATGCCTTTCTCAAAGAAAGATTTATTAAAGAATAGAATCACTAAGTACCAGTGACAACTATCATTATTTTACATATATTGTGAGTGATTCATTGCATATTATTCTGCCAGTTGTATAACATCTTCACTAGTATTTACAATATATCTACAGTATGTAAACCATTGCACTAAACATATAACAGGCATGGACTCTGACTTTTCTTTTAAAAAAGCTTGGATCTGGGAAGAAAACCCACAAATGCTGACAGTAACTCTTATGTTCTAACCACCAGATACCACTTTACTTCAGAACAACAAACCACACACATAGCTTTCAAAATACTCTTTAGTTTGACCAAGGTTATGGTTATATATTATGCTAAATTATATGAATCAATATCCCTTAAGCTTCAAACTATTTTGACATTTTGGTGACAAAATCTAAAAACATAGATAGAATAGGGTTTCTACTTTGTAAAGGTGAATAAGTAATCATCCTTAAATCCAGAAAGCAGGGGCAAAATTTTTTTAAGACATTTCAATGAAAATTCCACATGAGAATGACAGGAAAAATACCTGTGGTTAACTGACTCAAGCTCAGCCACTAAGAACCTGTGTACTCATAAGGATACGGTTTCATAATCGTAGCTCCAGCGTCATTACTCATCTTACTCTTCTCTTTGCTTCCTCACAAAGACAAACTGGCCTTGAGTGTGAGAAACCAACTAATAACTTGCCTGAGGCAGATAAAAATATGACAATCATCCTGGAAATGCAGACAAATTGTACTGTTCATTGTAATCAAGCTACCAGTTGAAAACTGTAGATCACATTGAGCTATTTATATTTTGAGCAGAGGTTGGGAAATTACTAACTACAGAAGGTATTTGACTAAGACTAAAATTTTATTTACATATATAGACATAGTGATTGCTAATAGGTACTTGATGTGATCAAAGTGTGTGTGTGTGTATATATACACACATATACACAGAAATATTTTACTGAATGAATACATGGATATAAAACAACAATAAAGTAGCAGCACCATTACATGTTCAGATAACAAATGGAAAATTTAATGTGACTTAAGGTCACAAAACACCAAATCATTATTCTGGAGGCAGCATACACTGTTTGCAAAATACAAGGGCAAATACCCAGGCGGAATGAAAACATATGCTCATGTAAAAATTTGTTCATGAATGTTCATAGTAGCATAATTCATAATAGCACAAACGTGGAAACAACCCAAATGTCAACCAAATGATGAACGTATAAATAAAATACAGTATATCCATACAATAGAAAGTCAGTGATAAAAAGAAAGTACTGCTGCTACAACATGGAGGAGCCATGAAACCATTATGCAAAGTAAAAGAAGCTAGACACAAAATGTCACATATTGTACAATTCCATTTATATAGCATCTATAAGCAAATCTATAGAGACAGTATATTACTGGTTGCCTAGGTCTGACAGATGGGACCTTTAAGGGTAAACAGGAATTGCCTGCTAATAGGTAATTGGTGTGATGAAAATGTTCTAAAACTGTGGTGTGCTAGTACAGCTTTGTAAAAATACTAAAAATAAACTGTACAAAAGAATATTATGATTCCACTTATATGAGGTACTTGGGAGTCAAATTCATAGAGACAGAAAGTAGAATGGTGGTTACCAGGGCCTAGGGTGAGGCAAGAATGGGGAGTTAGTGTTTAACGGGTACAGAGTTTCGGTATGGGAAGATAAAATAATCTGGAGATGGATGATGGCGATGGTTGAACAACGATGTGAAGCTACTTATAACCACTGAACTGTACACTTAAAAATGGTTAAAGTGGTAAATTTTTTGGTATGTGCATGCTATCACAATAAAAAAGTAATTGAATTGTGTGTACTAAGTAGATGAACTGTATGTTAAATTATATCTCAAAAAAGCTGTTAAATAAAAATAAATGAGGTGTGTATGCATGTATACGTAAAAGTAAGAATATTAAAGTTACCACCACATTGGTAAACTCCAAGTCTATACTTGTAAACCAGTGGCTCTGCTAACAGACACTGGTTAGACCGGAATAAGATGTCCAGATGTGTTGAGGCTAGGATGCTAGTCTCGACATTCTCATTACTCTCCCACTATATCCCTAGCCTGTGTGACTTCACCCACTCCTGTGGCTTCAATGTCCATGGGCTGATGGCTTCCAAATGTATATCCTCATATGGGAACTAACCTCTGCCGCTAAACTCCTGCCCCTTTATTCCTCAATACTGCTTGAAGCGATGCTTTCAAGTTCCTGAAAACCTCTCAAACATCATGTGTTCAAAGTGGGCCCCCAAATGGAGGAGCACAGAATCATAAGAGACCTGGGACCCACAACTTACTAGCTGTTTAGTCTTGGAGAAGTAACTGTAACTTTCTGAGGCTCTAATTCTTTACTTTTAAAATGAGAGTAACACTACCTCACAGGATTATTTGGAGGATTAAACCAGATAAAATGCATTTAAAGTACTCAGGGAGGCTGGGCGCGGTGGCTCACATCTGTAATTCCAGCATTTTCGGAGGCTGAGGCAGGTGGATCACCTGAGATCAGAAGTTTGAGACCAGCCTGACCAACATGGTGAGACCCTGTCTCTATTAAAAATACAAAAATTAGCTAGGCTTGGTGCTGTGCACCCATAATCCCAGCTACTCAGGAGGCTGAGGCAGGAGAACCGCTTGAACCCAGGAGGCGGAGGTTGCAGTGAGCCGAGATCGCGCCACTGCACTCCAGCCTGGGCGACAGAGCGAGACCCTGTCTCAAAAAAAAAAAAAAAGTAGTGTCCAATATAAAATATCACAGATTAAGTTTTGCTCGTAAGTAAAAGCTAGAGAAGCCTAGTGTTTTGTGTAAGTCATACCCTAAAGTTTTAAACAGTGAAATAAACTACCAATCATAATGCTTAAAGCAAACCCTTTCTGTTATTTGTTTTCCTTTGTTTTTTAAGACTTCCTTGGAAAACAATGAGCAACTGAAAACCAAGGAATTACTAATCTTTATAGGCTTGAGGAGCAAAGAAATGACTCAGTTGCCACATGGGTAAAAAATAACACTTGGCTGACTAGTAAAAATTTGGGGTGATTATTAGACATTCTACAGGTTTTTAGTGGCTAGTCTAAGCTCTTAAAATCCAGAATATCTGATTTTTGGAAACCAAGTGTAACCGCAAATTCTAAAGCTGAGAGACAGGTACATGGTTATTACAGTATCATACCTCTACGAAGACCACCATAGTATATACTTATGAAGAGAGAAATTCTATTATAGGTTAGGGGTAGCTTAGCCCTCAAGATTATTAGGCATAACCTAAGAAAACAACAACTATATAGCTGATTTAACAATTAGCTACCATGACCACACTGGGTCATATCTGAACAAAAGAGACTATCTTGTGGTTATCTGAAAGTTTGGTAATCAATAGCTTTCCAATTCCAGTATCTGGAAAATGGGCATTAAAAAAATACTGGTAGGCAGGAGAAAGTAGGATAACAGCTAAATAATCTTTTTTGGAAAATTATTTCCAAATAATTTGGATTTTAGATAAATAAATTGCCTCAGAAACTTTATTCATCAGGATACTAGCTCTCGCCTATAAATTTATTTCTTAATTTGCTAACTCAGTGAATTCAAGTTTAATTACTTTCTCTTAGATAAGAAAATCAAACTAGTCAGTTATTTGGTAGTCTTTTGCTTGTGGGAAATGAGGGATGAAGAAAGGCTCACAACTGCAAAAGGTTAGAAAACCACTGATGTAGACACTAGGCCAGAAAGAAGTTACTGCCAAAAGAGAAAAGGAGACCTCTGCACAGGCACTTGATCCGGTCTTTATAATAAACAGTACATTTCAGTCTTAAGAGCTTAATCCGCCCTCACATGCACACACATACCCATACACACACACACACACACACACACACACACGAGGCACTTACGAGATAAGAGGAGTAACTGTTTTATAAATGTTGTTATGTGACTGGTAGGACACTATGCACTGTTTTTTAGTTACTGGAATAGAAATTCCTTGAAATAGCACCTTAAACTTAAACTCTGTATGTGCTTCCATATACATATTATTACATTTTATATTTCCTTAAGGAGACCATATATGCATAAAATGCAGGGACACCTTCTTACAGCACCTCACACATCGTAGACAGTCAAAAATAGCTTGGTATATTTGCTAAAAACTGAAAGTGCACTATGAAAGTCCAAAAATGATTATAAATGCAAAAATTTAAAGTATTGCTTCTTTTGTCAAATGCACACATGCTAACCATTGAGAGAAACTGACTGTAAGATTTTAAACTCTTAATTTCCTTTGACATTCTTTTACTTTGATCACCTTATGATCACCTGGCAAGGAAACAGACACACAAGTATCCAAGAAACTGAAACAAGCAAGTCTTTCAAAAATTTTAATAGAATGTTAATAGAGGCACATCAAGGAGGAAGATTTTCCTCTACGTAATTATCTAATTGCCAACAGTAAGGAGAAAATATATATGTTTAAGAGTATCATTAAAATTCACTGAGCAAAGGAACATCTAGGGAGGACAGGATTTATAGGAAATAGTTAATTTTTGGCTTACATTAATTTGGAAGATTACTTCAGTTTTCACTGAAATGATCACATTAGCATTCTTCAACTTTATTTTAAAATAAATTAAATTATAGTTCAATAACAAAATTCTTCAACAATTCTCACAGTTTTAGAAAGGGTTTAAACCTTTGATGATACGTTCGATCTCCTAATAATGAGAGGCTGAAATTTTCTTAATGGTAAGAGCTTCTCAAAAAATGATCTCAACTGGTCATGAAGATACTACCAAGCTTCCAGTGTTAAGGTTTTTTAAAAAACATAGGCCCCAAGTCATAACCAAAATTGTTCACCAGATAAGGTCAACCATTTTTAAGGGAATCAGTTAAAAAAATTAAGCATTGTGGGCTTTTTGGCTTTAACAATGGTATAATCAATATGAAATATATTTTTAAATTTTAAAAAGTCCCAAATAAGATTTTTAAAAATTTGACAATTCTATTGTCTTAAATGAATCAAACACAAATTTCTATTTTGTCATCTAAACAAATATTCAAGATTTGCATGCTTGGCTTACATATTCAAACGGAGTATTTTATGATACAAGCAAATTAGAATCCCAACTTTTTAAGAGCTATCAGTGTAATTCTGCTCTACATTTCTCACTAATAACATTAATTTAAAAATAATGTTTATGAAGAGATAACAGTAGAAATACATTTTAAATTCTCAACTGTTATGAAAAATTACTTGAATATTTTTCCCTCCAAATTGCACTTAACCTGGAAAAGTAGATCAGTGGAAACAAATGAGCATTAAAAATAATTTTTTCACATGGGCCCCAAAATTGAGTTCAAGAATTAACAACATAAAAATATTCCTTAATTAACCAAATCCATTCACTTCTTGCTATTACTATAAGTCATTAAAAGTTTTCTGAGGCAGTGATGATCACTTTTTTAAAATTGTGCTAATTAAATATATTTATTTTATAATGAGAAAATGAAATGCTTCACCTGATTATAAAACAAATAATTAAAATTTCAACAGTAACTAAATCTGAGCCATCCCTCTTTTCCCCTTATTCATTGCAATATACCTTCTCTTACTGGTTCATTGGTTGATTCTCCTTTTAGATTCAGCATCCTGGAGAAGCCACTGGAAAGAGTAGAGAAAATGCCACGGATGAAATATCCCTGCTGCTCAGACTCCACTGAACCAACTGAAGTTGGCCACAGTCTAACAAATCGGATACTGCGGCGGGGTTCTGGTTCTGAAATAGATCTGGTGAATGGTGCTCGAAGCGACTGGCTGTTGACCAGGTGTGGCTTCTCTGTTGATGTTCCAAGGACCTCATCAGCAGAGGAGGAAGCATTATTACTAACCATCTTTGGCAGGATGACCTTTTGTTGTTGTCGTTCAACCAGGTCTCCTTTATTACTCTGCAATCTCTCCCTTTTGTTCCCTTTCCACCTACAACTCGGATGTCTCTGCCACCGATAAGCACCCAGTGGCTTTCCCAGATTGGAAACAGCAGAATCGTTTTTCTTCCTCTTGCTTTTCGCTGGACCACACCATGGATAACTCTTTAAACTTGTTCCTATCTCTGAATCTGCATAAGCAGGTTCTGACAAAGATCTTCGATAGCTTGGAGGACAAGGTGATGTTTGTTTCTTAAAGATGCTCATCTTCCCTGACTCCAGTCTTCAACAGCCTCTCTAAACTTTAAGATTCCTCTACTCTGCAGTCTTTGCAGTTGAACCACATATGTCTGTGCAGTCCAAAACGTTTGACTGCTTAAGCAGCTTTCTTTGTGTGGCTTTGAACCACAGCAGATGTTGCTGCTTAAGAGCTGGTGTCATGTTATTATGCCATTTTCCCAGATCTCAAAAACTTCAGCAGCACCTAAAAACCTCTTGCCTGAAGCAAAGTATCATCAGAGTAGAGACAAAGTCAAGATTTCCAAAGGATCACCTCACTTCCTGCAGTAGGGTTACATTTCTGTAACAGGCTTTCAGGAAATGATCTTTTTAAGTGAAATAAAAACAACAACAACCCACCAACACCTTTATGGACCAGTGGTAGTTAAGTGTTCACCATGCAAATGATAGCGAGTTAAAAACAGATTGTGAAGAAAATCAAATTACTCAAGCTGATATTGATACTTTCCAGAAGAAGAAAAAAAACCTTGCCTAGTCTTGGAGTGACAACTCTTCAGAAGAGTTTTGATGGCCTGCATTTCAGAAGTTTAATTTCAAGCAAATCAATGCTATTTATATTACATCTCTCAAAGTTAATATTGTTTTTCAACCAATAGGTAAAATTCAAACTGGTACTGTAAGAGGAGGAAAAAAGCCAAAAGAAAGCTAACACCATTTTTAGTGTAAATATATTACACTATGAAGAATTTAAAAAGCATAAATAGGAAGAAAAAGAGCAGAGGCACAGGGTATTTGCTATGAACTATAGCAAAGGAAAAGGAAAATCTTGAGGCAAGATCTTGTGGCAACTGGAACATAGGAATGTACATACTTTAAAAATTTCTGGAAGAAGAAAGTTTGCTATATAAATCTAATTGGGATAAGTTGGCTGGAAAAATATTCCCTATCTGTTTAACCAAAGAAATTCCTTTATTCCTCTTTGTGCTCCTTACAACTTTAAAAAAGAGCTGACTACTTAAAATTTGTTAAAGCAAGTACCTTATCCTGAACCAATATCATGAATGCCAAGTTTCTGCTGGTTAAGTTCTTTTCAACTGTCTGCTCATAAACCCCTGAAAATAGGGGTTTCAAATGGAAAGCCTGACAGACTTCAGACTACCAATAAAACAGATATAACAGTGCAATCAAAGTCACTCTGCAAGTTGTTTTAAAAATGATTTCATCTGGCAAACTAAAAAAACTATCCACTTATTTGTAGAATGTTTTACAATGAAAAACAGTTCTCACACTAAGTCTTTTTCTTATTATGGTCGAAATCGTAACAGAAACCAACATACCTATTCCTTTAAACATATTACAATGTTCTATTTATCACTATTATCATCAACCAATAACTGCATTTTGATTTGTTTATATAGTCTCCAAATTTATATATTTGTATATTAAAGAAATGAAGTATTTGGCTTTCTCAAAAACATATCAAATTAGAGAATCTTAAAATTGTACATTTTCCCCTTATTTAAAAGAAAACCTAGAACGGTGAATTTGCACAAGGAAAGAAACAATAAATATCAAGTTCTAATCTCTATTTATGGCACATCACATCATTCACAAAAAATAATCTGTGAGGAGAAAAAAAGACCTAAATGTAGAGTATAAAATTATAAAGCTTGTAAAAAAAAAAAAACTGTGAGTGAATATTTTTGTGACCTGAGGGTGGGCAAAGATTTCTTAGGACACAGAAAGCAAAACTAATACAGGAAAATGGTAATAAGTATGATTTCATAAATTTAACAACTTCTGTTCAATAGAAGACATTATTAAGAAAATCAACATGCAAGCCACAAAATGAGAAAAAATATTCACAATACAAACATTTCAAATAATTTATACCAGAATATAAAAAGAACTTCTACAACTTACTGGTAAAAAGAAAAACCAATTTTTAAAAAGTCAGTAAGAGTTGAACAAACTCTTCACACACACACAAAAATATTAAAGGCCAACAAGCATATGAAAAAAGAACTAATCTTGTTACAGTAGGTATCTAGTCAGACATGAACAGGAGAGCAGAGGGCCCACCCCACCAGGAATGTCAGGTGACCACCAGGAATGTCAGGTGACCACCAGGTGATGGTCAGGCAGTTGTTAACTGTCTCTGTAAAATAGTAATTGGTTGCAGCCAGCACCAGGGAAAGGCAGTTTCCCAATAGATAGAAACACATGAAACTGGTGATCAGCAGCTTCCCGATAAGATCTCAGGAATTGGGTGAATGGGCTCAAGCATGCACACTAAAAGGCAAAATGGCAGAGTTTAACTGGTATATGACCTTCTGGGGACATTCCACTGGTAAAGGGAAGAACGCCTCAGGTGAACCTGTGTACAACTCCAGTAAACACACTGAGCGTGCTCACTTCCCAAGTGCTAGCAGGCCCCTGTGCATGCGGGCAGCCTACCCCAAGGGAAGAATCAAGAGGAAAGGGATGCAAGACCCCAGAAGCATGCCAACATATAAAACCCTAAGTCCATGATCGAATGGGGACACTTGTCCTCCAAGATGTCCACTTGGCCCTCTTCCAAGTGTATTTTACTTTCTTTTCATCATTGCTCTAAAGCTTTTTAATAAACTTTCACTCCTGCTCTAAAACTTGCCTCGATCTCCTCTTCTGCCTTATGCCCCTCAAATTCTTTCTTCTGAGGAGGCAAGAATTAGGGTTGCTGCAGGCCTATATGGGTGCACCACCAGTAACTCAGCCACCACTGATAACGATCTCATTAGTAATTGGGGAAATGCAAATTAAAGCCATAATGAGATATTACTCACATCCACTAGAATGGCTAACACTTAAAAGGCTGATAAAACCACATGTTGGTGAGGATGTAGAGTAACCAGAACTCTCATGATTGGTAACGGGAGCACAAAATGGTACAATTTCTATGGAATATGTTTGCAGTTTTTTTAAAAAAAGTTAAGCATACATCTGCCCTATGAACCAGCAATTCCACTTACAGGTATTTACTCAAGAGAAATTAAAAATATATATACTTGTACCTAAATGTTCACAGCAGCTTTATTTATAATAGTCATAAAATAAAACAACCCAAATGTACATCACAAAAGAATGGATAAATACATTGTGGTGTTTTCATACAATGGAATACTACTCAGCCATAAAAAGAATGAACTACTCATTCACAAAACAATGAGGATGCATCTCACAGATATTATGCCAAAAAAAGACTCTAGACACAAGAGTATACACTGTATGATTCTATTTATACAAAGTGCTAAACCAAACCAAACTAATCTATAATAGAAAAAAATATCAGAAAAGCAGTTCTCAGTAGATGGCATTATTATTAACCAGAAAGGAGAACCAGGAAGCTTTTGGTGATGGAAACTTTCTAAGCTTTGATAGGGATCCGGATTATGAGGGTTTATGTATTTTCAAAACTCATCCAAATGTTCTCTTAAGGTTTACCATTTCATCATAATTACATTTTACCTTGAAAACTATAAGCAACACTGAACTCTATCTAGTTAGCAGATTTGCTTAATCAGTGTTATAGATCAACCAGTCAGAAACCACTTTCTGTGTATTATTGGCTTGAGGAAAGGAGTAAATACATTTAAGACAATGAATGAACGAATCAATCATCAATCAATGAGCAAGTGACTAAATGGCAATACTGGAACAAACTGACATTATTTGCCTCCTGATACGATGAACAGTGAGGGATACAACATCATTTGTGTGTCATTCCTGCAAAAAAAAATGCCTAGCCTACATCTAATCATGAGCAAAATCAGACTGGTACGCCCTCCCAATTAAAAAAAAAGTTCTACAAAATAACCATCCTCCTTGCTTCAAAAATGTCAGGATCAGGACAAAGAAAGATCATGGAATTGTTTCAGTTTCAAAGAGACTAATGACAGACAATTTAAAGCAATGCATGATTTTGGATTGTATCATGAACTGGGGAAAAATAGTTATGAAAGACATTATTGGGACAACTGACAAATTTTGAATGTGGATTATGGGTTAGGCCATTACCTGATTACAAAATATTAAAATTCTCATTTTAATAATTTTACTATGGTTATGTAAGAGAAAGTTATCATATTCTTAAGGTACTCACAGAAGGATTTAGGGATAGAGGGTCATAATGTTTCCAACTTATTCTCAAATGACTCGGGAAAAAGTGCATATAAAGGTAGATAAAATATGATAAAGCAAATGGGGCAAACTGTACACAGTTGTTGGATCTAAGTAAAGGATTTATGGGAGTTTCTTGTACTGTTGCAAATTTCTATAGGTTTGAAATTACATTGAAATAAAACAATATACAAGTAAATATTTTTAAATTTTACAACCTCTTCCTTTGAGTCTACAATATAGATTTTTATAATTAATACTGTAATGTTCCCTCTTTGAGAGTATCTTTCGAGTAGTATAACAAAGTATCTTGCTTCATAGATTTTATGAGGGAGAGAAGTTAATCAAGATCACCCTATTAAGATATCTTAGTGGAAAATTAAATTAGAGCTATAATTTTGAGAAAAGTTGCAAACTGGGAATAGAATTTGAGTCCTGAAATCCACATGGTAAAATTCAGGGACTCACTGTTAAATGAGAAAATATTCTTATATACCAAGAGGTAAGGTTAAAGGTAACAAGGATTACGGTATTTTGTAAACCATCAACTCAATTGTTTCGAAAAACTACCAAAATTCTTTTTCTTTTTTTCCCCGGGACGGAGTCTCGCTCTGTCACCCAGGAGTGCAGTGGCGCGCTTGGCTCACTGCAACCTCCGTCTCCCCGGTTCAAGCAATTCTCTGCCCCAGCCTCCCAAGTAGCTGGGATTACAGGCACCTGCCACCACGCCTGGCTAATTTTTTTGTATTTTAAGTAGAGACGCGGTTTCACCATCTTGGCCAGGCTGGTCTTGAACTCCTGAACTTGTGATCCACCCGCCTCGGCCTCCTAAAGTGCTGGGATTAGAGGCGTAAGCCACCACACCCGGCCCACAATTCTTTTTACCATAAGCTTCCCTATTTAATTCAGGAATATGGAGATGGAAAATATTAAATAACAGAAACAAAATAAAATACAATTAGAAGGCAGAAAGAACCACGGACTGAGGAAGACACACTATACAAGAAAGAATCAAAGAAAGGTGAAGATTCAGATCTGTCACAGCTAGCTAAAATTTAATTTGACAAGTGCTCAAAATTATCTTCTATTATTAACAAAAGCCTAATATCACTTTACGTTAGTTATTTCTCTAAGCTTTATCCTTAATCTAACTTTAAAACAATAACTTGACACTTCATTTTCTGAATTTTCTCAAATATATATAATGAGTTTAGGAATTTTAAAGAAAATATTCACGGGATGTATAATCTCTTAGAAACAATGATACTAGAACCACTGGATTACTACATTTATTAAGAATTCTTTCTACTATAAAAGTTGGCTGCTGATTGAAATGTCAGAACATTTCTGCCACTTCCAACAGCAACTAATTACTTTTACATTTTTTAAACACCAATTTATAACATTTAAAGCACAGCTTTAAGAATCATTCTGGTTGCGACGAGTTAATGGGTGCAGGAAATCAACATGGCACATGGATACATATGTAACAAACCTGCACATTGTCACATTGTGCACATGTACCCTAAAACCCTAAAGTATAATAAAAAATAAAAAAAAAAAAAAAAAAAAAAAAAAAGAATCATTCTGGTTGCTATGTCAAAATGACATTTAAATTCTCTGAATAAATATGCAACTACTTAAATTCACAGAATCATATTTCAAATAGTTATTAAGCACCTACCTATCGGGCACTATATTAGGACTAGAGGAACAACAACAACAACAAAAAAAACAGACACTGTCCCTGCCTTCCTGGAACTTCCCATTATCAGGAAAGGCTTACATTAGGAAGGGGAAAATGTAAGGTGTTAGGGAAGTGTGTTGTAAGGGGATTTTTACAAAGTATAAAGGATGGAGGCAATGTCTTTTGAGAGTCTTACGATCTACAGTCAATCCTGCCATAATGCAACATGAATTCTTTAAAATTCCCTGCACTAAGCAAAACTGCACACTAAAACCACAGGGCTTACGGGGAAGATGGAGTTAGGGGAATAACATTCAGAAACTTAAAGACAATGACACGTAAGACAAGACGCTAAAATGGCTAAGAAATACATAAATACAAAAATAAACAGGGTGTTTTTTTTTTTTTTCTAAACCGGAAGTTTGCTTGTGAAAGTAGGCATCAGAATGGTTGCAGCTTTTGATTTTTTCTGAAGTGGTAGAGGAGGGTTACCTGAAGTGTACAGCAAGTAAAGCTATAACAACACAGGTGGGCAGGTGTGGCTTTAACATGTGGAGAACTTAGGCAGCTGGTAGTTGAGATGTATGTATTTTGAATATTCCTATGTGGCTTGCTTCAGCTGGATACAGTTGTGGTTTTTTGTTTGTTTGTCTGTTTGTTTGTTTTTTGAGAAAGTCTCATTCTGTCACCTAGGCTGGAGTGCAGTGTCATGATCTCGGCTCACTGCAACCTCCACCTCCCAGGTTCAAGTGATTCTCCTGCCTCAGCCTCCCAAATAGCTGGGATTACAGGCACATGTCACCACACCTGGCTAGTTTTTGTATTTTTGTAGGGACAGGGTTTCACCATGTTGGCCAGGCTGGTCTTGAACTCCTGGCCTCAGGTGATCTGCCTGCCTCGGCCTCCCAAAATGCTGGGATTACAGGTGTGAGCCACCGCATCCGGCCCTGGATACAGTTTTCTGTATTCAGTTAGTAATTCTTACAGACAAATGGCATATAAGTCAACACAAAATTCACATAATGCTTAAATTTTTCCTTAATATCAATTCTGTAGTACAAATCTGTGTTTTCAAAGCAAGTATTACAACACAACCAACTGTATTTTCTCTTCTCTTCCACATAGCTGGTGTGGTAAAAACCAGGTAAAAATCAACAAAAGACCCTACCATTGCAAGGCACAATAAAAACAGGGAAAATGGCTTTTATCCTTAGTAAATTCAGCTCTTAAGTTCAAACATTTGTATGTTTTTCTTTTCTTCCTCTTCTCTTAATCAGAACAAGAAGAAGCAAAGGACCAAACTCATGATGTGGGAACTAAGAAACACGCCCCCCAAAAACAATGCAACAAATCTGCTTCCAGACCAGTACTTCTCACATTATAATATGTGAATGAATTGCTAGGAGATTGTATTAAGATGCAGATTTCGATTTACTACTCCACCTGACATTCCACATTTCTAAGCTCCTAGATGATAACTATGCTACTGGTCCATGGACAAATTGTGAATAACAAGCTGTAGATAGATCTTAAACTAAAAGAACTAAGTTCTCAAGGCTCCTCTGTAATTCAGTCAAGTTCACCAAAAGAGAAAACTGTATCAAGATTTCGGGGCAAAATGAGAACATTTGCCTGAAATGTTCTGTGAGATTGTAGAGACCTATGCAGTGCTCATGACAGTGTGCTAAGAAAGAATCAAAGATACAGTAATCCTAGCCAAACCTCCTTGAAGACAAAGATTATCTAAAGCATATAAATAAAGCACAATAAAAAAATCCAACAATCTTTTGCACTTACATTCTTATGAGTGAGCATATACATATATACAGGATATATATATATATATGTACAGTATGAAAGGAAAGGAGGCAAATGCTAATGATCATCAATAGAAAAGTGACTAAATAAATCATAGTACATATACATACATACAAAAAGAAACACACATATATTTATACATGCTACAAAGACTCACATGCTTTTATAACAGTGATTAGTTGTGGGGAGTATAGCTGAGAAATCATCTTAGACCTCTGGTTTTAAGTTTTAACCATGACTATATACTACATTCATAATAGTGACAAGAAAAAAATGTAAGAGATAAATGCATATGGAAAAGAATCCAAGAGACAAGATAGAAAGGTAAAATATACCATAAAAAGTAGACCATGATCCTACTTTTATTTAAAATAATGATTAATATATCAGTATGTACATGGTAGAATCATATGCATCAAGAGAAAATGTGTTGTTATTTTCTTTTAGGGTAGAATTTCATTTTTTATATTATTAATTTCTATCATATCTCAAATTTTATAAGTATGTGTTTTCATTCCTTTTGAAAGCAGAAAAGTTAAGTAAAAATATATATATTTAAAATCTAAAATCTACCCACAGCAAAAATAAAAGCCTTAACACTAATCTACAGAATCATAATTATAGAACAGAGAACTAGACAAGTCATCACAGACCAACTTCACTAAGTCTCTCATATTATAAATAATCCAACAAAGCCAGACAAAAGGGACTTGTCCCTTACAAGTTAACAGCAAAAATAGAAAAACACAAGTATATCCTAATTTCCAGTTCAGGATTCCATGACCTGCTTAAATTAGCATTTTCTCAACTATGATCCACAGAACATAATTGAGAAATTCAGGCTTAAAGAACATAGTTGTGGCACTTAACTCTTAGATATTCTAGGATTAGTGTAAATGCTAAACGTCTTTTAAAAAGTTTAAAATAGGATATCAGTTTCTCATTAAAATGTGTTTATTAGGGAAACAAGTAGAGATGAAAAGGCAAAACATGAGCTTTCTCAGCTTAGACATAGTCTGTTGTCACTTCCTATTTTATGACACACCTTTTCTATAGGAATATTCTATTATACATATCCCACTTGCTCTTTTGTATCAGAATACATGATAGATACTACAATTAACAAAGAGTTCTAGAATTCTGTTACTAGAACAAGTGACTACATATCTCTTAGATCAACTCATAAAAATCTTTAAAAATAGGACTCATTTATATTAACCAGAAGATGACATCTTTCAAAAGTACAAAGTCCTTGTTTACACAAAGCTAAATAATTAATAACAAAACATCCTCTTCCCATTTCCTATCACTGGAGCACATGTGCTTCCCAATGAAACACTTCCTGCAGCAAAAACTACCTTTCTTCTAAGTATTAGAAGTGAAAGGCACACCTGACATGTACACAACCGCTTCTCATTTAAGAGACAAAGATATGTCTAGAAGGGCCAAATAAAGATTTTTTAAGTGTTGGAATAAATGATTTATTTAAATAAGAAAGCATTTTTAAACAAAAACAAAAAAAAACAGGTGACTCCTAAAACCATAATGAACACCTTTAAATATTAAAAAAAAAAAAAAATTCTACTTTTCCCCTAACCTCCGATCACACTTCTGACTGGTTCAATCAGAGGTTCAATATTTTCTATCTAGTCTCTAAGTGTTGGGAGACTTTCAAAGCTGGGTCCTTGACATCCTCTTTCCATATTCTCACCATGCATATCATCATTCACAATTAACACATCTACTTATATCTCCAGTTCAGACTTTGTCTTCTTTGAGCAACATACTCATATATTCAATTTAACACTTAATAGCTATCTCAAGTTCAAAATGTATAAAACCTAAACTATGATCTTTCTTTTAAAATCTGGTCTTATTCTAGTGTTCCTTATCCTAATAAATGGGACCACATTCATCCAGCTATACAAGCCCCAAACCTTAGTTATCACCATCTCTCACCATTCAATATCCAATATCTAATGAATCTTACTCATTTCCCTTCCTATTATCCAACCTATCTACTTCTCACCGTTCTCCCCTAAATGAATCTACCATCATCTCTTACCTGGATTACAAGAGCCTCCTAAATTTATCAACCTACATCTACTATGACCACCAAAAAACATTTTTCCTACTGTAGTCAGAATAATCTTTTCAAAATACAAATTTAGCTCATCTTGTCTGGAACTATTCAATGGTTTCCCACTTACAGTCAAGACAAAATTCTTGATTTTGGTATGAGCCTACTCATACCCACTCTACCCCTGTAAGGCTCCCTCATAAAGACATACTTGAATTCTTTCAGTTCTTCATACCTGTCACTCTTCTTCCCACCACAGGGCTCTTGCTCATCCTGTTCTCTGCAACTGGATGGTATACGATCTTCCTTCCATCATTATCATGCTTCAGATTTCAGTTCAAGTGTCACTTCCTCAGGGAAGTCTTTCCTGACCCCCCTGACCAGGTCAAATCTCCCTATTACAGGCCTTTACAGCCCAATGCGTCTCTCCATCACAGCTGTAGCGTTGTAATTGTATATTTCCTCGTGAAATTATCAATCGATGCCTGTTTTACCCACTAGGCTATAACATCCATGTTTGTTTTGATTCTCCGTAGTATCTCAAGTGCTTAGCAAATTGTAAGCACACAATAAATATTTGTTGAATTAATTAATAAAAAGAGAGATCTAAAATAAAAGTACCTAACTTCAGACTAGTAATGAGAAAGTCAGTAAGCACCTATTTGAGTTTAACATTCTCTCTGACACCATGAAGATTACATCAAAATACAGATCATGGGTGTGGAAGCAGTTAAATGCACTACAGGGAGTCATTTTCCCTATACCAAGTAATTTGTTGTTTCTTAAAGGATATGGACAGAATATTAAAAAAGGAAAAAAGAATAATGTGAAACAAGAGGATAAGGAGAAGGCAAGAAATACTACTAAAATTGTTAAAGCAATTTTCTTCCCAGAAATGCCAATTTAGTAGATGTACAAACTATTATCTGGCCTGTTCAAGTTTTTTATAATTATTATTTTTAACATTAGCATCACAATTTAGGGAAATTTTTAAAGCATAAAGAGATATCTAAAAGCTCTTAACAAGCTTTATATGTTCTTTAACGAATATATACTTAGAAAATAAATATTCTCATAACCTGAAACAAATATCAACATTGGACATCTGATAATCAAGCAATTGGTTCTAAGATAGAATTTTAGCTAAGCACCAAAAATTGAAGATTCCAGAGACAGAGATTAGGAATATTTTCTTATTATAAGATACATGCACTATCTGTAAAATGATATAGTGTTACTTGAAACTAGACTTGAATTAATTGTAAATGTATATTGCAAACTCAAAAGCAAACAATTTAAAAAGTTAAAAAAAGATAACTGACATGCTAAGAAACAAAAGAAAATGGAGTGAAACAAAATGCTCAATTAAACCAGAAAATGTAGAAAAAGGGTGGAAGATACATAAGGAA
This sequence comes from Hylobates moloch, assembly GCF_009828535.3. Lineage (NCBI taxonomy): Eukaryota > Metazoa > Chordata > Mammalia > Primates > Hylobatidae > Hylobates > Hylobates moloch. The sequence continues at coordinate 55,621,891 of NW_026652283.1, forward strand.
AAAAGAACAAAGGCAATGAATACAAATAGGAAGTAACATGGTAGAGATTAATAATCCAAATATATCAATAATCACTTTTACACATCGATAATCTAAATCCAATTTAAAAATAGAGACAGAGTAAATCACAAAACAAAACCTAACTATGTGTTATCTATAAGAAACACATTTTAAATATAAAGACACATATAGATTAAAAGTAAATGGAGAAAGCTATACTGTGCTAACAGAAATCAAAAGCTGGAGTCACTATATTAACTTCAGCACAGCAGACTACAGAGAAATAAAATTATCAGGGGTAAAGAAAGGATAAAGGAGTCAATTCTCCAAGAAAACTTAACAATCCTTAATGTGTATGCACTTAACAACAGAGTATTAAGAGATAGGAAGCAAAAATTAAGAGATGCCAATGAGAAATACATGAATCCAGTATTACAGTTGGAAATTTTAACAGCCCTCTTATCAGAAATGGACAGATTCAGTGGGCAGAAAATCAGTGAGAATACAGTTGATCTTAACAGTACCAGCAATTCACTGAATATACCTGACATCTATAGACTACTTCATTCAACAACAGCAGAATACACATTCTTCTCAAGCTCACATGGAACATTCATCAAGACAGGCCACATTCTAGGTCATAAAACACACCTTAACAAATTTAAAACAGAAATCATACAATGTCTGCTCTCAGACTACACTAGAATTAAAGTAGAAATCAATAACACAAAGACAGCTGATAAATCCTCAAACACATAAAGATAAAGCAACACACTTTCAAGTACATGTTATCAAACAAATCTCAAGAGAAATTTAAATATATTGCAAACTAAGTAAAAATGATGATACAACTTATCAGAATTTGCGGGATGCAGTGAAAACTACGTATAGGGAAGTCTGTAACATTGAAATGCATATCTTAAAAAAGAAGGTCTAAAATCAATAATTGAAGCTTCTACCTTAGGATACTGGAAAAAGAAAAGCAAATTAAATACAAAGTAAGTAGAATAAACAAAATTAGAGGAGAAATCAATGAAATCAATTAAAAATGGGCAAAAATCTCAACAGCCTCCTAACCAAACAAGACATACAAATGGTAAATAAGCATATGAAAAGATGCTCCACAAAGTATTTCATTACAACGACATATCATTACAAACCTATTAAAATGGCAACAATCCTAAACCTAAAACCACCAAATGCTGGCAAGGGTGTGAAGCAACAGGAACTCTCATGCACTGCTGGTGGGAACACAAAAATGGTACAGCTACTTTAAAAGACGATTTGGCAGTTTCTTTAAAAACTAAACATACTCTTAACGTACAATTCAGCAATCGTACTCTTTGGTGTTTACCCAAATGAGCTGAAAGCTTATGTCCACACAAAAACCTCCACATGAATGTTTATAGCAACTTTATTCATAATTGCCAAAACTTGGAAGCAACCAAGATGTCTTTCAGTAGACAAATGGCTAAATAAACCTTGGTACATCCAGACAACTGAATATTATTCAGTGCTAAAAAGAAATGAGCCATCAAGCTATGAAAAGACATGGAAGAACTTTAAATACATATTACTAAGTGAAAGAAGCCAATCTGAAAAGGCTACATACTGTATGATTCCAACTATAGGCATATCTCATTTTTTTAGCACTTTGCAGATATTGCATTTTTTATAAAATTAAGGTTTGTGGCAACCCTGTGTCAACCAAGTCTGTTGGCACTATTTTTCCAGCAGCATGTGCTCGCTTTGTATCTCTGTATCACCTGTGGTAATTCTCACATTACTTCAAATTTTTTCATTATTATTGTATCTATTATGGTAATCTATGATAAATAATCTTTGATGTTACTACTGTAATTGTTTGGGGGCACCACAAACCTACGTAAGATAGCAAACATAACCAATAAACCCTTATGTGTTCTGACTGCTCCATCAACTGGCCATTCCTTGCCTCTTTTCTTCCCCTTGGGCCTCCCTATTTGCTGAGACATGATGATGTGGAAATTAGGACAATTAGTCATCCTACATGTTAGTCTACATTGTGTCTCTATAAAGGAATACCTCCGGTTGAGTAATTTATTAAAAAAAAAGAGGTCTGTTCAGCTCACGGATCTGCAGCCTATACAGGCACGGCACAGCATCTGTTCTGCTTCTGGTGACAGCCTCAGGAAGCTTACAATCACGGTGGAAGGCAAAGGGGGAGCAGGCATATCACATGGTGAGAGAGACAGAGAGATAAAGAGAAGAGAACATACCACACTCTTTTAAACAACCATATCTCATGTGAACTCAGAGCGAGAACTCAGTCATTACTGAGAGGAGGGTACCAGCCATTCATGAGGGATCCACCCACCCCTATTAGTCAAACACCTCCCACTAGGCCTCACTTCCAACATTGGAGGTCACATTTTAACACAAGATTTGAAGGGGATGAAACATCCAAACCATATCACCCTACAATGGCATCTAAGTGTTCAGGTGAAAGGAAGAGTCACATATCTCACTTTAAATCAAAAGCTAGAAATGATTAAGCTTAGTGAGGAAGGCAAATCAAAAGCTAAGATGGGCCTCTTACACCAAACAGCCAGGTTGTGAATTAAATGGAAAAATTTTCTTTCTTTCTTTCTTTTTTTTTTTTCCTGAGGCAGAGTCTCACTCTGTCACTTAGGCTAGAGTGCTATGGCGCAATCACAGCTCACTGCAGCCTTGACCAATGGTGCTCCCACCGCAGCCTCCTGAGTAGAGGGGACTACCTGCGTGCACCACCAAGCCTGGCTAATTTTTCTACTTTTTGTAGAAATAGGGTTTGTTGCCCAGGCTGGTCTCAAACCCAGAGCTCAAGTGATCCACCAGCCTCAGCCTCCCAAAGTGCTGGGATTACAGGTGTGAGCCACCACACCTGGCCTGAAAAGTTCTTGAAGGAAATTAAAAGTGCTACTCTCCAGGCATCACATGAAATATAAGAAAGCAAAACAATAAAGTTTGAGTGGTCTGAATAGAAGATCAAACCAGCTATATTTCCTTAAACCAAAGCCTAATCCAGAGCAAGGCCCTAACTCTCTTCAATTCTATGTAGGTTGAGAGAAGTAAAGAAGCTACAGAAGAAAAGTTTGAAGCTAGCAGAAGTTGGTTTATAAGGTTTAAAGAAATAACCCAATCTCCAGAACATAAAAGTACAAGGTGAAGCAGCAAGTGCTAATGCAGAAGCTGTACCAAGTTATCCAGAAGATCTAGCTAAGACCATTGATGAACACTAAGAACACTGATGAACATTGTACACTAAACAACAGATTTTCAACATAGATGAAACAGTATGCTATTGGAAGAAAATACCATCTAGGACTTTTCATACCTAGAGAAGTCAGTGCCTGGCTTAAAAGCTTCAAAGGATAGGCTGACTCTGTTGTTAGGGGCTAATACAGCTGGTGACTTTTAAGTTGAAGCCAACGCTCATTTCTATTCCAAAAAATCCTAGGGCCCGTATGAATTATGCTAAATCTACTCTGACTGTGCTCTATCAATAAAATAACAAAGCCTGGATGACAGCAATCTGTTTTAAGCATGGCAAACTGAATTTTTTTTTTTTTGAGACCGAGTCTCGCTCTTGTCACCCAGGCTGGAGTGTAATGGCACGATCTTGGCTCACTGCAACCTCCTCCTCCAGGATTCAAGCAATTCTCCTGCCTCAGCCTCTCGAGTAGCTGGGATTACAGCAGTGTGCCATCATGCCTGGCTATTTTTTGTATTTTTAGTAGAGATGGGGTTTCACCATGTTGGCCAGGCTGGTCTCGAACTCCTGACCTCAGGTAATCTGCCCGCCTCGGCCTTCCAAAGTGCTGGGATTACAGGCGTGAGCCACCGCACCTGGCCACATACTGAATATTTTAAGCCCCACTGTTGAGACCTATTGCTCAGAAAAAAAGGTTCCTTTAAAAATATTACTGCTCATTGACAATGCACTTAGTTACCCCAAGAGCTCTGATAGAGATACACAAGTAGATTAATGTTGTTTTCATCCCTCCTAATATGACATCCATAATATCAACATTAACAGGTATCTGGAAGAAGCTGATTCCAACTTTCATGGATGACTTTGAAAGGTTTAAGACTTCAGTGAAGGATGTAATGCAGATGTGTTAGAAACAGCAAGAGAACAGGAAATAGAAGTGGAGCCTGAAGATGTGACTGAATTGCTGTAATCTCAAAACTTGAATGGATGAGGAGTTGCTTCTTACGGATAAGCAAAGAAAGTGGCTTCTTGAGATGGAAGTTTATTCCATCTTGAGACAGAAGTTTATTACATAAACTTAGTTGATATAGCAGTGGAAGACTTTGAAGGGATTGACTCCAGTTTGGAAAGAAATTCTGTGGGTACAATGCTATCAAACACTATTGCATACTAAAGAGAAATCTTTCATGAAAGGAAAAGTTGATCAATGGGGCAAACTTCATTGTCGTCTTCTTTTAAGAAATTGCCACAGCCATCCCTATGTTCAGCAACCACTACCCTGAGCAGCTAGCAGTCATCAACATTGAGGCAAGACTCTTCAACAAAAAGATTACAACTCTCTGAAGGCTCAGATGATCATTAGCAGTTTTGAGCAATAAAAAAATTTTAAATTCAGGTATGTAATTTTTTAGACATAATACACAACTTTTATATGGACTGAGAAACAAACAAATTCATGTGACTCACTTTATTGGGACATTTGCTTTATTGCAGTGGTCTGGAACTGAACACACAACATCTGCAGTATGCCTGTAGCTTGTCAAAACTCATAAATGTACACCACCAAGAGTGAACCTTAATGGAATTATGAACTTTGGGTGGTGATGATGTGTTGATGTGCGTTCATTTATTTTAACAAATGTACCACTCTGGTGTGAGAAGTTCTAGTAGCAGGGCTTTGGGGAGGAAGCAGGGGTTACATGGGACTTCTTTGTATTTTCTGCTCATTTTTTCTGTCAACTAAATAGCACTCTAAAAAATAAAGTCTACTTGGCCGGGCGCGGTGGTCACGCCTGTAATCCCAGCACTTTGGGAGGCCGAGGTGGGCGGATCACCTGAGGTTGGGAGTTCAAGACCAGCCTGACTAACATGGAGAAACCTCATCTCTACTAAAAATACAAAATTAGCCAGGCGTGGTGGTGCGTGCCTGTAATCCCAGCTACTTAGTGGGCTGAGGCAGGAGAATTGTTTGAACCCAGGAGGTGGAGGTTGCGGTGAGCCGAGATCGTGCCATTGCACTCCAGCCTGGGCAACAAGAGCAAAACTCCGTCTCAAAATAAATAAATAAATAAATAAATAATAAAGTCTACTGAAAAAAAATTGAGGGTGCAACTTCTTACTTGCTGCTTCATGGTTCCCACAGAACACTTTTATAATTAGTACAGCCTCCACATTTGCTTCAACCTTTGAACACTATCTTCTTCAACTTCTGATTTCAAAAGAGTGGTTCAAAACTAATAACCGTCCAGGCACAGTGGCACACACCTGTAATCCCAGCTAATCAGGAGGCTGAGGCAGGAGAATCACTTGGACCCAGGAGGCAGAGGCTGCAGTGAGCCAAGATCGTGCCACTGCACTTCAGCCTGGGCAACAGAGTGAGACTCCGTCTTAAACACACAAACAAACTGATAACCAATATGATTATTTAAATTAGCTATCCTGAATTCGGCAACCAAAAAAACACCAGATAAGAGTCAATGGATGGCTGGGTAGGTAAGGAACGTTATTTTTACGATAATTGGTTGGTTAAACTAGATAAATAATAGTAAATTATCTAATTATTATTTATCGAGTAAACTAGATAAATAATAGTAAATCTAAATAATTACATTCTATAATTTTACAGCTGCAGTTATACATATATCTAGAGATGTCTTTTTGGATCATTAATTTAAAGCTTAGAAAGTAAACACAGGTATGAGGAATAGAACATAAAATGTCACAAATTTCTTCTCTGGCTTATGAAATCAGTCTTATTATAAAACACTGTAAATCAACGATAAGATCGAGCCTTTTTCAAAATCTCACAAACAGTGGATTTTCATATCTGATTTATAACTCTTCATATTTAACACAAATTGAAGACATGAAGTAAAAAACACAAAATGAGTTTGATGATGAGATGTTATTAAGACTAGAAAATTCTGTTAACTGTAACATCTGAGATCCAGTCTTTCCTAAGGACTTCAAAATCACCCCAATCTTTTCCTCTCACTGTCAGCCTCTAAAATGATTATTAGAGCAAAAAGTATCAAGAGCATTTTAATTCTCTTCTAAGCTACTATTTATTATTATCAGTTGGGAGAATAGAAAATACGTTCCACTGAATAGATTTAGTTACTTTGCTGAAATTATTTTGTAAAAGGACAAATCTTTATTTTCTTGGATCTTTTTTCTCATATAAGTAATATATTCATAATTTGAACTTTAAGTAAGGCTAGATGGATATTGCAAAGGTCTTCTGGTCTCATTATTCCTAATCACTGATTCAGTGATAATTCTTTGTGTCTTCAGCTTGTTTAGGCATTAAATGAAATTGCCCCTAAATTGTCAAAGCTGACATATTTAAACAAAATAAACATTCATAATACTTTTTCTCCTTTTCTGAGGAGAGGAGTAGAGCTAGGGAGAAGAAACTATCTTTATGACCTATTAAGACTTTCTAATCCTGCTACCTATTAGAAAAGTGCCTGGTACACTGAGAAGATGAGTATAACTTTTATAGTCACGCAGACAAAGTGTATTCATAAGCAATACTAGCTGGTATAATGAACACTCAAGTCTGAGCAAAGATTTAGTTGAACAAAACAGAAGCTTATTTTCCACTCACGTAAGGTCCAATGGAGTATTCAGGATCCCGGGTTCTTCCATCCCCTAGGACTTCCCACTTTTTCACAGCATCTTCTCCATCCAACAAGTACACCAAAGAAGATGAGAGAGAACCCATGGGAGGTTTTGTGGTGCCAGCTTCAAAGTGGCTTACATCCGTTCCACCCATGTTCCCTTGGTTAGATGTCAACACATGGCCACTGCTAATGAAAGAGAGGCTAAGAAATGTAGCTTAGCTACATGACCAGAGTCAAGAAACAAAGAAACAAACAAAAAAGCAGACTTGGTGAGCATCCAAATCCATCTCTGCTACACTTGAATACAAATACTGGCCTGCTATATATCAGTTGGGTGATTTAACGCAAGTTAACTGTTACACATGAGATACTGAACTTACACATGAGACAACATTTGAAGAAAAAGTTCCACAGCTAAAACAAAGTTTGAAAACATCTGTACTACAGCAACAGCAAAGTTACCCTTACAGAAAAGGTTAGACACCCATAAATTCATGATGCAAACAGTTAATATGTCCCATTTAATATGCTATCTGCTTGGAGACCAGATAGCCTTACTAGGGATAAATGCAAAATAAAAACACACAGTCCGGGTGGGCCAGGCGTGGTGGCTCACGCCTGTAATCCCTGCACTTTCAGAGGCCAAGGCGGGCAGATCACGAGGTCAAGAGATCGAGACCATCCTGGCTAACACGGTGAAACCCTGTCTCTACTAAAAATACAAAAAATTAGCCGAGTGTGGTGGCAGGCACCTGTAGTCCCACCTACTTGGGAGGCTGAGGCAGGAGAATGGCATGAACCCAGGAGGCAGAGCTTGCAGTGCGCCGAGATCGTGCCACTGCACTCCAGCCTGGGTGACAGAGCGAGACTCCATCTCAAAAAAAAAATACATAGTCCAGGTGATGTTACTGATTAAAATGTGTGAGTTTCAGCCAATGGCATCTACTATGTGAAACATATTTGACTGCCCAAAAGGTATTTGTTTTTATCTTTGGCTTAGCATTCAGGTATTTTCTATGACCTGGTTAAGTAAGGTTTCCAAATAGCTAAGTTCCAAATAAGTCAAATTACATGTACGGCTACAGTAACTAGTACTACAAGACACAAGTTAATCTTCTTAACTTCCTGAAAATAATTAATTAATTAATTATTCATTCATTCATTCATTCTAAGGTTCTCGCTCAGTCATCCAGGCTGGAGAGCAGTGGCATGATGATAGCTCGTTCACTATAGCCTTGAACTCCTAGACTCAAGTGATTCACTTGCCTCAGCCTCCCAAGTAGCTAGGACTACAGACATGGATTACCACGCCCAGCTAGTTTTTGTTTTGTTTTGTCTTGTCTTGCTTTTGTAGAGGTAGTCTCAAGATGTTGCCCAGGCTGGTCTTGAACTCCTGGCCTCAAGCAATCCCAAAGTGTTGGAATTACAGGTATGAGCTACCAGGTTCATCCTCTTCCTGAATTCAGATAGAAATATATTCTTTTCAGAGTTTGTGTTTGGGGTTTTTTTTCCCTTTATAAAGTCCTCATATCCATAGTAAAAAGTTCAGTGAGTTCTCATGTATTTGTATTCACCACTCAATTCAGCTCACAGATTTTCAGGATCCCAGAAGGTTCCCTTATACTCTTTTTCAGTCTTTTGTTGCTCCTTCCCCCAACTCCCCCAAGAACCTACAGGTAACTTATCTTCACTTCTGTCATACAGATTAGTTTTACTTTTTAAAAATTAATTCATATAAATAAAATTTATTATATATAAATAAAATTATATATTATGTACTCCTTTGCCTTGCTTCTTATGCTCATCATTGTGTCTCAGATTCATCCACATTGTTGTATACAACTTGATTATTTTGTTGACATGTATTTCATCATATCATGATTTAACCATTCCACTGTTGATGAACATTTGACCATATCCAGTTTTTGTCTATGATAAAGCTGCCATTAATATTCCTGCACAGACTTTTGGTAGATGTCTACACTCTTTTCTCATAGTTATATTCCTAGACATGGAGTTGCTGGTCATAAGGTAGGCACATGTGTAATTTTAGTGAATATGGCTAGGTACAGTGGCTCGTGCCTGTAATCCCTGCACTTCGGGAAGCCGAGGCAGGAGAATCGCTTGCACCCAGGAGTTTGAGATCAGCCTGGGCAACATAGTGAGACCTCGTTTCTATAGCAAATGAAAGAAAAAGAAACTGAACTGGGCACGGTAGCATGCACCTGTAGTCCCAGCTACTCCAGAGGCTGAGGTGGCAGTATTGCTTGAGCCAGGGAGGTCAAGGTTGTGGTGAGCTGAGATCACACCACTGCACTCCAGCCTGGGCAACACAGTGAGACCCTGTCTCTTAAAAAAGAATAGTCAATATAACCAAACAGTTTTCCAAAGTGGTTGCACCTAGTTGGGGAATACAATTAAACCATCTTGGAGAAAGACTGCTTTGTACTTTCAAAGGTCAGGAAAGTACACACAGCTTTTCTCAGAAAATCATTTCATTGTCCGGTGATTAAGCCTAAATATAATTCTTTATTGATTGAATATAGTGGGCACCAATGAGACTCAAATATCTTCAATGTTATGATATTTAAAGAGTTAGACAGAAGTGGCTGGGCACAGTGGCTCATGGCTCATGCCTGTAATCCCAACACTTTGGGAGGCTGAGGCAGGCAGATCATGAGGTCAGGAGTTTGAGACCAGCCTGGCCAATATGGTGAGACCCCATCTCTACTAAAAATACAAAAATTAGTTGGGCATGGTGGTGCATACCTGTAGTCCCACCTACTCGGGAGGCTGAGGCAGAAGAATCGCTTGAACCCAGGAGGCGGAGGTTGCAGTGAGCCGAGATCATGCCACTGCACTCCAGCCTGGGCGACAGAGTGAGACTCCGTCTCAAAAAAAAAAGAAAAAAAAAAACAGTTAGAAGTCTACATCATCTCACTTGTTTCGTGTTGTTTATTATACTGCCGCCTCTTACCAGTTCCTTCCTGTTAGCTGGCATGATCATTAAAAGATCACAAAGCTCACAATGAGGACCACACAAACAACAATCTGAAAATGCTATTTTTATATTTGTTTCAGTTATTTATGCTTGTTATAGTTCATTACATTTTGTGTTTGGGAATTCTTTGTAATTCATTCCTTAAACAAATATATATGTTGAATGCATACTGCCTTGTAATGGAATGAACTAGCTGAACTTTTTATTCTGCTGGTTTTTTGGCAACTTTTACAATTTTTCAGGGTCACTTTCACTTTAGACATTCTTTCCCAAAGTGTAGACCATTTCTACATCTACTAGAATCCTAGAAGTATATAGAAAAGAAGGGACCTCATAAACTACATACTATACCTCCTCATTTTATAGTTCATTTGAATATTAAGTGGGATAGAATAAAAAATACTGCTCAAGCCATAACATTCATTCAAGGACCTCAACTGACATTTTTTAAAGCATTTATTGTATTATCAAATTCATGCTAAGGATTGGGGATAAAAAACAATGCATTCTATATTCCCTCAATGGCCTCCATTTAGTTAGGAAAAACAGACAGGGACACAAATAACTGTTACGATAGTTGGTTTATGCAAAAATATAAAGTACACACAGAATTCAATGGGGACAAAATGGAAACCATAGTCTACCCTATGGGGAATGAGAGAAAGGGAGAGTAAATGAAGAAAGCACTACAGAAAAAAAAAAGTCAATTTTTCTAGGTTTTATAGGAGGAGGGTTTTTTTAGGTTAAGGGGATAGAGTTTGAGGGTAGAAGAAAATCATTACCAGCAAAGAGAACAGCATGGGCAAATATATGAAGACATAAAACAGCATGATCCATTTCAGGTACTGATAAAGAATCCACAGTATGGGGCGAGAAGCAATGGGAGCAACACTGTAGAGGCAGATCAAGGGAGGAATAGTGAGTTTCTTCCTTATTAAAGAATCTGGACTTCATCTTATAAATAATGAGGAGCTACTGAAAAAGTTTAAATAGGCTAGTAATGTGATCATGTTTGTGCTTTTTTAAGAAAGCTCTTTCTGGCAATGAGCAGGAAATTAGATTGGAAAGGGATAAGGATCAAGGTAGGGAGGTGAGCTAGGATACAATCAGAAGTGAAATGATGAGAACCTGAACCAAGAGTGGAGTCAGAGCTGGCTCCAAGACCTATCAAAGACTTCATATATGAAACAACTAACCAGATGGTGAAGAAGTTCTTGGTTGAGTCAACAATCCAGAGAAGTGAGCATGGTATCAGGAGCAGTTCTTGCTTGGGGGCTTTTGTTACCTAGAAGAGGTCCTCAGAAACTGAGCTGTGTCTTTAATAGGCACATGGAGCTAAAGGGATAAAAGTCAGAGACCAGGCTTGACAGGGTTCAAACCCCAGGTGACCAATCCCTGTCCCTTTAGCCCATGTTAGACTGGGACTCTAAAGGGCTACACCCTAGGACTATAGGTTAACCATAAGTAAATGAGATTTGTAAAGAGGCTAGCTTCAAGTCTTCTAGGTAGTTCATCAAAAATCTCCAGTCCCAAAACTAAATTATGTTCTACAGTACTAGAGCCCTTGGTGTTCAGACAGAGCAAAAATTTTATTAAGAGAAATGCATTATCCTAAACCCAAAATGATTTCTATATATAAATTTTCAAATAGGTCCACAGGTCTTTATCTAAACTTTCAGACCAAATGTGTTTCAGAATTCAGAAGACTTCAGATTTTAGAAAGGTAATATGGCACATACACCATAATATTATGTTATACCACCAGCAGAATGTTTGGCGGCACCTGTTATCAGTCTGAAGCAAACTTTAACAACATTCCCACAAAGTAGGATAAGACTAAACAGCTCTGTGTCACTTCACAGCAGGTTTGGCCAACAAATGAGTCACAAAAAATCTTTTAAGTTATTTGAACTTTTTTGATTTCAAAATTGCAGATAAGGGACTATAATTCCGTATAATGTTCAACACACAATCAAAGATAAGGAAGTCCCCAAGGATAAAAGATATCATAAGCACTAACAAGTAAAATCAACAGGCAACAAAAACATATTAACAGAAACATTAACAGAGATATGATGTGTTTGAATTACAAGGCCAGGTCAATATAATTATATGCTTACAATATATAAAACAATAAATCCAAGCTTGAAAGTTTGGCAGAAAACTAAAAATTATAAAGTGTCAAAGTAGATTAGAAAAAGAACTAAATACAAATCCTAGAACTATGAAAAACCATTATATACTGCTAAAGAGAGAGTAAGGTCAGAGGAAACTATCTAGAATAAAGCATGAAAAGACAAAAGCATGAAAAATATAAAAATAGAAGAGTAAAGTGACCTAACAGTCACAGGGAGAAAATTTAACATGCTAAATTGAACTACCAAAAGAAAAGGAGAGAAAGAATGGAGAAGCGGTGTTATTTAAAAAGATAATGACTAATATTTTTCCACATTTGATAAAAGATATCAATCCATAGTTTCAAGAAGCCCAAAGAATTCAAATAGAAATAAATAAAAAGAAATCCAGGAAATGGAGATGAAGTAAGAAAGAGAAAGAAGGCCCCTAAAACAGACGGAAATTAGAAAAACAAAATATAATATACATACATAGTCTAGGAGACTGATCTGTGTATATTTATCAGATAATGATATCTGATTAATAAGAGTCCAAGAAAGAGAGAATGGAAAAATGGATGTTATCATATGAGAGAGAGAGAAAAAGACAGAAAAGGAGCTATAAACAGATGAATTATCCAGAAATGAAATACAAGTCTTTAGACTAAAAGCCAATGAATTAAAAAAGACCCAACCAGAGCACATCATCATGCTATTTCAAAACAATGGGAATAAAGACATGAGCTTAAAACTTCAAAAGAGAGGTGAATATAAAGGTCACCTATATAGGAATGGAAAAAGATGAGAAAACACTGACTACTTGGGAGTTACACTGAATGCCTCTAAAATACTGAAAGCCTGTTACACCAAAATGACGTGCAAGGATTCAGAAATATTGATCCCAATGCACTATTTCTTAGGAAGCTACTTGATAATATGCCTCAGCAAAATGAAAATTAATTCAAGAAAGAGAAAGAAATGAGATCCAGGACAAAAGTATCCAATCCATAAAAGCAGTTATGGGAAGTCTCATGGCTAAGTCACATAGCAAGTCTAGAGAGCAACCAATGGAGACAAAAGATAATGGACACAAAGCTCCAGAATTAACTCCAAAAACAGCAAAATATGTGTGGGGTGGGATAATTTAATATAAAATTATATAAGAGCACTTGATATCATGGCATACTTGAAAAAATGAGAATATGAAAGACAATACAAAAAGACAATTAAAAATTTAAGGAAAAACTGAATAAGATGCACCAGAAAAGAAATATAACCAAAGTACCACACGATCATTTTTTTAAAAACTCTTTTTTCCCTGATTTTATCAGGGGAGCCTGCCCCCAATATTTCAGTGTAGGTTCTTTCTATTTTCCATAAGTGTTGGCCGGCTGAGAAATAAAGAGAAAGAGTACAAAGAGAGGAATTTTACAGCTGGGCCGCCAGGGGTGACATCATATATCGGTAGGACAGTGATGCCCACCTGAGCCTCAAACCAGCAAGTTTTTTATTAAGAGTTTCAAAAGGGAAGGGGGTGTAATAACAGAGAGTAGGTACAAAGATCACATACTTCAAAGGGCAAAAAGCAGAACAAAGATCACATGCTTCTGACAGAACAGGATAAAAGGCAAAAGCAGAACTACTGATAAGGGTCCAACAAAGATCACAGGTCAAAGGGTAAAAGAAGAACTACTGATAAGGGTCTATGTTCAGCAGTGCATGTATTCTCTTGATAAACATCTTAAACAACAGAAAACAGGGTTCGAGAGCAGAGAACTGGTCTAACCACAAATTTACTAGGGTGGAGTTTTTTCCCAACCCTAGTAAGCCTGAGGGTACTGCAGGAGACCAGGGCGTATCTCAGTCCTTATCTCAACTGCATCAGACAGACACTCCCAGAGCGGCTGTTTATAGACCTCCCCCAAGGAATGCATTCCTTTCCCAGGGTATTAATATTAATATTCCTTGCTAGCAAAAGAATTTAGCGATATCTCTCCTACTCGCACATCCATTTATAGACTCTCTGCAAGAAGAAAAATATGGCTGTTTTTGCCCGACCCTGCAGACAGTCAGACCTTACGGTTGTCTTCCTTTGTTCCCTAAAAATTGCTGTTATTCTGTTCTTTTTCAAGGTGCACTGACTTCATATTGTTCAAACACACGTTTTACAATCAATTTGTACAGTTAATACAGTAATCACAGTGGTCCTGAGGTGACGTACATCCTCAGTTTATGAAGATAACAGGATTAAGAGATTAAAGATAGGCATAAGAAATTATAAAAGTATTATTTGGGAACTGAAAAATGTCCATGAAATCTTCACAATTCATGTTCCTCTGCCGCGGCTCCAGCCAGTCCCTCCATTTGGGGTCCCTGACTTCCCACAACATGATTTGACTAAAATGTGTACTACAGCTATATGGGGGATGCTATAGTGGAACTGTGTGGTATAAGAGTTCTAATGTTTTTATCATGAGAGAAAATAAATGGATAACATCTAAAATGAATAAGTTAAAAAGTAGAGGATATTATCATGTTACTTATGTGTGTGGGGGGTGGGGAGAGGACTGTTTTTTATTATAAGCTGTATGATATAAGTTATTAACCATGTGCATTTTTGAGTCTGATAAAACTTGTTTTAATAATAAAAAGGAATCATCCAAAATCCCACCACTCAATATTTTAGCCTATTTTTTTCTAGCATATTTGTCCCTCAGCATCCATGGGGAATCGGTTCCAGGATTCCCTTCAATATCAAAATATGAGGATGCTCAAGTCTTTTACGTAAAATGTTGTAGTATTTGCACATAATCTGTACCCAATTTTAAATCATCTCCAGATTACTTATAATATCTAACACAATATAAATGTTACATCAATAGTTGTTATACTGTATTTTGTATTTGTGTTATTTTTATTGTTATTATCACTTTTTCTAATATCTTCAATCCATGGTTGGTTGAATCCACAGATGTGGGACCTGAGGATACAGAGGACAAACTGTATTTATTTTTTCCCATATGTGTGTGTATATTTCTTTAGATTTAAGGTCAGAATGTTTTTCTTTTCACATAACATCAGTATTTCCAATCATCATTTAAATGCTTTAAAATCATTACTTTTTTTCTTTTTTTTTTTTGAGACAGGGTCTCGCTCTGTCACCCACTGCAGGCTCAAACTCCTGAGCTCAAGCAATCTTCCCGCCTCAGCCTCCCAAGTAGCTTGGACTACAGGTGTGCACCACCATGCCCAGCTAATATTTTTTTTTTTTTATTTTTAGGAGAGACAAGGTCTTGCTATGTAGTCCAGGCTGGTCTCGAACTCCTAAGCTTAAGCAATCCCACTGCCTTGGCCTCCCAAAGTGCTAGGACTACAGGAGTAAGCCACCTCGTCTGGCTGAGATCATTACTTTTAATGTCCGAATTACATTACATTGAGCGGAGTACCATAATTTATTCAGCCATTCCACTATTGACGAACTTTGTTTTAAAGGTTACTCCAAGTTTTTCATTTGTTTGCTTTGTTTTTACTGTTAGAATTAACATTATAAAAAATTTTAATATAGATCTTTGTCAAATCTTTACTTTTCTCAGGTATATTGTTAAAATTACTGGTTCAAGGGACATAAAAAATTTCAGGCTTTCACCAAAGAGTAGTGACTAGGATGGAAAAATTGATAAAGAAGACAGTGATGAACTGTAAAGAAGAAGGACTTTGTAGCCAGGAAGCTTTCTATGTCCAGTATTAGTTCTATTTCTTATTAGCCATGCAACTATATTTTGGCTTGTCACTTAACCTTCTTCCTCATCTAGAAGATGAAAATACTTTTCTCATAGAATTGTTATAAGCATTGATTGAGATAACACAGCAAGTGTCAAGTGTCACACCTATTATCAGTAATCCTTAGCTGAGAGTTTTAACTAGTAGAAAGGCAAAGCTTGACTATACAAGACAGAAAGGATCAGTGTAGCAAGATCTGGTAGTGGATGGGAAGGTGAAAGAAATACTAGAAAGGAATATACTTCAGCCATTTGGTCTCTCAAATGGGATCTTTGTATAAGAACAAAACAGAATGCTACCCCTCTTTCCTGTCTCACTTTCTTCACCCCTATCTTTCCTGAAACTTTCTTCTCAAGATGGCTTTTCTGGGTAGACAGGAGTTCAGAGAGGACAGAGCACATACAGCAAGATAAATACACCAAAAAGAATTCTCTATTTAAGAGAAGGGCAAAGGACTTGAGCTAAGGAAGAAAGTTGAACAGTCAGTGTGTCAGGATAACAATGTCAAGGAAACCAGAGGAAAAAAGAATTTCAAGGAGAGGATGGTCCATAATGTCACACAGAAGTCAATAATGTTGTGGAGTTAAAAGTTGCCATTAGATTTATCAGCTAGGAAATTTGTAACTTCAATAAAATGGTAAGTATGGGTGGCAAGTTCCTATAGGCTAAGAAGTAAGTGGTTGGTGAGGACGTATACATCTAAAGTGATCTAATGTAAGGCAGAAGAGGTGTGAACGTGAGTCTTTTTTTTTTTTTTTTTTTTTTTTTTTTTTTGAGACGGAGTCTCGCTCTGTCGCCCAGGCTGGAGTGCAGTGCTGCGATCTCAGCTCACTGCAAGCTCTGCCTCCCGGGTTCATGCCATTCTCCTGCCTCAGCCTCCCGAGTAGATGGGACTATAGGCACCCACCACCACGCCTGGCTAATTTTTTGTATTCTTTAGTAGAGACGGGGCTTCACCATGTGGGCCAGGATGGTCTCGATCTCCTGACATAGTGATCAGCCCACCTCAGCCTCCCAAATGCTGGGATTACAGGTGTGATCCACCGTGCCCGGCCCATAAGAGTCTTTTTAAAAAATTATTGTTAACAAGGTTGGTGACCCATGACTCTGCTTTTGGCTTTTAATTAAAGCACTCAAGAAAAAGTCACTTTATAAAAATTTCTCTAAGATCTGGTATAGCCTGTTAATTCACACAACTATGTATTTTTCTATAAACAATTTTCTGGGCTGGGCATGGTGCCTCACACCTATAATCACAGCACTTTGGGAGGCTGAGGCAGGCAAATCACCTGAGGTCGGGAGTTCAAGACCAGCCTGGCCAACATGGTGAAACCCAGTCTCTACCAAAAATACAAAAATTAGCTGGGCATGGTAGTGTACGCCTATAATCCCAGATACTCAGGAGGCTGAGGCGCAAGAATTGCTTGAACCTGGGAGGTGAAGGCTGCACTGAGCTGAGATCACGCCACTGTACTCCAGCCTGGGTGACAGAGCAAGACTCCGTCTCACAGTTTATGAATGACAGCAAAGATACTTTGACACCAGATGACATTTTCAGCTAATAATTCTAATAATTCTTTTCTCTTTTTTATGATGGATATATGGTAGATCCTAGTTATGGTCAAGGAATGAATTTGGAAGCCTTTACATGTTCCTCTGATTATGAAATACGATCGTATTTCATTTTCTGGAAGAAAGCACAAGCTAAATCACAATTGAAATTAAGTGGCAAATGATGCACCTTTTAACTTTATAAGCATTTTGTACGTAATTGAAAAAACCCATGAAATAATTTCATACATTGCTTTGATTCTTTCTGTACAGAATATAGGATGGATTTACTCAAATCTTAAAGTCAAGGTGTTTCAGATTTCAATGTTTTGCTTTTTAATTTATGCAAAATTTCAATATTTGGCTTACAAACCATCTTTCAGTTATTTAATTCCATCATCAACATCGGCAAGTAGTTTTGTTTTGGGTATCACTTTAAAAATGTAAAATACTCCAGTTTGTGTAACTGCCTAAGAAGGGTATGGCATACTATGTATCCTTGAGGAACAGGGTCAAACTATCAAAGATACAGAGATGAATAGTGTTAGTATAAGGCTTCACTTAGTGCAGCGTCTGGCTTCCTCTCATGAACCTCCTGGTGTGTATTAACCATCAATATTAACTATCACAAGTCCACCCCTTGTCAACTTGAACCCATATGCATCTCCTGAGATCATAATCTTCAAATAAACACAATAATAAGGTCATAATTATGCCTAACATAATAAAACTATCCTTCGTACAACCAGAGACGCACCAATCCCCAACCCAAACGTTATTACATAAAGTTAACAACACTTAAATGCCAATACAATGAAGATATTTTCTTAATACAAGTGTATAAATGTACAAATATGTTTTTCGCAAAAGGAGAAAATACTCATGACAATTACGGTACTCATTTCTGCAACTGGCCACATGGTCGTAGCTGGTATTGATGACCTTCTTCTACTACTACCAATTCTGTATTCCCTTTGCCTTCAGCAAGCACCTCAGCAGGTCATGGTTTTTTTTCCTGGTGGAGTCACCCAAACCTTCATTCCTGAAGGGTCTAGGCCATTTGTAGTCTTGCCTGGTTTGGGCTGTTGTAGTTTCCCATTGACCTTAATCACAGAGTATGGTAATACTAAGAGAAGCTCCAAGGGATCTCCTGTATTCTAAACATACTCTTCCTTACCTCCACTGTGGAGTAGTAGACTGATTTCATCTTGATAGTCCAGTCAATCACCCCAGCCAACACAGTAACTTCCCTCTTAGCCTGTTAACTTAAAGGTAGGAGGAGCCCAAACTGTCCAGGTGGCAATCTTAACTTCCAGTTTAATGGAATCATTGTTGTGCCTCCTGGTGGCAGTGTTCTTCTCTCTGGTACTAAGACCTCTAGGCCAACAGAACATAATGTTGCAGGAATAGGAAGCAAAAATTGTGCTAGTGGATTACTAGGGGTGATAGTGAATCGTGCCACTTCCATTTCCACCCCTTGATTCCTGGACCTGTGAATTCTGGCTATGCAAGAAACAGTACCATATATTAGATGCCGATTCAGAGCATGCACAGCCTTCTGGAGAACTCTGCCCCAGCCTTGCCAAGTATTCTCACCTACATGGCATTGTAATTGTGACTTCAAAAGGCCATTCTACCGTTCTATCAATCCAGTTGCTTCAGGATGATAAGGAACATGGTAAGACCAGTGAATTCCATGAGCATGAGCCCACTGCCACACATCTTTAGCCATAAAGTGAGTGCCTTGGTCAGAGGCAATGCTGTGTGGAATACCGTGACAGTGGATAAGGCATTCCTTGAGCCCACATATGGTAGTCTTGGCAGAAGCACTATGTGCAGGATAGGCAAGCCCATATCCAGAGTAAGTATCTATTCCAGTGAGGACAAACCTCTGCCCTTTCCATGATAGAAGAGGTCCAATATAATCAACTTGCCACCAGCCAGCTGGCTGATCACCCAGAGGAATGGTGCCATTTTGAGGGCTCAGTTTTGGTCTCTGCTGCTGGCAAATTGGGCATTCAGCAGTGGCCATAGCCAAGTCAGCCTTGGTACGTGGAAGTCCATGTTGCTGAGCCCATGCATAACCTCCACCCCTGCCACCATGACCACTTTGTTCATGGGCCCATTGGGCAATGACACAGGTGGCTGGGGAAACAGGCTGAATGGTGCATACAGAACGAGTCATCCCATCCACTTGATTATTAAAATCCTCCTCTGCCAAGGTCACCCTTTGGTGAGCACTCACATGGGATACAAATACCTTCACAGTTTTTGACCACTCAGAGAGGCCCATCCACATACCTCTTCCCCAGATTTCTTTGTCACCAGTTTTCCAATCATGCTTCTTCCAAGTCCCTGACCATCCAGCCAAACCATTGACTATAGCCCATGACTCAGTATATAATCACACATCTGGCCATTTCTCCTTCCATGCAAAGTGCACAACCAGGTGCGCTGCTTGAAGTTCTGCCCACTGGAAAGATTTTCCTTCACCACTATCCTTCAGGGATGTCCTAGAAAGGGGTTGTAGTACTGCAGCTGTCCACTTTCAGGTGGTGCCTGCATATTGTGCAGAACCATCTGTGAACCAGGCCTTAGTCTTCTCTTCCTCTGTCAGCTGATCATAGGGAACTCCCCATGAGGTCATCAGTGCAGGCTGGGGGAGAGAAGGCAGGGTGGCAGGAGTGAAAACCATGGGCATTTGAGCCACTTCCTCATGTAACTTACTTGTGCCTTCAGGACCTGCTCGAGCCCGATCACATATATACCACTTCCATTTGATGATGGTTGCTGCTGTGCATGACCCACATTACGGCGAGATGGGTCAGAAAGCACCCAGTTCATGATAGGCAGTTCAGGTCACATGGTGACCTGATGACCCATAGTCAAATGTTCACTTTCCACCAAAGCCCAGTAACAGGCCAAGAGCTGTCTCTCAAAAGGAGAAGAGTTACCTGCAGAAGATGGCAGGGCCTTGCTCCAAAATCCTAGAGGCCTCTGCTGTGATTCACCTATGGGGGCCTTCCAAAGGCTCACAAACAGCATCCTTATCTGCCACTGACACCTCAAGCACCATTGCATCTGCTGGGTCATATGGCCCAAGTGGCAGAGCAGCTTGCACAGCAGCCTGGACCTGTTGCAGAGTCTTCTCCTGTTACAGACCCCACTCAAAACTGGCAGCCATTCGGGTCATTCGATAAATGGGCCACAGTAACACACCCAAATGAGGAATGTGTTGCCTCCAAAATCCAAATAGGCCCATTAGGCATTGTGCCTCTTTCTTTGTTGTAGGAGGGGCCAAATGCAGCAACTTATCCTTCACCTTAGAAAGAATATCTCAACAAGCCCCACACCACTGGACCCCTAAAAATTTTACTGAGGTAGAAAGTCCCTGAATTTTAGTCGGATTTATTTCCCATCTTCTGGCATGCAAATGTCTCACCAGTAGGTCCAGTGTGTTTGCTACTTCTCACTCACTGGATCCAATCAGCATAATGTCATCAATGTAATGGACCAGTGTAACATCTTGTGGAAGAGAAAATTGATCAAGGTCTCTCCAAACAAGATTATGAAACAAAGCCAGGGAGTTGATATACTCCTGAGGTAGGACAGTAAAGGTATATTGCTGGCCTTGCCAGCTGAAGGCAAATTGCTTCTAGTGGGCCTTATGGACAGAAATGGAGAAAAAGGCATTTGTCAAATCAATGGCTACACACCAGGTACCAGAAGATGTGCTAATTTGTTAAAGCAATGAAATCACATCTGGTACAGCAGCTGCAACTGGAGTCAGCACTTGGTTAAGCTTACGATAATCTACTGTCGTTCTCCAAGATCCATCTGTCTTCTGCACCAGCCAAACAGGACAGTTGAACAGGGATGTGTTGGGAATCACCACCCCTGTGTCTTTCAAGTCCTTGACAGTGGCACTAATCTCCGCAATCCCTCCAGGGATGTGATATTGTTTTTGATTTATTATTTTTCTAGGTAGAGGCAGCTCTAACGGCTTCCATTTGGCCTTTCACAGCAAAATAGCCCTCGCCCTATCAGTCATGGAGCCAATGTGGGGGTTCTGCAAGCTGCTAAGTATGTCTATGCCAATTACGCATTCTGGCACTGGGGAAATGACCACAGGATGAGTCCAGGGACCCATTGAACCCACTATAAGTTAAACCTGAGCTAAAACTCCATTAATTACCTGACCTCCATAAGCCACTATTTTAACTGGAGGACCATAGTGATGTTTTGGGTTCCCTGGAATCAACGTCAGCTCAGAGCCAGTGTCCAATAGTCCCTGAAATGTATGATCATTTCCCTTTCTCCAATGCACAGCTACTCTGGTAAAAGGCCAGAGGTCTCTTTGGGGAAGCAGGGAGAAAGATTTACAGCATAAATTGTCGGTAGAGGGATCCTTCTTCAGGGGGACCTGGCCTCCCCTTCATTCAAGGGGTTCTGGGTCTGTAAACTAGCTCAAGTCTGGAAATTGAGGAGCCATTATTCTGTTTTCATAATTCGAATTCGTCTTTTGTCCACTTGACCTGGACGTTTTCTGCTTACATAAATTAAAGTAGGAATGCAGTTTCACTTCTAGAAACACCATGATTAATTAGCCAATGGCAGAGCTCTACATGAGTCAAACTATTCTGATTGCTGCTTTGCCTCTGCTGTCCATTATGGTAGCTATGTTTACCTTGCTTTTGACAGTTGAGTGCCGCTACTTGGCCCCTGCCACACTGGAATCCAATCATTCCCACTGCATTTAAATTTTATAGTTGAGCGACTGCAGTTCCCACAGTTAGATCTGGCATACAGAGAAAAGCAGTCCCTATGGAGCTCTTCAAAGATGCAGATGCTGCCCTTACAAATCCATTTCGCAAACCATTGGTCAAGGGTATAGCTTCTGGACTCTTCCAGCTGGGATGAGTAGGTCTAAAGTGACCAATCCACTCCAGTATCACAATATCCCTAAGCCCTTGGATCCCTTCCTCTACATTAAACCAAGGGAGATTAGGCATTTCCAGCTCACTCACAGTGGGCCATCTTTTAATTCACATTTCACCTAACCAAGCAAATGAACTATTAGAACCTTTTTTTACTCCCCAAGCTGCCACATAAATGCAGAATCCCTACTTAGGGGGCCCAAATTAATAAATTCAGCCTGATTCAACTCTACATTCCATCCACCATCATCCCACACCCTTAATATCCATTCCCATGCCTGTTCTCCATATTTCTGCTTATATAAATTAGAGAACTCAGCAATTTTTTTCAAGTGTAGCACACCACCTTGTGGGTCACACTCTGAATCTCACCTCTAGGAGCCTGCCAGGACTTTAGTCTAATTATAGGTCTAGAAGCTAACAGGGTGTTGGGGGTGGGTCCTGGGTGTCTTGCCAGGCACCAGCCTCAGGTGACGCCATCACTGTTGCCTCAAGCAGCATATCTCCTCAAACAACGGTGGAAAGGATGATGGCAGCATGGGTTGGGGAGGGGATGCTGCCACTACTGGGGATGAGGAAGCTGTTTCTTCTGGTAAAAACGGTTCATCAGAGTTTACAAGCTCAGTGTCCCCAGCTTCATCAGGGTCCTCCCACATGTCACCATTCCAAGTTGCAGGGTCCCATTCTTTTGCAGTAAATGCCCTCACTTTAATAGTAGACACCTGGCGAGGCTGTCCATGCACCTTTTGTTGCAGGTCAGTCACTAGCGTAAGAGCTTCTGTCTATTTTCCCACAATTTCAACTCTTTCTCTACAAGAGATAAGACTTTCAATTACGGCAATCTTAACGGATTTGAGGCTCAGTATCTGCTTCTGAAGCCGGGAGTTAGAAGCCCCAAGTTCATTATTTTCTTAAATCACTTGGTCCAGTTAGAAGCAACTAACCAACTTCATTATGGTCTTTGGTTCTCCACATATGGTCAAAGGTATTATGTATAAAGTTGCTAAACTCTTTGCCTCTCACGAGCAGCACATCAGGAACGTCAAACGCATTTATTTTGCATAACTCTCTAAACAGTTCACGCCAAGGACTATCACTGTTCTCCATTTTATTAGAAGTAGCGTCCTTAGCATTTTTGGGTCTATTCATATTAAGCAGCCAACTCCAGAAACCCCAAAACCAACAAAAGAACTCCATCCTTAATATTCTGTTCCTCTAGAACCACTCTTGGTACCAAAATCTGTATTAGTCAGGGTTCTCTAGAGAGAGCTAATAGGACAGATGTATACATAAAGGGGAGTATATTAAGGAGTATTAACTCACACGATCACAAGGTACCACAATAGGCCATCTGCAAGCTGAGGAGCAAGGAAGCTGGTCCAAGTCCCAAAGCTCAAGAACCTGGAGCCCAATGTTCAAAGGCAGGAAGCATCCCGCATGGGAGAAAGATGTAGGGTGGGAGGCTAAGCCAGTCTAATCTCTCCACGATCTTCTGCCTGTTTTTTATTCTGGCCACGCTGGCAGCTGATTAGATGGTGCCCACCCAGATTGAGGTTTGGTCTGCCTCTCCCAGTCCACTGACTCAAAAGTTAATCTCCTTTGGCAACACCCTCACAGATATACCTGGGAACAATACTTTGCATCCTTCAATCCAATTAAGTTGACACTATTAACCATCACATGGTGGTTGTGCCTAAAATTTTTGTCTCCAAAAAAAATCACAGCAGATTGGTTGTCATGAAACATACATATTCACATGTGCACATATTCAATGTTGTATGTACCTGTAGTTCATTGTTGCTACTGTAAAATATATTCCAATTTATGAATTTATCAACATTTAACCAACCTACTGCTAATGAACATCTGACTTATCTCCAATTTTTTGGTATTATGAACAATGTTCCTGTGAACTTTCTTATATATGTCTCTTGGTACACATATTTAAGAATTTCTCGGGGGGTCCGTTCCAAGATGGCCAAATAGGAACAGCTCTGGTCTGCATCTCCCAGCATGATCAACGTAGAAGACAGGTGATTTCTGCATTTCCAACTGAGGTACCTGGTTCATCTCATTGGGACTGGTCGGAAAGTGGGTACAGCTCACGGAGGGCAAGGCATCGCCTCACCCGGGGAAGAGCAAGGTGTCGGGGGATTTCCCTTTCCTAGCCAAGGGAAGCCTTGACAGACTGTACCAGGAAAATCGGGACACTGCCACCTAAACACTGCACTTTTCCAATGGTCTTAGCAAACGGCACACCAGGAAATTATATCCCATGCCTGCCTCAGTGGGTCCCACACCCATGAAACCTTGTTCACTGCTAGTCTCAGATCGAACTGCAGGGCAGCCAGCCTGGCTGGGGGAGGTGTCTGCCATTACTGAGGCTTGAGTAGGTAAATAAAGCGGCCAGGAACCTTGAACTGGGTGGAGCCCACCGCAGCTCAATGAGGACCACTTGCCTCTGTAGACTCCACCTCTGGGGGCAGGGCATAGCTGAACAAAACACAACAAAAACTTCTGCAGACTTAAAAGTTCCTGTCTGACAGCTCTGAAGAGAGCAGTGGTTCTCCCAGCAGTGTTTGAGCTCTGGGAATGGACAGACTGCACCCTCAAGCGGGTGTCTGACCCCCAGGTAGCCTAACTTGGAGACACCTCCCAGTAGGCGCCGACTGACACCTCATACAGCCAGGTGCCCCTCTGAGACAAAGCTCCCAGAGAAAGGATCAGGCAGCAATATTTGCTGTTCTGTAGCCTCCACTGGTGATACCCAGGCAAACACAGTCTGGAGTGGACCTCCAGCAAACTCCAACAGACCTGCAGCTGAAGGACCTGACTGTTAGAAGGAAAACTAACAAACAGAAAGGAATAGCATCAACATCAACAAAAAGGACATCCACACCAAAACCCCATCTGTAGGTCACCATCATCAGAGACCAAAGTTAGATAAAACCACAAAGATGGGGAGAAACCAGAGCAGAAAAGCTGAAAATTCTAAAAACCAGAGTGCCCCTCCAGATGCTGGAGAGGATGTGGAGAAATAGGAATGCTTTTACACTTTTGGTGGGAGTGTAAACTAGTTCAACTATTGCATAAGACAGTGTGGCGATTCCTCAAGGATCTAGAACTGGAAATACCATTTGACCCAGAGATCCCATTACTGCGTATATATATACCCAAAGGATTATAAATCATGCCACTATAAAGACACATGCACATGTATGTTTATTGTGGCACTATTCACAATAGCAAAGACTTGGAACCAACCCAAATGTCCATCAATGATAGACTGGATTAAGAAAATGTGGCACATATACACCATGGAATACTATGCAGCCATAAAAAAGGATGAGTTCATGTCCTCTGTAGCGACATGGATGAAGCTGGAAACCATCATTCTGAGAAAACTATTGCAAGGACAGAAAACCAAACACTGCATGTTCTCACTCATAGGTGGGAAATGAACAATGAGAATACTTGGACACAGGGCAGGGAACATCACACACCGGGGCCTGTCGTTGGGTGGGGGAATGGGGGAAGGATAGCATTAGGAGAAATATCTAATGTAAATGACGAGTTAATGGGTGCAGCAAACCAAAATGGCACATGTATACACATGTGACAAACCTGCACGTTGTGCACATGTACCCTAGAACTTAAAGTATAATAATTTAAAAAAAAGAATTTCTCTAGGATAAACAGGCAGAAATAAAATTGCTGAGCAAGCTATGAGCATGTTTAAACTTTTTTTTTTCAGATGGAGTCTTGCTCTGTTGCCCAGGCTGGGGTGCAGTGGCACAATCTTGGCTCACTACAGCCTCCCTTTCCAAGGTTCAAGCAATTCTCCTGCCTCAGCCTCCCGAGTAGCTGGGGCTACAGGTGCGCACCACCACGCCTGGCTTTTTTTTTTTTTTTTTTTTGAGACAGAGTCTCACTCTGTCACTCATGCTGGAGTGCAATGGCACAATCTCGGCTCACTGCAACCTCTGCCTCCCAGGTTCAAGCAATTCTCCTGCCTGTCTCCTGAGTAGCTAGGATTACAGATGTGCGCCACCAAGCCCAGCGAATTTTTATATTTTTAATAGAGACGAGGTTTCACCATGTTGGTCAGGCTGGTCTCAAACTCCGGACACCATGATCTGCCCGCCTCGGCCTCCCAAAGTTTTGGGATTACAGGCGTGAGCCACCACGCCGGCCACACCTGGCTAATTTTTGTATTTCAGTAGAGACAACGTTTCACGATGTTGGCCAGGCTGGTCTTGAACTCCTGAACTCAAGTCATCTGTCCACCTTGGCTTCCCAAAGTGCTGGGATTACAGGTGTCAGCCACTGTGCCTGGCTAAGCATGTTTAATAGGTAATGTCAAGGTATTTTTCGAAGGGCTTGTACCAATTTACAGTCCCATGAGATAAAAATGAATTCCTATTGCTCCACATGTCCTTCATCACTAATGTCAACATTTTTTAATGTTTAGTCATCAGATGGTATATGAGAGTATTTCTTTGTGGTTTAAAGTTGCATTTTCCTAATTACTAATGAAGTTGAACATCTTTTGTTGTAGTTACTAATAAGCTGTGTTTCCTCTCTTATGAGGTCTCGCTTGAAGTCTTTTACAGTCATCCCTTGGTATCTGTGGAGAACCGGTTTCAGGATCTGCACACCCACATACCAGTATCCAAGGATGCTTAAGTCTCTTATATAAGATGGTGTAGTATTTGCATACAGCCCAGGCACATCCTCCTGTATACTTTAAGTCATCTCTAGATTACTTATAGTACCTAATACAACGTTTTCATGTCACTTCACTGGCATGGATTCAAAGTAGTACTCGGCATGCAGCAAATTCAAGTTTTGATTTCTAGAATTTTCTGGAATTTTTTCCCCTAATATTTTCAATCCATGGTTGGTTGCTTCCAAGGATGAGGAACCCATGGATACAGAAGGCTGACTACATTCATTTTCCATTGATTGGTTTGCCTCTCTCTTAAAAGTTCTTTAGTCTGAATTTTAATCTTTTGTTTTACATGTTGCAAATATCTTCTCACTTTGTACCTTGACTTTTCCCTTTCTTTATAGTATTAGTTGTTTTAAACATGTTTTTAATGAATATGAATGGCCCCTAAACTTGTAAGGCAATATATATTTAGGTATATATAATACAATTAGCAACTATTTATTTATTTATTTTATTATTTTTTTTTGAGACGGAGTCTCGCTCTGTCACCCAGGCTGGAGTGCAGTGGCGCAATCTCGGCTCACTGCAAGCTCTGCCTCCTGGGTTCACGCCATTCTCCTGCCTCAGCCTCTCCGAGTAGCTGGGACTACAGGCGCCCGCCACCACACCCGGCTAATTTTTTTGTATTTTTAGTCGAGACAGGGTTTCACCGTGGTCTCGATCTCCTGACCTCGTGATCCGCCTGCCTCAGCCTCCCAAAGTGCTGGGATTACAAGCGTGAGCCACCACGCCCGGCCTATTTATTTATTTTTTTAAATTAATGAGAAGTACCCCAAGAAGAGGGTAGAACTTTTGAGAATTTAAGATCCTACCTTATTTCTTAAATATAATACCTGTAACATTCTACATCTGTTCTTCTTTCATTTATATTTTCATTTGATAGGATTATATAATATCCTCAAATATTTATGAGATATGAAATTTTTACATGTTTGGTCTTGGGATAGTAGATTTATATCTTTACTAGGATATAGAATCCAAAGATTTTCACAGGTCTCCAGAATAGTATGGGTAATATATATGAATAGTATGGCTAGAAGGATGACTGTCAATAACTCTTATCCTTTTAAGATTATAATAACAGCCCTGAGATAGTAGATTCAGTGTCTTTAATTCAGAGCTCATCACAATTAGCTTATTTTTTAAGTGTCATGCTTTCAATAGATCTATCTAGAAAATGTGTAGTTTGATGAGTAATTTTGTTTAGTTCTGATTTCATAAAAAATGATTCATCTTCCATAGCAGTATTTTTAAGACGAAAAATATCAAGTATGCTAAAGGAAAATAATATCTACCATTTATCAAATACTATATAGTTACATCTTATATTTATTATTTTTAATTCTCACAGCACTCTACGAGGTAGGTTTTATAAATGAAGAAAGTGAAGCTTTTTCTTCACTTACATTCTTATGTACTTCATTCTATTGTGTGGCTTTGGGAGCCACACAATAAGTACCAGAGCAATAGTTATTAAGTGGTACAGCAATATTTAGCAAGAGCAACAATTCAAACACAAGCCTAGTAACTTTTAACCTTACACTAATTCACATTGCAAATTATTGAAAAGATCACTAACAATGAGCTATTCAAATGCAGTTAATTAAATCGGAATATTTAATAAACGCCTACTATGGAAAAAATACTACATTGACTGCTGGCAAATTAGAAGTAATCTAGATTGTATGCTAGAATATAACCTTTAAAATCAGGAAAATATTAAGTCTCACTGATCCCAGCCACACCTGTCTAGTTGACTGCCTTTGAGCAAGTCATTTAATACCTCTTAGCCCCACTTTACTCAAATATAAATGAAACTACAGTGGAAATGCACTGTGTATGTTTATCTGTGCCGAGTGAAATAGAAGCAGGAATTGAATTTGGTTTTAAAGTAAATGAGGAAAGCAAAAATTAGATACATTCAAAATTACCCTTCAAAATTCTTAAATCACTCAAACTACAGTTTCAAAGATAATATCTCTTACTGGATCCTATACAACTATTTTTATTTTTATTTTTCATCATTTGAACATGACAAGCTGAACAGTAAAAATGGTTGGGCATGTTATACCAAAACTATCTACATTTAAAATCATTCTTTGTGTCAGGTGCAGAGTGTTTGGTCATTCATTGGAGGAGCATCTTTTCTTTGCTTGGTGACTGCAGAAGCAGTGCAGCAGTTGGAGAAGTGGCCTAAGACTTCGGCGCCGGGTAAAAGAAGATGGCCCAAACCAAATAGACTGCTAGTAAATCTACTGGTGAGGAAGCTTCCTGCAAACAGCTAGCCACTAAAGCTGCCAGGAAGAGCAGCCCCCCTCTAACGATGGTAAAAACAAAACAAAACAAAACAAAACAAAAAACAAAAACAAAACAACAACAACAAAAATCATAAAAAAGCATCACTACAGGCCCAGGACCTTGGTGCTTGGAGAAATTCATCATTACCGGAAATTGACCAAGCTTCTCCTGTACTTCCAGAGGCAAGTGAGGCATAGTTGGTGGATGTGATGGAAGACACTAGTCTGTGTGCTCTCCATGCTGAGATGCCCAAAGACATCCAGTTGGTTTGCTGGATATGGAGAGAGAGTTTAAGTGAAGGCAGTTTTTATGGAGTTTTGTAGTAAATGCCGTAAAATACTTTAATTCGTGACATTTTTGTAAGAAATGACTTACAATATGCTGCATTTATAAGTCATTCCATATTTCACTCAAATGTGAAAAGTGACTGTTCACAGGCCTCAGTAATGAGATTTTGCTCATGAGTGATACATTGCTAATATACAGAAGGGATGGGTGATAGTTCTTGTTCTCATGATGTATGTTTCTATATGTTAATGAGCTGCTGGGTAGATTTTAAGGCACTAAAATTGACAAATGTGTACAAGTCCTTTGGCAATAAAATTAGTTATGATTTGATCCAAGTGTTTAACGACTGGGCCTCAGTTTGACCATACATCACAGAGATAGAATGTGGGCTTTTTCAAGGGTGAAGATATGTCTTAATCAAGTGTAACTTAAAGCTTCCTAAAACAAAAAAAGTCAGGTTGGTATCTACAAAGTACACCGTGTACATCTGTAATAGCTAGCTATTTCATATATTATATATAGTGTCAACATTTTAAAATTAAATGTTTTATATTCACCAAAAAAAAATTCTTTGTGTCAAGTACTCGTGGTAAATTATGTTTTAAGTTTCATGTATTATGAGGCAATCTAAGTGTTTAGGCACAAGGAAAAAGAGAAAAACTCCGTTCCAAACAGGACATTTAAATCTAGGTAGGGAAATAATATATCAACTACCTGTGCTAGCTGCTGAGAAAGAACAGGGTGAAGGAGGGAAAGAAAGAAAAGGAAGGGAAAGAAAAGAAAAAACTTTTTTTTAAAGAAAGTTTAAAGAATTTCCAAATAGAATTAAGTTTTACAGAGCGTCATGTCATAAAATCATGTCCTCAGTTTTTCAAAAGTGCTGATTTAATTTTTATTATTTTCAATATAAAAATTCATTATATTGTGAACAAAAGTAATTTATTTTACTGTTGTAAGGCTTTCCCAACAAATAATTTTCCAATAAGAAAAAGGGGGGTTGGGGCAGAAAAGAAAGTTTGTTATTTATTGTGGTCTTTAACATTCAATAACCTGACTTGCGTTTATCCTATGAACCATATTTAAAGAGCATTATGCTGCTAGGAGATAGAGATAAAATACACCAGAAGATTATCAGTCAATGTTTGTGAAGGAAAATCAACAGATGTAATTGTCACATGAATCCACACTGATTTATTTGTCATGGCAGAACAACCTGAAAATTTTGGGATGAGTTCCCTCAAACGTGATCTAGATTTAAATATATTTTTTTCACTGCTTCCTGTTTGGCTATGTAAAAATTTGACCCTACTAAGAGCCTTTGTTTTTTTTAAAAAATAATTTCCCTGATTCTCTAATTGTGACTCAGTCTGGCTGTCTCTATCTGCCTTCTGCCAGGGATCGGCTTCTCTGTGGGAACTGGAAATGTGCACATACCCAAGAAGTAATGCAAGATCTCACTTTCCCCAGGGGCAGTGCCAACACCCTAGGAATTCAGACTTCTGTACTTCCTTCCCCTAAACCAGTGCCTTGGAGACAGAATGCAAAGGAAATAGCTGACCAGACTCAGAGGAGGAAGTACTGCAAGAAATATATTCATTTGCCTGCTTAGATACAGATCAAAAACTGAAGAAGACTGTAGGCTGCTAAATTCCTTAACATCTTCTTCCCTTTTAGACTCGTTTCTACCTTTAGAAGCTAAACGTGTCCATTTATTGAGAAGTTGATGAAGCTAGTTCAATATATGCACGTGTGTGTGTGTATATACACACATACACTAATGGTTTTATTGTTTAAAGAAAATAAATCTACTTCATATTTATATAGATGTGTCATCTACAACAGCTGTCCTAAGCATATCCATAGATTGCCTCAGAAGAAACACAGATTTGAAAAGCACTCTATATTTGAAGACTTTTAATTTTAAAATAATTTATTCATATTTTTAAAAGTTCTTCTTCGTTCATGCGCTATTGCACTTCTACCTAATGCATTTTTTTGTCTTTTAGTTAATTTCATGTATTTCTCTTTGTATTCTCCAAGGTGCCTAACAGAGTAGATAATAGACTGTCATCAAATATTTACTGAAATAAAAGTAGTATGACAAGATACCAAATATTAACAGTTGGAGGGGCAGGGAAAAGAAAAAAGATAGCACAGAGTACCATGAAACTCTGGGGGCATTAGTTTTCAACTCCCTTTCCCATCCCCACCTCCTACCCCCTCACTGTTAAAAATTATTTAAATCAGCATTGCTAGCAAGTTCTCTCAAGGGGTCTTGAGTTTTTATTTAGGTCCATATGCTCCTTCACCTCCATAGTCTGTGTTATACAATTATGAAATGTATGCATGTGTTCAGTTGTCTATCAAGGGTTATTTTTAAAATAATTAGATTCACATAAGTCTAACTTTTGAGACTGAGAAACTGTCTTTTCTTTCTGCAAAATGAAGTTTTCCTTTATCCAGTGTGTGTTGTTATTAAAGCCTCAGGATTTTGCTACAATTCATTCGTCTTTTATTTCATTCATTAAATAGACATTTACTTATTGTCTGTGTGCCACAAACCTTTCTAGGTCTTAAGGACTATTTTTACATTTTCTTTAAATGAAATAAATGAATTGATATCACAGTTGCTATATTAGAGGCCCTTTGGGGATACAGCAAGAGTATAGGCTAGGAATTACCCAAGTCAGCTTGGGAAAGTCAAGGAAAGCTTTAAAGACAAGACAGCATTTGAGAGTAAGCAGAAATCTGTACTGAGCAAAAGCTAACGTGTAAACGGCAGAAAAAGAAATTTCATTTCATATAATTTCTACTGAAATTTGTGCAACCCAAAGTTTGGTTCACAGGCTTCTGATGATCCAGAAACTGTTACCAGGCTATGTCAAGATGGATACAAAAATAGAGGATAAGTATTTAGAAAGCTTCATTGCAATTTGACAGTAATATGTCTGTTGAATCTAAGTTTTAAAATTATGGCTTGTTTTTGTATGTTTTGTTTTCATTTATCTATTCATTTATATTATATTTAACAAAATTATTGGCTCACAACATACTGAAATTTTTTAAAAGCACGTACAGTTTGAGAAGTGCTATTATTAACTGCATCTAATTCTGCCTGTAACGCTAAAGTGTTCCCACTTTTAAGCTCCTTTTGAGTTCTAGAGTGTATGCTAAGAGGTTTTCCAATGACTTCAGGAAGAACCTTATATCATTTGGATGATTTTAATTAAGGATCATGCTAACAATTCAGCTAGGCTGACCAAAAGCATCCTAAGTATCTCAGTGGAGTGAGCAGTAGCTGGTTTACATTCTGTGGCACATATTATCAAAAGAAAAAGCAATTAGATGGTGATAGAATACTATTCTATTTAATTCTCCTAATACCTGAAGCCATTAATCCTTACTATTCTTTTGAGAGACAAGCCTTACATCTCTTTGGTATCATCTTTATTTAAAGAACTCAAGTGAATTGTTATAAAAATAAGAGTTTAATTCACATACAAATTCAACTAAGGACAGGTCTTTACCACCTAAAAACCTATGCTCTAAAATGGACAACTCACAGTGACTGTTTATTCCGGCTATATATAGGAGATTTTTTTTTTTTGAAAACTATGAAATTACAACAAAGTTTAATATGCATAAGATCATGCATATGAGAAGCATACCAATTTGGAAATTAAACCCTGAAGTCAGAATCTTTCACAAAAATCATTAGATCATGGACTCCTTGTTCTTTACTTTGCACGTAGTTTATTCTAGCTAGATAGATTCCTTCCTGTCAATCTTACAGTAGCAGCTTTCTTTTTAGATTTCAATGAATCAGGACACCAATACAATTCATAAAACATCAAAAGATTTGCTAGGAATTACGAAACAAAAATTAGAACTTAATGAACATATTCAGGTAATCTCAGAAGTGTAAAACCACATACAAATATTTTAGATACCACCCTGTGTGTAAGGCCTTACACATTTTGTTACCTCTTTTCCTCTAACTGTTCAGAGTATTCTTTTGGTTTTATAAAATTAAGTACCTTCAGTTCTCTTAGTGCCTATTTTTGAGATATTGGAAAATATAGACATATACGTAAGAAAACCAAGTAGTCAGCCAACAGTGAGATGAAAAAGAAAATAAACAAGCTAGACTCACTTCTTTGAGATCCCTCCTTCAAGGAAAAAGAAATACACAGTATATACCTGTTTCTCAAACTCATTTTAGACCAGATAATTCTTTCTGTGGAAGGTGGGGTAGGGGGCTGAAGGAAAGCTGTCCTGTGAACTCTAGGATGTTTATTTAGCAGCATCCCTGGCATCTACCCACTAGATGTCAGTAGCACACCCTTGCCCCCTTGACATGACACTACTCAACATGCCCCCAGTTGAGAACCACTGGTTCACAGCACAAAGCAGTAGTTTCAATTTTGTTTTCCCAACATGTACCATCAGTTTAAAAAAAAAATCGGACATGCATCTCTATCTAGGTGTATTTATAAATTACATTCGTGGACTGCTGTAAATATACACTGCAAAAGATAGAAACATAAATTTAAACACAATGAGATAAAACATGTAAATAGATGTGCTAATACTTTTTTTTTTTTTTTTTTTGAGATGGAGTCTCGCTCTTTCGCCCAGGCTGGAGTGCAGTGGCGCTATCTCGGCTCACTGCAAGCTCCGCCTCCTGAGTTCACGCCATTCTCCTGCCTCAGCCTCTCGAGTAGCTGGGACTACAGGCGCACACCACCATGCCTGGCTAATTTTTCATATTTTTAGTAGAGACGGGGTTTCACCGTGTCAGCCAGGATGGTCTCCATCTCCTGACCTCGTGATCTGCCCGCCTCGCTATTACTTTTATCCTGAACCCCCGAGGATTATCTTTGTACTCCCAGGGATGTATACACCATACTTTTGAGACAACTGGTATAGATTATTTTCAGATTTGATTATTTTATTGGCTCAGTTACTGTTATTTACAGTGAGACTTTGAGGTCATCGGGTTGTGTAGAACATATTCGTGCCATTTATAAACTAGATATAATCACTCCAATATACAATGTAACAGAAATGCTGTGGCCTTTACTGAAAAGTGAAATAACTCTAAAGCTTCAGAAAAATGTATTCGTTAAATTTTTGGTTCTACAGAAAAGTATACTCATAAGACCAATGACTCAGGATGAATTCTCTGGTTTACTTTGGTCTTTCTTTCTCCTGTATCTGGTACTTGTATTCAAAAAAGGATAGACAGATGTCAGCATTTCTACCACACAGTCCTACAACCCTATTTACAAATGGACCCCACTAATGTAGCAAGAATTGGTTATTATATCCTCACATGACAATCAATTTTTATTTAACAAAATTTGTGGAATACATAACAAGGAATATAAGAACTGTAATTATGGCTATTGCTGAAGGTCTCTTATTTTATGCCATAATGATTAGCCATAAAATAGTAGTTTGGGAGAATATTATCAGTCATTCATGTAGTAACTCATGGTTGATAATGATGCAGCTGGTATTCATGTCATCACTCCAGATTTACACAGGTAACATAAATCAACATTTGAAGCGAACCACAATAATTGCTATGGTTATTTGCCTTTATCTTGAATGCTTCTAACTACCATATGGGTCTCAATTTTATAACTGGCACCAGTGAATATGGCTCTATATTAAGCGAACTCAGTGGTCCCATCAGAGAAATAGTATTCATAGCTTTTTAGAGGGTATAAAATTTAGAAATTAGGTACTTTTAGTGACTCCTGTGGTTCATCACCCTCAAGCAAAACAATTTAAGCTAATATACATATATCTGTAAATAATGAAAAGTATAATTTGCCTTCTAAATAGTAACACTCATTCAATAAATGTTGAATTAGGATCACAGAATGTAGGCTTAAGAATCACAGAATCCGAATGTAAGCTTAAGAATTTTACTACTTCTAAGTTTTATCTGAACATGCTTTTGAGAGGAAATACTTTAAATAATCTGCAAAGTAAAACTACTTTAGTGGCAGACTTTTTGGTGATGTAATTAATATTGTGCTAAAAATGAAACTGCCATCATCCATTTCCTACTATGACCAAGTGACTGATACTGAACTTGCCCTCCTATAAACACCTAGAAAACCAGACAAAATATATGAAACAACTTTTTTTCAGATACTAGACAACAGAGAGCACAGGACTGTGATCCCTAAGAAAAGGAAAACCTATCAATAAATCCTATAATAATCCCAGATTTTAAGCATGAGTCATGTTTTGAAAACTGGTACAAGGAGAGGGAACATAGACAGAATACAATGGCCTCAATGAATTTGAGGAAACAGGAATGGGAGTTTAGGGAGACTGCGACTGGTAGAATTTTCAGGGTAGAATACCAAAGAAAAGGGAGTTACAAAGAGAAAATGATCCAGAAATGTACAGAAATCTCCTTGAGTTATTGGTTGAATAATAAAGTGCATGTAAGTAGGATTAAACTTCATGACTGAAGGCAAAGAAAACTGCTAGGGAGATATAA
Source organism: Hylobates moloch (assembly GCF_009828535.3). Classification (NCBI taxonomy): domain Eukaryota; kingdom Metazoa; phylum Chordata; class Mammalia; order Primates; family Hylobatidae; genus Hylobates; species Hylobates moloch. The sequence continues at coordinate 55,657,973 of NW_026652283.1, forward strand.
GCTGAAAAGTTCCACAACTTACTCGGGGGTGGAGGTCATTTGGGATCCTTCAAGTCAAAGAGGAAGAGACTTTGTTGAATACCCAGAGCATTGTATAGCTATCTTCCAAAAGGTTACACATTGGTATTAATAGTAAGAGTAAATTAGCCCTAGAAAAAAAAGCATACTTTGGGGCCAGGTGCTGTGGCTCACACCTGTAATTCTAGTGCCTTGAGAGGCCAAGGTGGAAGGACTACTTGAGGCCAAGAGTTCAAGGTTACAGTGAAGCTATGACCATACTTCTGCAGGGTGAGACTCTGTCTCTTAGAAAAAGAAAAGTAAAAAGGGTACTTTAGATCCACCCTAATAAAGCTTTCAATCAAGCCTCAAAACTAGCAAGCTGATTCTCAAGAAGTTTAAACCCAGTCATAATTAAAGAAAGACAACAAAAATCAAACTATCAACAATGTAAAAATTGTTATGCAAGTAACAGTTTTTCTGGTTGTGGTTCACCTTTTGTGAACTTTTTTTCAGATACTAGACAACAGAGAGCACAGGACTGGTTCACCTTTTGTGAACCTCAACCAGAAAAAAGAAAATCAGTCAGTAGGTACAATACCTACTGAAATGACAGACATGATAGAATTAGGAAAGACTATAAAACAGCTATTATAAACACATTCAATGTGCTAACAAGGACAGAAGTGAAAGATGTTTTTTAAAGGACCAAACAGAAGTTCCAGAATTAAAAAATACAGTATCTAACATGAAAAATTTACTTGATGAATAGAACAGTAGATTAAATACCACAAAGAAAATATTAGCGAACAATAAGATATAGCAATCTAAAATACATCAATTGAAAAATAGAGTGGGGGAAAAAGGGCTGAAAACAGTGGCCAGTGGCCTACGGAGGTTATCAAGTAATCCCTGGTGAAAAAAATAGAAAGGGAGGAGAAACAAATACGGTTGAAGAAATAAGCCGGGTGCAGTGGATCACACCTATAATCCCAGCACTTGGGGAGGCCGAGGCAGGATTGCTTTAGGCCAGGAGTTCGAGACCAACCTGGGCAACACAGAGACCCTTGTCTCCACAAAAAAATAAAAATGAAAAATTGGTAAGGCATGGTGGCACATGCTTGTAGTCCTAACTACTCAGGAAGTTGAGGCGGGAGGATCACTTGAGCCCAGGAGTTGGAGGCTGAAGTGAGCTATGATTGTACCACTGTCGTCTAGCATGGGCGACACAGAGAGACCCTGCCTGCCCAACCACCCAAAAAAAGAAAGAAAAAAGAAAAAGGAAGAAAGAAGGCTGAAATGTTTTTGAAATTTGAACGAAAAATCCATAAAACCAACAACAAATCCCATGCAGGATAAAACCAAGAAAACCACACCAAGACACATAATAGTTAAATTGCTGAAAACTGGTTATAAAGAAACAAAATAATAATAACAGCCAGAGGAGGATAACTATTACATGCAGGGGAACAAATAGGAGAATGACTGCTGATTACTACTCATCGGAAAGAATCAAGCCTCAAGATGATGGAACATGACTTTAAAAGTACAGAAAGAAAAGAAATGAAATTCTATAATTAGTAAAACATACCATACCCTTCAAAAATGAAGGCAAAATACTTTTTTAAAAAGCTGAGTGAATTCACTTCCAACAGACCTTATTTAAGCCTAATGTAAGCAGAAGTAAAAAATAACAGAGTAGAAATCAATGGAAATGAAAACGGAGAATCAACAGAGAAAAATAAAACCAGAAGCTGGTTCTTTGAATAGATCAACAAAATAGATAAATCTCTACCCAGTATAAGAAAACAAAAAGGAGAGAAGATAAATTGTCAGTATCAGAAAAAAAAAAAAAAAAAAGAGAAAAGTCATCACTACTGATCACATGGACGTTACGAGGACAATAAATATTACAAACAACACTTTATCCATAAATTTGATAACTTAAATGAAAAATTCCTTAAAAGATGTAATTTACCAAAATTCACACAAAAAGAAATAGGTAACTTTAATAGCTCTATATTTATTAATGATATTGAATAAATAATAAACTTTCAAAAAACAAAGTACCAGGTCCAGACAGTTTCAATGGTAAATTCTACCGAACATCTAAGGAACAAGCAATAACAATTCTCCAAAATCTCTTCCAGAAAACAGAAGTAGATGGAACACCCCTAATTCAATCTATGAAGCCAGCATTACCCTAATACCAAAACCAGAGAGAGACATTACAAGAAAGGAAAACAATAGAACAATATCTCTCATAAACATGAATATAAAGACTCTCAACATTAGCAAATCATATCCAACATTTTATAAAAAGAATTATATAACATAACCAAGTGAGATTCTAGGTATGCAAGGCTGGTTCAACAGTTCAAATCAATAAATGTAATCCACCATATAAACAGGATAAAGAAGAAAAATCATATAATCATATCAACTGAAGACCAAAAAGGGAGCCGGAAAAAAATCCAGCACCCATTCATGATTTAACCCCCTCACTCCCCAACATGAGTTCATCTGTGTTAACAAACCTTCTTATATATCCCCAAGCCAAAAAAAAATTTTTTTAAAATCTTCTCCGCAAATTTCCTCAACTTTGTAAAAAACATCTACAAAAAACCTATAACTAACATACTTAATGATGAGAGACTGGCCACTTTCTCTCTAAGATGGATAACAAGACAAAGATGTTACCCATCTCTCACCATTCCTCTTCAGCATCCTACCGCAAGTCCTAACTAGAGCAATAGTTAGGAAAAGAAGAAATAAACCTGCCTTTATTTGCAAATGACATGACTGTAGAAAAAAAAATGTAAAGAATCTACTAAAAACCTCTCGGAACCAATAAGCAGTTATAGCAAGGTCACAGAATACAAGGTTAATAAGCCAAAGTCTATTGATTTCCTTTATGCCAGCAACAAACAACTACAATCTGAAAATTAAGAAATAAAAATAAAAATAAAACCATTTACAATGGCATCCCCACACATACAACAAAAAGAGACGAGAAAAGAAATACTTCAGTATAAACCTAACAAAATATGTACAGAATCTGTATGCAAAAGCTATGGAACATCGATGAAAGAAACCAAAGAAGATCTAAATAAGAGAAATTCTAAATTCATGGATTGGAAGACTCAATTTTGAAAAGATGCCAATTCTTCCCTACTTGTTCTATATATTCAACACAATCTCAATGAAATTTCCAGCAAGTTGTTTTGTGGATAACAAACTATCCCTAAAGTTTATATGAAATAGGAAAAGACCTAGAATAACCAACACAATACTGAAAAAGAACAAAGTGGAAGGATCACACTGTAGTAGATCTTAAGACCTACTACAAAGCTATAGTAATCAAGAGAGCATAGTATCTACAAAGAACAGAAAAAGCAATGAAACAGAATAGAGAGACTGGAAAAAGACACATATTTATATAGTTAATTGGTTTTTGACAAAAGGAAACAAGTAATTCAATGGAGAAAGAATAGTATTTCAACAAATAATGCTGAAACATTGGATGCCTGTATGTAAAACTATGAACCTAAACACAAACCTAACATCTTTCACAAAAATAAACTAAAAATGGGACATAGATCTAAATGTAAATAAACTAAAAATGGAACATAGATCTAAATGTAAAATGTAAAAGTATAAAACTTACTTAAAAAAAAAAACAGGAAAAATTCTATGTGACCTGGATTTTGATGAGTTTTTGGATGTAACACCAAAAGTATACTGAATGAAAAAATTAATTTGCAGGATTTAATTAAAATTAAATTCTTTGCAAAACACACTGGTAAGAGAGTCAAAAGACAAGATATAAACTGGAAGAAAATATCTGCAAAACACATATCTGACAAAGGACTTGTATCCAAAATATACAAAGACTCTATAAAGTTCACCAACATAAAAACAGATAACTCAACTTTTAAAATGGGCAAAAGGTCTGAATGGGCAGCTTACCAAAGAAAATACACAGATAGCAAATATGCATACAAAAAATGATCAACATCATCTGTCATTAGGGGAATGCAACAGTGAGATTTGTTGTTTTAACACTACATACCTATTAGAATGGCTAAAATCCAAAATACTAACCAACTGCTGGTGAGGATACAGAGCAACAGGAACTCTCATTCATTGCTGGTAAGAATGCAAAATGGTATATTTTGGAGTACAGTTTGGCAATTTCAGAAGAAGTTAAACGCAGTCTTACTATATAATCCAGCAATCACGCTCCTAGGTATTTACACAAATGTCTGAAAACTTATGTCCACATATAAACCCACACATGGATGTATTTTATACCAACTTTATTCATAATCACCAAAAACTAGAAGCAACAAAAATGTCCCTCAATAGGTACATAAATACTATTCAGTGATGCAAAGGAGTGAGACATTAAGCCACACAAAGACATGGATGAACCCTAAAGGCATATTACTACATGAAAGAAGTCAGTTTCAGAAGTCTACATACTCTATGATTTTAACAACATGATATTCTGGAAAAGGCAAAACTGGAGAGATGGTAAACATGTAAGTTGGCTGCCAAAAGAAGGGAGTGGGTCGGGGGTACTGAACAGGTAAAGTACAGGATATTCTTTGGGATATTCTTGGCAGTGGAACTATTCCCTATGATACAGTAATCATGGATATATGACACTATATATTTGTTACAACCCATAGAACTTTGCAGCACAAAGTGTGAATCTTTTTTATTTTATTATTATACTTTAGGTTTTAGGGTACATGTGCACAATGTGCAGGTTTGTTACATATGTATCCATGTGCCATGTTGGTTTGCTGCACCCATTAACTCGTCATTTAGCATTAGGTATTATCTCCTAATGCTGTCCCTCCCCCCTCCCCCTACCCCACAACAGTCCCCGGAGTGTGATGTTCCCCTTCCTGTGTCCATGAGTTCTCATTGTTCAATTCCCACCTATGAGTGAGAAGATGCGGTGTTTGTGAATCTTAAAGGATACAAATTTAAGATAAATTCTTTAGGAGGTCTGGGAATCTCAGGATTGAATGCAGAATGTGACAAAACAATCTATTTGTAATACAAATGTGTGAAACAATCTTACTGAAGATGGTAGGTGGGAAAGGGTGCTGTCCTAAGTAACCCTGGAAACCAGTGAAGTCTGTAAAACTAAACATGAAAGACATTATATGTAAGCACTATACTCTAGTTCAGGGGTCCCTAACCAGTACCAGTCCATGGCCTGTTAGGGCCTGTTAGCAACTGGGCCACACAGCAGGAGGTGAGTGGTGGATGAGTGAGCATTACTGCCTGAGCTCCACCTCCTGTCAGATCAGTGGTGGCATTCAATTCTCATGCATTGCAAACCCCATTGTGAACTGCTCATGCGAAGGTTCTAGGCTGCACACCCCTTACAAGAATCTAACGCCTGACGATCTGAGGTAGAACAGTTTGATCCCAAAACCATTTCCCCCACACCTACCCACCCCCACACCCGAGTCCATGGAAAAATTGTCTTCCACAAAACAAAAAGGTTGGGGACTGCTGCTCTAGTTGATGAAGCTGTTTCCCAGAGGGATATGGATTAACAATTCTGGAAACCACTATACATGTATAGTGGAACTGTATACATGTATTGGAACTGAAAAAATAAGTAAATGAGTGGGAGTCCAGGTTCCGAATTGTTGGGGTGGGAGTTTACAGATATGCCAGGGGAGAAGGGTAGAACGATCCATATAGTAATGGGTTAGAGTCAGAAACATTAATATGAACTTACATTTAGCTTATATAGATACAGGTGGTCACATACAGAAATGCTTATCAATATGTGTGTATACACGAATCAGTATAAACACATTTAATTTCTTGCTCTGTCGGCAGAGAGGACCTAGAAGCAACGATGCCCCAGTACAAACAAACATACCTAGTGCCTAGATCATGACTTCTAATATTATTCTCCAATAAAAGGAACCAGGGCTTTTTGAGAAATGGCTCATTATAGGACTGGAACAGGAAACATGTAAGATGGGCCTGGAGCATCTTGTAGTGCCAAAAAGTAAGGATATATTCAAACAAAAGTACAATGATGGGGTCAAGGATCCAACTAAAAGAGTATCCGATGGCTAAAGCTAGAACAATTTCAGCAATAGAATATATAAAGAACTATTGGATAGTAATGCAAAGTATGAATAAACATCCATGAGTCTAGTGATATAAACAAATAAATAAATAGGGGTAGGAGGGTGGACAAATCTGTGCAGAACAATTTCAAGTAATTTGTGTAGATACTCTACCCTCAAGGAGGTGGAACATAACACATCACTCCTTAAGTGTGCTGAGCACAGTGACTTCCAAAGAATACAGAATGGAAATAAGGGGAAAAAAAGTAACTTTACAGCAGAGAAACCTAGCAAACACTAGCTCAACAAGGTGATCAACATTAACAATGTTAAGTCATGTTGATAGTGTGTACCCTTGACATGACGTAATGAAAATGGCACTTTACCTCTGTGTCTCCCTCTAAATAAAAACCTTAAACTGAGTCTAACTATGATTAAAAAAAAAAAAACTGCAAATCCCAGTTGAGGCACTTTCACAAAACCTTATCAATACTCCTCAAAACTGTCAACGTTATAAAAAATAAAGAACGTCTGAGAGACTGTCACAGCCAAGATGGATCAGATCTCAGAAGATATGACAACCAAAGTTAATGTGGTATCCTAGATGGCATCCTGAAACAGAAAAAGAATGTTAGGTAAAAATAATCTAAATCAACCACGGTGAAACCCCGTCTCTACTAAAAATACAAAAAATTAGCCAGGCGCGGTGGCAGGTGCCTATAGTCCCAGCTACTCGGCAGGCTGAGGCAGGAGAATGGTGTGAACCTGGGAGGCAGAGCTTGCAGTGAGCTGAGATCGTGCCACTGCACTCCAGCCTGGGTGACAGAGTGAGACTCTGTCTCAAAAAAAAAAAAAAAATCTGAATCAAGTAGGAACTTTATTTAATAATAATTGTTAATATTGTTTCATTAAGTGTGATGAATGTACCATATTAATAAGGATGTTAATATAAGTATAGGGACATTGGGTGTGAAGCATATGGGAACTCTCTGTACTATCTTGGTGATTTTTCTATAAATCAAAAACTATTCTATCATTACTATTTATTTTTAAATATCCTGAAAACATTAGTAACACAAAAAGCTGGTTCTTTGAAAAGACTAATAAAACTGAAAAATCTTTAGCCAGATTAATCAAGGAAAAAAGAGACAAGCTACAAAGTATCAATATCATAAATGAAATGAGGACATTACTACAGATTCCATAAACACTAAAAGGATAAGAAAATGTTATGAATAGCATTATGTCATTAGGTCGAACAACTTAGAAGAAATGTGTATCTGTTTCTTATGTGATATGAAACCTGAGAAGCAGAATTAAATTTCAGTGGTTTCTTCTCCCCAGCTTCAATTATGTCTTTGGCTATTTGTATACAGAATAAATTGTGGGGTTTTTCTAAAAATAAAGTAACTTTTCAGGATTATTATAGTATTTTGTGCATAAAAATTCTAGATACTATTAGCTGAGAGGCTAACTAAAAATTGTGGTTAGAGTAGCAACAATGTCTTTTCTTCCTTCTCAGAATCTTGTGTGTGTGTGTGTGTGTGCACGTGTGTGTGTGTGTGTGTGTGTGTGACAGAGTCTCGCTCCATCGCCCAGGCTTGAATGCAGTGCTGTGATCTCAGCTCACTGAAACCTCCACCTTCCAGGCTCAAGCGATTCTCTCACCTCAGCCTCCCGAGAAGCTGGTACCATAGGCGCACCATCATGCTAGGCTACTCTTTGTGGGTTTGTTTTTTTTTTTGGTAGAGATGAGGTTTCACCATGTTGCCCAGGCTGGTTTTGAATTCCTGGACTCAAGCGATGCATCCACCTGCCTTGGCGTCTCAAAGTGCAGGTATAACAGGAATGAGCCACCATGCCCAGCCTCTTAGTATCATATTTTAGTACCAGATTAATTTTGCAAGAATGGTAAAGGGAAAGAATTATTTCTAAAATTAATAATGTATTGTCTTCCCTGTGTGTCCTGCTACTTAGCTCAACTGTGACTATATGCCTATGAAAGAAGCTAAGTATCATTAAGATAACTCAAAACATTTCAGTAAAATACATGACCTTTATGTGACTGGTTATAAACATATGGAAAGACTTTTTAATCTGAAACCTTATGTATCTCAAAGCTACATACAACGACAGGATTATACTGCAGATTAGTGAATCCAGATTAATAAGTATTTCATAACCAAACTCTAAAAAATTCCAGTGAACGATCTTTCATTCCAGATGTCCTCTGGAACCAGCTTCCTCTCCCCTTGTTATTTATAACAACAAGAAATTTTGTAAACGTTGAATGTACAATGGCATATTTGGCTTTTTTACCCTCAGAAAATTATGGTTATTTTCTATTTCATACGAATAAGAGATTGTTACTTATTATCTAGATTAGCTACTTTGTTGGGCTGCTTTGTGTGTAGCAGTGTGGTCATTAGTTGAAGTTGTATGAATGAGGGTGATAAGAATAGATCATCAGTTGCAGGAAGCTTGTCAAAACACAATTCCCCTTAAGATGTGGTAGCCATTACTATCATTTCTATATACTAGGTGTCCTCTTGAAAGTGACAAAAACACAGCCGACTGCTGCCATCTTGATAAAACTTGTGTTATCACTTTATAAGACTTGTTTTTCTTCTTCCACCTCCAAACGATCTACATCAGTTGCTCTCAATCTTCAATCTTAAAGCTCCTTTCTTCCTCCCCCGACTTTGCTCACTACTTGTCCTCTCTCCTTTCTCTTACCCTCTTTGTCTCTTCTAGCTCTTTCTTTCCTTCTCAAGTTGAAGAGGTGGACTCTTCGCTACTCTTTTATCCAGTAAAGAAAAGGAGTATTGCGGAAAAAGCACAGTCTTTAGAATTAGACTGACACAAGTGTGAATGTTGGCATTATCAAAGAAAAGTTACTTCATTTTTATGTGCCTCAGTCAGTGGTGTTTCAGAACCAGATCACACTGGCTGGAGAACCAACTGTGCTCATCTCTTCTTCCCAAATCCCCTTCACTGACTTCAGGCTGGTAGCTTGAAATCAGCCATAATAGGAGTATTTACACCACAGAAATCGACAAACACTACAAATCAGAACTTTCACCCCAAAGAACTAGTTTTTAAAACATTCACCAACACATCATCAGCTTCAGTTTCCACCTCTTTCAAACAGGGCTAATAACACCAACCCTGAAAATATGTTGTAAGGACTTCAAATAATATCAGTAAAACACCTAGCAAAATTCTAGTGACATAAAAGGCACTTAGTATGTGGTATATAGCAAAAAGTTATGGTACTATAAATGAAGTCTGGCTATATGGAAGTAGAGCATAAATAATAAGTAATGCAGTCATTCATGTAAAAGTATAATAAAGCAGTTGAACTTTAGTAGAGGTGCCAGGTCCTTTAGGATTTTTAAATGGAAAGAATTAATACAGAATTCCATATACTTTTCCTCAATTAATGAGAACAATTTTTTTTTTTGCATCTTCTTCTATCTTCCAGGTTTCTTTTTAATTATGATCTCTTGTGTTCAGGTTGTCAGCCACTACTACATATCCCATAAAAACAAACTGTTTGAGTACTAGTAGCTGGCACAAATTCAGAAAAGCACAAGCAGTGGAAAAAGCACTGCGAAGGAGAAATCATACATATAGGTAACTTAGTATATAATTTAGTAATATATGTTTGAGGCTTTCACAATTCTTTTTATTTAAGGTTTCAGAAATTTGAGCCAAATCCCTCAACTATAATTTATGTGTAATAAATTGACTTGCAATATCTCATGTAAAAAAGATTACCTGGAGTCTTCCAAAGTATCTCAGAGGAAAAAAATAGTTATGAATCTGTCTAGAAATATATTATTTTTCCTCCCTTCACTAAGTAATGATTTGAATGATTTTTTTTTTTACCTTGGCCCCCATAAATGAATGTGAGGTCTTCATTTCAGATTATCATCATGTTGCTCTAACATCACGTAAATGAAATAAATTATTTAAGTAATTTTTAAATTTTCAAGTTCTTTAAGTTGGTACACACATTTCCCACTTAGGCCCTCATATCCTCTGATGCTCATTTATTATTCCTATTGAATTTTTTTTACGGTGATCTCACGTCTAAATGTTTGGACTAGTGTTAAGAAGCACTCAAACTGCATTTTTATGAATGACACAAGTCTTATGATAACTGATGATTCTAAACCCAATTCAATAAGCAACACTCAATACGAAATTTGAAAACTATAATCACAAAAGAGAAATAACCCCTACAATACGGAGATTCAAGTTTCTCCACTGAATAGTTTGAAACTTTATCAAGAGGGGAAATGCTTTTCTAGTCTAAAACATAATTGTAATGTAGGGCATTATCCATTATTAATTACTAAAAACTATTTACAGAACGTTTCAGAATTATCATGTTCTGTAGTCATTTAAGTTAGTTATTTATACTATAGTTGTAGGTCTACCCCTTGCCTGCCTCTCTGGAATCATCTTACGCTGCCTAGGCTCCTTACTTTCCTGGCTCAGCATTATCCCCTTCCTTCAGTTTTTCTAATACACTATCCTTCCTCATTCCATGGGGACCTTCCCATGCTATTCCCTCAAAATGGAATGTTCTTCCAGTGCTTTTTCCACTTTAATCCCAACTCAAAGATCAATTCCTCAGAGAAGTCTTCCTGTATTTCTCAGTGAAGGTACTGTTCCTTTTTAATATATTTTTTCTATTAGAAGCATGTTTCTTTCCTTTACAGTACTTACCAGTTTATATTTATGCATTTGTCTGTTTAACTTAAACTTTAGGCTCCTTGAGAGTAAGAACCTTGCCAATTCCTGCTTACCATTATTACATCAGCAAGTAGCATGGTCTCTGGCACATAGTAGGTGAATATTTAATGAATTATATACATAGATTACTACAAATTAAGCTGCAAGGTATATAAATCAACATCAGATGCAATTCAAGATCACAGCATAATTGCTGAATCCCAAGTAACACTGATCCAGTTAACTTAAGATCATACTGAAACCTATAGCTACCATTCGAAAGTATTAAACTCCAAATACGTAATTCAGGCCTTATGTTTTTTCAAATAGCATGGAAATTTTAATTCTCAGGCAGTATCACACACTTAACTCATGGTACTGTTCTCACAACTATTCATGTTACCCACTGTTCCTTTAAACAACTAAAGAAAATATTCAGCTGAAGAATATTCTGGAACTAGCAAAATTTAGACTAATTTTTTGTATAAAGGCCTATACTGGTAGAATCCCTGAAACAGAATTTTGAAATTGCACCTGATAGCCAGGCATGGTGCTCACACCTGTAATCCCAGCACTTTGGGAGGCTGTGGTGGGAGGATAGTTTTAGGCCAATAGTTCAAGATCAGCCTAGGCAACATAGTGAAACCCTGTCTCTACAAAATAATAAAAAAAAAGAATTAGCCAGGTATGGTGGCACACGCCTGTAGTCCCAGCTACTCAGGAGGCTAAGGTGGGAGGATCACTTGAGCATGGGAGTTTGAGGCTACAGTGAGCTATGATCACGCCAATGCACTCCAGCCTGGAGGAATGAGGGAGGGAGTCTCTCTGTCTGTCTGTCTCTCTCTCTCTCTCCCTCTTTCTCAAAAAAAAAAAAAAAAAATGCAACACATATGGCTTAATATATAGTTACTAATTCTGATGAGTTGGTTATGCCTGTCTGAAGCATGTATTAAGAAGATTCTGAGGCTGTGTCTAAGCTCGGTGAAACAGAACTATGAGAATGGGAGAAAATATCTGCAAGCTATGCATCTGACAAACAACTAACATCCAGTATCTACAAACAACTCAAATCAGCAAGGAAAAAAAAAAAAAAAAACCAAATAATCCCATCAAAAAGTAGGCAAATGACAGGAACAGACATTTCTCAAAAGAAGATATACAAATGGTCAAGAAACATGAAAAAATGCTCAACAGCACTAATCATCAGGGAAATGCAATTTAAAACCACAAGGAGATATCACCTTATTCCTGCAAGAATGGCCACGCAACAATGGCCACAACTAAAAAGTCAAAAAACAATAGATGTTGGCATGGATGTGGTGACAGGGGAATGCTTATACACTGCTGGTTGGAATGTAAATTAGTAGTACAACCTCTATGGTAAATAGTATGGAGATTTCTTAAAGAACTAAAAGTAGATCTACCATTCCATCCAGCAATAGCATTAACTGGGTATCTACCCAAAGGAAAAGAACTCATTACATCAAAAGATACCTGCATATGTATGTTTATTGTTGCATAATTCACAATTGCAAAGATATGGAACTAACCTAAGTGCCCATTGACCAATAAGTGAATAAAGAAAATGTGGTATATATACACCATGGAATACTACTCTGCCATTAAAACAACAACAACAACAACAACAACAACAAAATAATGTCTTTTGCAACAACTTGGATGAAACTGGAGGACATCATTTTAAGTGAAGTTAACTCAGGGATGGAAAACCAAATACCCTATGTTCTCTCTTATAAGTGGGACCTAAACAATGGGTACACAAAGGCATTCACAGTGATATAATGGACTTTGGAAACTTAGAAGGGGGAGGTTGGGAGTGGGGTGAGAGACAAAAAAAAAAAAACCTACATATAGGGTACAATGTACACTACTTGGGTGATGGGTACACTAAAATCTCAGACTTCACTGCTATACAGTTCATCTATATAACCAAAAACCACTTGTATCCGAAAAGCTGTTGAAATTTTAAAAAGTTTAAAAGAAGTAAATTAAGTAAATTAAATAAGTATGTTTAATTGGTGAAAAAAGGGCATAGTTATCACACATACACACACACACACACACACACACACACACACACACACATATAACCATGTATATACATAGAATACTTCTGGATGGATACAGTTCCCACAGCTGTTAGTTCTGGGAGAGTCCTGTGAAATTTGGAAGTCTAGGTTAGAAGACGTAGATCTCCCTTTCATCATAAACCCTTGCAGGTATCACAATGTTTTCTACTCTCATATATGACTGACTTTTCCCCCAAAAAAAGTTAATAAAAATGTTCAAAGTTAAATTAACAGCATTAATCATTCCCATAACTTAACAATAAGGGAAAAAAACATATGTCAAAATCATGGTGATGAAAGGGACCTAAGATAATACTTTCCTATTTTATTAATGAGAAAACTAAAATAGTTAAGATAATTTTGTTAAGTAGTTAAGATAATTCCAAAGGCAATAGTCAATTCAGTGACATTAGCTCTAAAATCTAGGACCTCCTTATTCCCAGTAATCTGCCATGTACTATATGATTCTATCTCATCTTAGTATGTTACAGGAAAACTTGTCTAAAAGCTTCTTGCAACTTAGGTAAGCAATAGATAGCAATCACAATTTGACAATAATTTATACCAATTTGAAAACAGGTAGCTCGGAAGCTGCAATCTGGCAAGGTTGATTATTTTTTAAAGCAAGCTCAGGAAAGAGCTGAATTTAGCACATGGAGGAACCAGCTATTGCCTTCAATTGTCCTTGGAAAGTAAATGCCAAAGTCAAAGGTTCGTGCATGAACACTCTACACTGTTTAAATCCAGAGGCAGAAGCAGGAAATTAATTAGCCTCTCATTTGTTATCTGTGGCCTTCTTGACTGATCTAATAATAACTCATCTCCAACATTTAGAGAATTTGGTCTAGAAACAGTTTAAACTTCATCTAACCTATGCAACTCATTTTATCAGCTGCCAACCTGATAAGAAAAGCACCCATTAACTCTTCTTCTTCCACAATATTCTTGCTTAGAAGCATATGTTAGGCCATCACTCGATTTCATGTGTTAGAAAAGTACAGCATTTGTTTCTGCAAAAGTTGATGAAAGCTTTTTAAATTTTCCAGCTTAATAGAGTGGAAACTGTATTACCATGCAAACTTTAATCTTGGACAGTAAATAAAAAGAAAAAATGACAAATATTGAAAGAATTCTGAAACCAACTCCGAAATAATTAGGATACAGAAAGACATAAGATGAGGGACACAAATATAGTATTCTAAAATGACTACTAGGAAAAGAACTATAAGACCTAAATTAAGCATTTAGAGGAAGGTATAAGAATATTGCTGACATTTTCCAAGGACAGAAAAAAATTATACGCTAATACGTTTTTCACAACATACTAGATTATTAGAGGACAAAGTTTCTTCTTGAAAACTTTTTAGAATAAGTAATGAGCAAAAGGAAGAGGCTGCATCAACTAAGTAAAATCTGTCCTAATGTCACTGCCTCACTTAAAAGTAATTTTCATAGAGTATGAATCACAGTCTTAAATATGGAAATAACTAATAGTGGGGAGGGGGAAATTAAGGAGAAAAGTCTTGATTACAATATGAACCTTTTATTAAAAAAAAAAAGCTTGTTTTTCATAACTGATATCCTGGAAAGCTTTACCCAACCATTAAAATTCCTCTCTTGTCATGTAGGGGGGATAAAGACCCAATGACAGTATGTCAGCTTTCCTTCCGCACTTTAATGCCACAGTTTCAAAAAAAATCTACATTTTTCAAAAATGGATTTCAGGATTTGAATCCTTACTTCTAGGAAAAAGGAAAGAAGTAGTGGTAAAGGTAAGGCTACTCTAATCTTAGTCAATCTCAGGGTGTGCCACTAAGGTTCACAGAAAGAGAACAGGCTCCTTCCATACCTGTTAGACTCCATCATGACCTCAGGCACTTCTTTACAGATCTACTGAAAATCATCTCCCCAGAAAAATGTACCCAAGAACATACATACGAAATGTGTAATTTCAGGGAATACCCGAACACCAAATTAGGACCTTTGCCCTAAAAAGCAACAACAGGTTTACACACTTTCCACCAAGGCAAATGCTATATTTAGATGTACATTACAATGTGATGGTGGCCTTTTATGTTTCATTTATTCTGTGCATTCTATGACAAAGGCCATTATCTCAGGAAACACAAATACCAAGAATAGACCACATTGCCTTACTGGAGACACACTGGACTGTTAAAACTATTTTCCCATTGATCATTCCTCCAGGGCAGTGGTTCAAAATAGGGGCTATGCACCCCCGTGGGTGGCACATTGGAATTTGTGTGTGTTTGGTTACTACAGTAACTAGAGGTTTCTATGGAAATGCAGAGTTCTCTCCTCCCCACAACACTGGGGAGGAAGAGATGGAGAAATGGACACGTATGTTAGAATGGAATGCATGGATATTCCCACAAAGTGAAAAACGTCCTACCACACATGCACGTAGGTGAAAACCCATTTATAATTATCTAAGCCTGAAACTGAAATCTGTTTTACACATAAATATAAGATACTTTTACACAATTTTAAGATACACTGAATTTCTAGGAATGCAATTACCAGGTAAATAGATGAAGACTGTATTTTGTTTTGTTTGGAACTTTACCAAGGTTGTTGACCGTTTTGAAAAATCATGTCACCAATGACAACACTATTTGTGGTATCTGAGCTGCCAATGAAAGATACCTTTATTAATCTGCATTTGGAAATACTGCAGTTATGATGATTCTACATATAGGTGCAAGGACTTCACTACCTCATTATGTCTCCTAGTGTATATGCTTAATTATTTACATACTGAAATACAAATTATTTTATTCTAAATTATTTTCCTTATTATTTCTCATTTATATTACTTAGGTATTACCGTATAATCACTTTTGACTTATATTCAGGTGGTTTTCACTATATGTCAATTTTACTTCAGGATAGTCTAAAGAGAGCATCACAAAATATTTGCTACAACAAGCGGGCAATAGGTCTGATAGGATTGAGAACCACTGATCTAGGGATAACAATATTAGATTTAAATGACAAAGCTGTCAAACATCTTTACAAACAGAATATTCAACGGTAGCTTACAGGATTAATTTGTAGAATATTTTTATCTATCTCACTATGCTAGCGGCTGGGATTACAGCCAGCTTCTCTACTGAGACCACCACCATTTCTACACATTATTTAGGCCACAGTCAGAGGCAGCCATTCCCCTCATATTAACCTTTGACAAACTATTATCTGGGCCAATTTGTAGATATAATTGGTTTTACGAAACAATGTGAAAAAGATGGCATGGTAAAATGGTATGAAAGACTTGCAAATTCATGAAATAGACATGTCTTTCATCTCCTATTAATTTTTCATGGACAACCTCTCCCAACAGGTAACAGTCAATAACAGTTTCAAACTTAGGCCTTGTCCTGGTCCAAAGTTTGAAAAGGACTATCATGAATGAATGAATGGAAGGAAAGGAAGAAGAGAGAGAGAAAAAAGGAAAGGGAAACGTTGGTAAGGCAACATATGAAATAGAGCATGAAAAAGCTCTCCAGGAACATATCAAGTTTATATACCCATAACTTATTAATTCAAAACATATTAGCCATGATAAATCCTTTTGAAAATACCTGAATGACAGACCCAAGTAAGAAGGCAAATTTATAGAGATGGTTACTCATGGTATATTCCCATAAGAGAGTGCCAAACAGAAAGCAATGAAAATTTGGGAAGGTTACTGCTCCTAGCACTTTAGTCTTAAATCTCTCTCCTCCAACCTCATCCCTTAGGCCAAAGCTTTATAAAACATCTCCAAATAGGCCACCTCATTAAAATAGCTTATATTAAGTACTGGATAAAGAACTTTGACACAGAAACTATTTATAACCTATTCTCTATAGCAGGAATATGATCCACACCAACCTGTGCACCCCAACTATACAAGTAAAATATTGTCTGAATAGGCTCACTTTCAAAATGGTTAGTCCTTTTTTCCCTCAAAACTAGTAACTACTAGGGCTTCAAAAATATGAATTTCCCAATATTTTAAACAGGCAACTCAAGTATCAATTACTTTCATTCTTTTGTGGGGAAAGCTACTCGGAATATATAGGACAGTCTGCAGTTAGCCTTTACTCTGATTACAGGAACCAGTTACTGGTTAAATTGCCTGAACTACTGGTGTCTCTTTCTGAAAACAAAACCAGTACCCTTGTGAAAATAAGAGTGAGCAGGTACAATGTGCTGAGAGATCACATTATTTAAAAGGCCTAATGTTTCATTCCTCTTCTTTTCAACTCATGTCTTAAGGAGTAGAAATTACTTTTGGATGGCACAGACATAACATGGATAAAAATACTCCATACATTCTGTGGAATTTTCCAAGGAAAACCCATGTGTAATGGTGTATAAGTTTACTGACTGCTGATTAATAATTATTAATTAAGGACATAAAGACAAGCAAACTTACACTGAATTAAGAGCATATGCCAAGAAATGTAAATGAAATGAATTCGCTGCCTCCATTCAAACAGCTGAGACAAAGCTTCATAAAAAATAAGTGAAAAATGACAAAGGAAGAAATGAAATCATGAACAACTCAAATCAACAAAACTAAAAAACAAAAAGAACTGATAACTTTAAATAAAAGCACCTGGGCTGGTATGTATGTGCTTCATGTGTGTGACTACATGCATTTATGTTGATTGCTGAGGAATAAATATTTAATATTTAAAACCTAAAGAACTGAAAAAGAGTTATAGACAGATAAGAGCTCATGGATATATAATATATATAAAAAGACCATGAAATATGAATAAATAGAATGTCCTTCAGAGAAAAAGAGCAAATAAAACAACTTTAAGAAATGAACAAAGAACCACCTCCAAGTAAACACCACCAAAGAATTCCTCTTGAAAAATATGCTATAAAAAGGAGAAAATATTTAAATAGTTATACATATGAATAAATATTAAAAACAGTTTAATCCCCCTAAAAATTCTGTTTCCAATTACATATTCCCTTGTCTGATTATATATTTTACTACAATGAAAGAATAAACTATGACTTAGCTCTTCCCACATTAGCAGCATCCTCTATTATGCTACTACCAAAATATATATATATATAATATATCTTTACATACTTCCTCCAGGCAAAGACCACAGAATTTCTCTATCTCAATTTAGCTAGTGCATGGGACAATTTGCTGTATCTTTATAAATATTAAAATAGGCAGAGGAAACTTTTTTGTCTACTTCACAAATATGTGGTTCTCCAGTCAACAACGTATTTCCTATAAATGCAGGTCAAGAATCCACTTTCAAATGTCTTGAATCTTTTTTAGCAACCAAGTAACAGGATTGCCTATTTTCAATGTATCCTATTAAGAAATAAGGAGCAATTTAAATCAAACAAGAAACGATAAATCTAAAATAAATGAGAATGGGGAGGATAGAGAAGGATATAATCATACACTGAAGAAATTAAGTGGAAATAAATGTATTCATAATCACTTAGCCAAACTGTTAATGTTTTAAACCTTCCCATTCTTCCACGATATGTATTTCTTTAAAGTATAAAATGGAATGTTAAGAAGGCAGCTCTCTGGCAAGTGTAAACACCTTAATAATTTTTACAAGTTGCTTTTTGGTAAGGCCCATACACCTAACTCCACCCTCATTTTAAAACTGTACTGTCACATAATTAAATACCACAGCCTTCATTTTAAAGGCTCTAAGTAGAATTGCAGCTGTGGTCTACATTCAGAACTCAGCATATGGGTTCTGAAGGATAATTTCAACAATAAACAGAATGGCTGGGAAAGGTACAAACTTGAAAACTGTGAAGAGTACTCTTCAATTAATAAACGTGACACAAGTAGGACGAGTAAGACTTCCGCATATCTCTTGGCTTGTACCTCCTCAAAGGGTAATGATCTCTTGGACTATTTAATAGTTAGCATCCTTATGATATACCCAAAGGTAAGCAATTAGTGTCAATTGTAATGATTAAAAAGAACATCTTTTAAAAATAAACTCATCTGAGTAAATGAAGCCACTTGAAAAGTCAACCAGATATATTTTATATATCTTATCTAAAAGAGATGTAAAAATAAACAAACACTTCCTTGAAATACAATCTTCTAATAAGAAGTGTCGCCAAAGATCCCTTGGGGTTTCTCTAAGTTGTGTGAATACAACTTGTCAATTATAGAGGGAAGAAAGTAAACACCACGATTAAATAAGACTTGGAAATATTCTAATATAAAGACTATACATTAGGAGTATTTTTTCATATACTAGGTAAGTAGGTAGTCATAAAAATGTCAGAAAATTGACAAATGGTACATTTTTAAAGGAAAAGTAGGCAACTGTGCATATTAATGTTAAAAAGTTTCATAATCAAAGATTATATCTTCTATTGCTCTCACACAATAAATACTGCCTCAATAAAAGATGAAAACTAAGGATAACTTCACTGATCTTTCTTCATTGTCTCGGACATCTTCAATGTTACATAAAAAGTTTTGCAGTTAAAAAACGAATAAATCTATACAACTACAATGAACTGGAACATTATCAAATATGTTCAAAAACATATTAAAATTAGACTTTGGTGTATACATAGGAGCTGCAAAACACTCGGTGACAAACTCTAAAATTCCACACAGTAAAGAACAGGAATAAGAGTGGCTATAAAGTGTTCATTCTGTGTGACTCACAACCCACCTCTCATGTGATGGTGCAGATGGTCCCACTGACTGCTGTGAGATTGAACATAAGCCTGTAAGCAAAAGTCTCACAAACACACAGCCCAGTGCGCATTTCAACTAGTCTACAGAGCTAGCAGTGCTATTGTTGAGATTCTGCAGGCCACATAAAGATGGTACATACCACAATTCCAAATTTTAAAATGAGACTTTAGGTCTAGAGAATATCATACTCAAAACAGCAGTGCCCTCATAGATTACCAGTAAAAACTTCTGATTACAAACTTCAAACCTTTGTAAAGTACTTTACAAAAAACAATCCTCTAGAAATTAAGCTAAAGGTATAAAATGGAAAAAAAAGATTTATAGTAGTAATATTTCTGATAAACTTTTCTTCTTGGGGATATGTATCTATATCATCATATAATATATGTAGTATTTGTGCAGTTATAAAATACTATATTTTCTAGTCTACAGTTTTTTTTTGGCTTCTCACAGGGTCTAAAATAAGACTAAATCTTAGCTATTTGTGTGTTATCTTCAATTTCAACTTTAATAAATGTTTATTAAAACTGGGGAGAGTATTTAAAAGTGTACAGGATTTTATAAAGACTAGAACATATGCAGGTGGGTGCTAAAGGAATTTTCTGCCTGTTTTGCCAGAAGCAGGATGCCATCTGCTTGTGCCATGAATCAAGCTAACCCTCAGCAGTTTCTAAAGTTGAGAGGAAAATCTGGTTGTTAGTTAATATTGAAAACACACTCTAATCCGAGAAGAACTGTTATTTTTGTAAATGCTCTTAGATACAGTTAAAACCTTGCACTCCCCCTTAAAAGCAGTGATCTGTTTATCCTTTCCTCACACAACAACAGTTGATCCTTGAGCAACACAGGTTTTAATCGCACAGGTCCACATACATGCGAATTTCTTTCAATAAATGTATTTGAAAATTTTTGGAGATTTGTGACAATTTGAAAAAACGTGCAGGCAAACCATGTAGCATAGAAATTTAAAAAAAGGAAGAAAGAAAAGAAAAAGTTGGGCATGTCATCAATGGATAAAATATATGTAAATACTAGTCTATTTGTATATTAATCAATCGTTTATGTTATCAGTAAGGCTTCAGGTCAACCGTAGGCTATTAGTAGTTAAGTTTTGGAAGAGTCAAAAGTTACATGCAAATTTTTGGCTGCAAGGCAGGGAGCATTACAGACACCCCCATACCCATTTTGTCCAAAGAGCAACTGTACTTTAAAAAGAAAAATCAAATTAATGCCAATCTCTTATTTCTAAATAGTATTCTCTATTAACTGAAATTTTATTATTTTGATTCATTATCTGAAAAGCAAGCACAGCTTTATATTTGAAACTATTTCCATCTTGTATAGTACAGATATCAACAAATAAGACAAGTAGAATCACTTATATGAAGAAGTTTCACAGTAGCCAATTAGAAATCATGATTCTCTGATTCTGTTACTGCTTTATCTGTCTCTCTAATTTAAACTTAAAGTCCACAGTCATTATGTGCTGTGTTTAAATAGTATAAGACACACAAACTAGTGGTTTATGAACATTCTAACTTACTGTACATATTATTAAAGCCTAAAGAAAACTCTGAAAATGGAAAATATCTTGCCAGATCTTATTACAAGAGGAAAGTCTCTTTGGATTTATCAGTTAGGAAATTTTTTGTTTGAACATTTTGAGTAATAACCTGCCTCAGAGTAGGGGCTAGAAACAACTTTATTAAAACTCTGTGAAAATCCATGTAAACGACTGAAAGTTAACTTAAAAATGACTCCTAATAACTGATTTTTAAAAATTAATTCAGCAGTTTTCCTTTTGAATAAGCATAACAACAAGGGACTTTTAAAACTATATAGAACTTTCAGCCACAACCTAATCACATTAGACACCTACAACCTAAAATAAATTAGGCACCATTTGTCAATTTTCTGACATTTTTATGACTACCTACTTACCTATGTAGGAAAAAATACTCCTAATGTATAGTCTTTGTATTTGAATATTTCCAAGTCTTATTTAATTGTGGTGGTTACTCTTTCTTCCCTCTATGATTGACAAGTTGTATTCACACAGCTTAGAAAAAACCCCAAGGGATCTTTGGTGACACTTCTTATTAGAAGATTTTATTTTGAGGAAGTGTTCATTTATTTTTACATCTCTTTTAGATAAGATATACAAAATATATCTGGTTGACTTTTCAAGTGGCTTCATTTACTCAGATGAGTTTATTTTTAAAAGATGTTCTTTTTAATCATTACAATTGACACTAATTGCTTACCTTTGGGTATATCATAAGGATGCTAACTATTAAATAGTCCAAGAGATCATTACCCTTTGAGGAGGTACAAGCCAAGAGATATTAGTTCTATGAGGATTTTATTCCATGAGGATATCTATCATTTCATAGAAAACTTTCACCTGAAAATTGTTGCCACTTGGATGGCATGCCTTGAATTTTAAGTTAAATGACCACATTAATATTGTGTTATACAGCTATTATTTTCACATTTTGCAACAGTGAGATTGATCACAAACACACAATACATTTTTAAAAATTCCTCTGATCTCCCTTATTTATAGCACAAGGGACAGGTCTCGTTTTACTTTCAGGAAGCCGGAAACAATCAATTTGGCTTTGGTGAGATGAGGGAACACTTATGGGGAAACTGGGTTTGCTGATACCAGCAGTGGAGGTGGGTAAAGTGGGTTTGGTGAGTATGTATGTGCACATATGTACACATATGGGGGGGAAATGCAGCTTATAAATGTAATTCCCACTATCTACTCATCTATGACTAAAGCCTTTAAAATACACCACACCACCAAGTATTAGGTTTATGCTGGTCATGGTTAAAAGACAGTGAGCAGGCAACTTTGGACAAGAGACATTAACTTTCTCTGGACCTCAGCTTCTTTATCTGTAAAATTAGCAGTGAGGTCTACTTTAGCTTGTAAGGTTCCTTTCAGTTCTGAAACTCAAATATTCATTGAATATCAATTTTTAGAACATAAAGATAAATAAAACACAGCTCTGGCTCTAAAAGTTGATTCAATAAAAAACTCAATCATCATGTCCACTGTTTCTAAATAAAACATACTGTGCTTGCATTTGTGTGTATACGTGTACATGTATGTGTACAGTCATCCCTTAGCATCCTTGGGGGCTTAGTTCCAGGACTTCCCTTGGATACCCAAATCCACAAATGCTCAAGTCTCTGACATAAAATGGCGTAGAATTTGCTGTATAACCTATGCACATCCTCTTGTATACTTCAAGTAATCTCTGGATTACTTATAATATCTAACACAATGTAAATGTTACGTAACAGTTACATTGTTTAGGGAATAATGACAAGAAAAAAGTCTATAAGTGATAAGTACAGATGCAACTTTTTCCTGAATGCTTGCTCTTTGGTTGGTTGAATCCACAGATGCAGAACTCACAGATGCGGAGGGCTAACTGTATATATACATTCATATGTAACTATAGACATATACACACATATATGTGTAACTATAGATACACACACACATATATGTATACACACGCACGTACAGTTGTACTTTGATATCTGTGGGGGATTGGCTCCAGGATGTCTCTCAGATAACAAAGTCCATGCACTCAAGACTCTTATATAAAATGGTGAAGTATTTGCATATAGCCTACATCTTCCTGTATACTTTAAGTCATCTCTAGATTATTTATAATAACTAATATAATATAAATGCAATGTAAATAGTTATATTTTTCTTTGTATTATTTTTTAGTGTTATAAAGTTTTCTTTTTATTGTTTTTTTCCAACATATAATTGGTTGAATCCACAGACTCAGAATCTGCAGCAGATACAGAGGGCCCACTGCGCGCGCGCGCACACACACACACACACACACACACACACACACAAATGTTTGATGAACAAAGCATGTGTTCTAAAAAACTTAAAACTGTGGTGTCATGAAATGGAAAACAATCAGTGAAAATTGACAACATATCACTCCACCAAAATAGGTAATTTATCAACTATATCACCACCCAAGAAAGCTTTTAATGGCATGCTCAGTAACCCAGCAATATATATTTCTGCCTCCTTTAAAACGGAGAAAAAAATCCTGTATGCATAGAAGAAAATGACATCCACAAATTTACTGACAGTTTATTTTCAGGAAACCATTTAGAGCAAGGAAGGGGAAATACAGTTTAAAACACACACACACACACACACACACACACACACACACACACACACACACACAAATGCTAATTATCATTATAATTCTTGCTGAGATGCTTAAAAATTAAATACATTTCCCCTGAAGATTTTGGGCCTGTTCCATTTGGAATAACCAGCTTTTTCAATAATAGGAATTAGAAAAGACATTAATCTGTCTGATTGCTGGCATAATGATGATTGCAAAAATGGAAATAACATGTTATAATTGGAGTTCTGAATTCAGAAAAGTACCGCATTTTTGACCAGCCCCTAGAAATAAAAATTGATGTCAATAATTAGTATTGGGAGTCTTAGAGCTAATTTCTATGTCTACCAGTTGCCCTACCTTCCTTTTATACAGTTTTTTAACTTTTTATTTTGAAACAGTTTCAGACACATAAAAAAGTTGAAAGAATTGTACAAATAATTCCTGTATACTCTTCATCCAGATCCCCCAAATGTTCACATTTTGCCATATATGCCTTATTATTTTCCCTTTTTTAAACAAAAACAGGAAAATTAATAAAATACTTAGGAATAAAGAAAACAAGTGAAATACTTGTATCCTGAAGACTACTAAACATTGCAAGAAAAACCTAAATAAATGAAAAGACAACTCCATTCATGGATTACTAGGTTTAATGTTGTTACAAAGGCAATATTCCCTAAATTGAGCTACAAATTAAACAAAATCTCTATTAAAATCCCAAATGGTTTTATTATGCAGAAATTGATAAGCTCATACGGGATAACAAGGGCCTCCAAATAGCTAGAACAACCTAGAAAAAGAAAAATAAAGTTGGAGTACTCACATTTTCCCAATCTCAAAACTTACTACAAAGTTACAATAATTAACATTATATGGTACAAACATAGGATAGACATATAGATCATAAACATGAAAGTAAACTCATAAATCTGTGGGCAATCGATTTTGACAAAGGGGCCAAGACAAATTTGGGGATAGTCTTTACAACAAATGATGTTGGGTTAATAGGATATCCACATGCAGAAGTATAAAGTTAGACCCTAGTCACACCATATACAAAAACCGACTCATCACAGGATCAAAGACCTAAATATATATGCTAAAACTAGAAAACTCTTAGAAGAAAACATAAGCACAATTCTGTTTGACCTTGGAATAGGTAATGGTTTACTGGCTATGACACAGAAAAGCACACGTAAGAAAAAAGAAAAACTGGACTTCATAAAAATTTAAAATATATCCTTCAAAAACTATCATCAAGAAAGTGTAAAGAAAGACACAGTGGCTAACGCCTGTAATCCCAGCATTTTGGGAGGCTGAGGCAGGCAGATAACAAGGTCAGGAGTCCAAGACTAGCCTGGCCAACATGGTGAAACTCCATCTCTACTAAAAATACAAAAATTAGCCGGGCATGGTGTGTGCCTGTAATCCCAGCTACTCAGGAGACTGAGGCAGGAGAATTGCTCGAACCCAGGAGGCAGAGGTTTCAGTGAGCCGAGATGGCACCACCGCACTCCAGCCTGGGCAACAGAGCAAGACTCTGTCTCGGAAAATAAAAAACAAAGAAAGTGTAAAACTGCAAAAGGGAGGAAATGTTTTTGAAATCATGTATCTGATAAGGTTCTAGTATCAAGCATATATAAAGAAATCTCAGCTGGGCACAGTGGCTCACAATCCCAGCACTTTGGGAGGCTGAGGCAGGTGGATCACCTAAGGTCAGGAGTTCAAGACCCACCTAGCCAACATGGTAAAACACTGTCTCTACTAAAAATACAGAAATTAGATGAGCATGGTGGCTCATGCTTGTAATCCTAGCTACTTGAGAGGCTGAGGCAGGAGGATCACTTGAACCCAGGAGGCGGAGGTTGTGGTGAGCTGAGATCGTGCCACTGCACTCCAGCCTGAGTGACAGACTCAGTCTCAAAAAATATATATATTATATATAAAAAATATATTTTTATATAAAATATCTATTATATATTATAGATATTATATATAATACATTATAGATATTATATATAATATATTATGTTTATATGTAATATCTATTATACATTATATATTTTATATAATCTATTATATATAATAGATATTATATAATATATAATAGATTATATAATATATAATGTATAATAGATTTACATATAATACATAATAGATTTATATATAAAATATATAACATATAATAGATATATGTATAAAATGTATAATAGATATTATATGCATATAATAGATAATAGATATTACATATAAAATATATAATAGATAATAGATATTACATATAAAATATATAATAGATAATAGATTTTACATATAAAATATATAATAGATAATAGATATTACATATAAAATATATAATATATATTACATATAAAATATATAATAGATATTACATATAAATATATGATATATAATAGATATTACATATAAAATATATGATATATAATAGATATCACATATAAAATATATGATATATAATAGATATTACATATAAAATATATGATATATAATAGATATTACATATAAATATATGATATATAATAGATATTACATATAAAATATACAATAGATATTACATATCAAATATATAATAGATAATAGATATTATATATAAAATATATAACTATTATATATAAAGTATATAACTATTATATATAATATATAATATATATCTTATATAAAATATATAATATATAATATCTATTATGTATAAAATATCTATTATATATAAAATACACATATATATATAAAGAAATCTTATAAATCAACAATTAGGCCAGGCACGGTGGCTCACGCCTGTAATCCCAGCACTCTAGGAGGCTGAGGCGGGCAGATCACGAGGTCAGGAGATTGAGACCATCCTGGCTAACATGGTGAAACACTGTCTCTACTAAAAAATACAAAAAATTGGCCAGGTGTGGTGGCGGGTGCCTGTAGTCCCAGCTACTCGGGAGGCTGAGGCAGGTGAATGGCTTGAATCCGACAGGCGGAGCTTGCAGTGAGCGGAGATCACACCACTGCACTCCAGCCTGGCCGACAGAGCGAGACTCAGTCTCAAAATAAATAAATAAAAATAAATAAATCAATCAACAATCAAAAGACAAATAACCCAATTTAAACATGGCAAAGAATCTGAATAGACATTTCTTCAAAGAAGACACACAGTGTCTCAAACACATGAAAAGATACTCGGCACTATTAGTCACCAAGGAAATACAAAATCAAAATCACAAAGAGATGCCACTTCACACCCACTAGGAAGGCTATAATAAAAAAACAGATGATAAGAAGTGTTGACAAGGATGTGGAAAAAGTGGAATCCTTATTCATTGCTGGTGGGAATTAAAACAGTGCATTTGGCAGTTCGTCAAAATGTTAAGCCCAGAGTTACCATGTAACCCAGACATTTCATTCCTAGGCATATACCCAAAAAAATTGAAAATGTGTCAACAACAAACTTGTTCACAAATGTCCATATCAGTATTATTCATAATAGTCAAATGGTAGAAAAAACCCAAATGTCCATCAAATGATGAATGTGGTATATTCAAATAATGACTGGAATGATATTCAGCCATAAAATGAAATCATGTAGTATTGATACATGCTATAATATGGATGAATCTTGAAAATATTATGCTAAGTGAAAGAAGCCAGTCACAAAGCCCATACTGTATGATTCTATTTATGTGAAAAGTACAGAATAGGTAGGCAACTCCATAAAGACAGAAAGTAAATTAGTGGTTGCCAGGGCCCAGGGGAGGGGAAATGAACAATGACAATGCTTAAGGGGTTTCCCTTCAAGGTGATCAAAGTTCTGGAACTAGATGGTACTGATTGTTGCAAAAGATACTGTACAAAGTACTAAAAACTACTTAATTGTACGTTTTAAAAGAAAAAAATGTACTGTATTTAACTATATCCTTTTTTTAAAAGTATTTGAGGAAAAAAAATGTGTTAGAAAACTCTGTGAGTAAAGAGAGAAAGAAAACAGAAAATAGCCAGACAGACACTTGGGGGAACCCTCACCTATGTGGAATAAAGAGGAAGAAGAGGCCAGAGAAACAATCAGATGGAAAATGGAGTTTGTAAAATCAAATGGAACACTATTAGGGTCGGAAGTGTCAAATTCTTTCAGAAAATCATTCTGAGTGATGAGCATACTTAATACAAGTCCCACCCAGTTTAAATACGCTCCCTTAAAAAGAAGCCTGCTTACTATTCCATCCCCCTTCTCTGGTTGGAGACCAATCTGGACATTATTGAAAACAACTAGCTACATTTCTTTCACAGTGTTCCATAAGTCAGGCTTTCACTGTCTGTCTGATCTTTTCTTCATTAGATAGGATTAATAAAGATTGACTCAATATATTTATTTGTTTTCATTATTATTATTTTTTTGAGACAGAGTTTCACTCTTGTAGTCCAGGCTGGAGTGCAGTGGTGCGATCTCGGCTCACTGCAACTTCCGCCTCCCAGGTTCAAGCGATTCTCCTGCCTCAGCCTCTCAAGTAGTTGGGATTACAGGCGCCTGCCATCACGTCCCGCTAGTTTATGTATTTTTAGTAGAGACCAGGTTTTTGCCATGTTGGCCAGGCTGGTCTCAAACTCCTGACCTCAGGTGACACACCCGTCTCGGCCTCCCAAAGTTCTGGGATTACAGGCGAGAGCCACCTCGCCCAGCGACTCAATAGGTTTAATACAAATACAACCCCCTTATTATCAACCTGATCTTAATCTAATTTCATGAGTTAAATTATGAAAAGAAAATCTACTCTCTTGATGATCATATAAAGTAATAATTTTATTACCTTATTGTTTTTATTAAGTAATGATGTTTCTTTTTTCTTTTGTACTGGTTCTATTGTAGTTTGTAAAACTACAGAATAGGGTGTAGCAAACCAACATGACACATGTATACATATGTAACAAACCTGCACATTGTGCACATGTACCCTAGAACTTAAACAAAAAAAAAAGAAAGAAAGAAAGAAAATAAACTTCGGTTATTTCCTTAAAAAAAAAAAAAAAAAAAAAACTACAGAATAATTTTCCTGGAGGCTGACTGGAAATTTAAAAGTTCTGATCATTTCGATTTTTGCTTGGGACACACTCATCCACAGTAGTTTTTTTGTTTGTTTGTTTGGTATTTTTAGACAGTCTCGCTCTGTCGCCCAGGCAGGAGTGCAGTGTCGCGATCTTGGCTCACTGCAACCTCCGCCTCTGGATTCAAGCAATTCTCCTGCCTCAGCCTCCCCAGTAGCTGGGATAACTCATTTTTTTATTTTTAGTAGAAACAGAGTTTCACCATGTTGGCCAGGCTGGTCTCAAACTCCCGACCTCAGGTGATCCACCCACCTTGGCCTCCCAAAGTGCGGGGATTACAGGCACGAGTCACCGCGCCCGGCCTACAGTAATATTTTATGGAATATATGCAGAAGAGCAAAAACAAGTTTCTTGTTTTTCAATAATAGTCTAATAAGCGAGAGCATTTTAGAAAAGAACAAGTGGATGTATAAATCAGTTTGTTTTCAAACACTTTCCCTGTATCATTTTGTTTTATGTTATTTTCTAGGGCATCAGAAACTGCTACGCTGTATCCAGACTAACTGACCAGCTAAGAGAAAGTCTTGGCACTACTCTGAAATAAGATATGTCAGGTCTACCCTTCCATATTGAGTGACTGGCCTAGTTAGAGTAAATATATACATGACAGTAAAGAGATACAGCATCAATATGGATGCTACGGTGTTATCACCTCATTCGCAATGTTTCTTGTGTCAATGACACGCATGCTAACTAAAAAAGACTAACATATGAAAAGATAAACAATTAAATAAAACCAAGCTAAGCAGTATGACACCAATTTGCACAATTAAGTTTGAAAGACCAAATAGTACAAGCTTACACATTCACTTCTAAAACTATTTTATTTTCTCAAATCAATAAATGTAATCCAGCATATAAACAGAACCAAAGACAAAAACCACATGATTATCTCAATAGATGCAGAAAAGGCCTTTGACAAAATTCAACAACCCTTCATGCTAAAAACTCTCAATAAATTAGGTATTGATGGGACATATCTCAAAATAATAAGAGCTATCTACGACAAACCCACAGCCAATATCATACTGAATGGGCAAAAACTGGAAGCATTCCCTCTGAAAACTGGCACAAGACAGGGATGCCCTCTCTCACCACTCCTATTCAACATAGTGCTGGAAGTTCTGGCCAGAGCAATCAGGCAGGAGAAGGAAATAAAGGGTCTTCAATTAGGAAAAGAGGAAGTCAAATTGTCCCTGTTTGCAGATGACATGATTGTATATCTAGAAAACCCCATTGTCTCAGCCCAAAATCTCCTTAAGCTGATAAGCAACTTCAGCAAAGTCTCAGGATACAAAATCAATGTACAAAAATCACAAGCATTCTTGTACACCAATCACAGACAAACCGAGAGCCAAATCATGAGTGAACTCCCATTCACAATTGCTTCAAAGAGAATAAAATACCTAGAAATCCACCTTACAAGGGATGTGAAGGACCTCTTCAAGGAGAACTACAAACCACTGCTCAATGAAATCAAAGAGGATACAAACAAATGGAAGAACATTCCATGCTCATGGGTTGGAAGAATCAATATCGTGAAAATGGCCATACTGCCCAAGGTAATTTATAGATTCAATGCCATCCCCATCAAGCTACCAATGACTTTCTTCACAGAATTGGAAAAAACTACTTTAAAGTTTATATGGAACCAAAAAAGAGCCTGCATCGCCAAGCCAATCCTAAGCCAAAAGAACAAAGCTGGAGGCATCACGCTACCTGACTTCAAACTATACTACAAGGCTACAGTAACCAAAACAGCATGGTACTGGTACCACAACAGAGACATAGATCAATGGAACAGAACAGAGCCCTCAGAAATGATGCCGCATAGCTACAACTATCTGATCTTTGACAAACCTGACAAAAACAAGAAATGGGGAAAGGATTCCCGATTTAATAAATGGTGCTGGGAAAACTGGCTAGCCATATGTACAAAGCTGAAACTGGATCCCTTCCTTACACCTTATACAAAAATTAATTCAAGATGGATTAAAGACTTACATGTTAGACCTAAAACCATTAAAATTCTACAAGAAAACCTAGGCAATACCATTCAGGACATAGGCGTGGGCAAGGACTTCATGTCTAAAACACCAAAAGCAATGGCAACAAAAGCCAAAATTGACAAATGGGATCTCATTAAACTAAAGAGCTTCTGCACAGCAAAAGAAACTACCATCAGAGTGAACAGGCAACCTACAGACTGGGAGAAAATTTTTGCAACCTACTCATCTGACAAAGGGCTAATATCCAGAATCTACAATGAACTCAAACAAATTTACAAGAAAAAAACAAACAACCCCATCAAAAAGTGGGCAAAGGACATGAACAGACACTTCTCAAAAGAAGACATTTATGCAGCCAAAAAACACATGAAGAAATGCTCATCATCACTGGCCATCAGAGAAATGCAAATCAAAACCACAATGAGATACCATCTCACACCAGTTAGAATGGCCATCATTAAAAAATCAGGAAACAACAGGTGCTGGAGAGGATGTGGAGAAATAGGAACATTTTTACACTGTTGGTGGGACTGTAAACTAGTTCAACCATTGTGGAAGTCAGTGTGGCGATTCCTCAGGGATCTAGAACTAGAAATACCATTTGACCCTGCCAACCCATTACTGGGTATATACCCAAAGGACTATAAATCATGCTGCTATAAAAACACATGCACACGTATGTTTATTGCGGCACTATTCACAATAGCAAAGACTTGGAACCAACCCAAATGTCCAACAACGATAGACTGGATTAAGAAAATGTGGCACATATACACCATGGAATACTATGCAGCCATAAAAAATGATGAGTTCATGTCCTTTGTAGGGACATGGATGAAACTGGAAAACATCATTCTCAGTAAACTATCGCAAGGACAAAAAACCAAACACCACATCTTCTCACTCATAGGTGGGAACTGAACAATGAGAACTCATGGACACAGGAAGGGGAACATCACACTCCGGGGACTGTTGTGGGGTTGGGGGAGGGGGGAGGGACAGCATTAGGAGATATACCTAATGCTAAATGACGAGTTAATGGGTGCAGGAAATCAACATGGCACATGGATACATATGTAACAAACCTGCACATTGTGCACATGTACCCTAAAGCCTAAAGTATAGTTAAAAAAAAAACTATTTTATTTTCTAAAAATAATTCCCAAATTATTTGTTATTTATATTCTAAAATTCAAGTTATATTTTACTTTATTGGTTCCAAAGTGATCAAAACCTCTATAAGACTGTATTTTGAGCTCACACGGTAAATACTATCCAGTAATCTGGATTTAAGCCTGAGCATCTAGAAGTCATCAAGAAACATTTCTATCACAATACTTTAATATTTGCATAAAGTATTTGTCTCATGCCCTTTAGCCTCAGAAATATCACAGCGATTGATACCTATTAAAAGAAAGTTACAAGACACATATTTTTCTCCTAAGAAGAATAAGCATCAAATAAATTTTAAGAGAGAAGTCCATTTACATATTTCAACAAAGAGCAACTTAGGGATTTGAATTATAAGGGAAGAAAACATGAGAGATCAAAATAATAGGTGCTTCTAATATTTTAAGAAAACTGCCATGATACTAACGATTCTTCTATTAGCTTTGTCTACAGTAAGAATCACTACCATTTATGGAGTACTTGCTATGTGCTAGATGCTACATATAAATTAGCTCATTTAATCCTCAAAAATAATGTTTCCCTATTTTACAAATTAGGTAAATAAGACCTAGTCAACTACTTTGTTGAAGGATGCTCAAAGCATGAGGCAGAACAGGATTTTGAACCCAAGTTGGTCTAAGAATCACTACCATTTATGGAGTACTTGCTATGTGCTAGGTGCTTCATATAAATTGTCTCACTTAATCCTCAAAAATAATATTTTTCCTATTTTACCAACTAGGTAAATAAGACTTAGTCCACTACTTTGTTGAAGGACACACAAGGTATGAGGCAGAACAGGATTTTGAACCCAAGTTGATCTAATTCCAAAGCCTATTCCTTTGCTATACTATGATGCACATCCTCCGGTCTTTTAAAGCAAGGCTGCAAACTCAAAAATGTCAAATGGGGTCTTGCAATTAAAATAAAATACATGCTGTGAGTTAAATAGAGAATAAATACTTTGCAACCAAGTATATACCTGCCTACCTAACCTGGTCTCTTGATATATAGTGTACAAACATAACAAAGCAGTCAAACAAAATATGTCCACTGGCCACTAATCTGCTGGACTCATTTTTTAAAATCACCAACTGATAATCAATAGAAGATGAAGAGCAATCCTAGCAAGAAGGTGTGTTTTTTTTTATGTCATTTTCACATGAGATGTGTAGGGCTGAAACCAGTTACCAATAAGCAAATGAATAAAATATTGATATTTTTATGGTAATTCCTTTACTTTTGCCCCTTATATACAAACCTTGTAGCAATAATAAACTCTGTAGAAAAGTATCATTTAATATTGACTGTTTTCCACTTTTATACTTAGCATTTCCAAAGATGCACTTGAAGGGTGAATGTACGCCAGTCTAAAAACAGACTTCTTACCTAACAGATTTACATGCAATAATGGCGGTTATGCACTCAGGGAGTTAAAGGATATAATCAAATCCCTAATTATTGCTCTGGGAGCATTATCAACTACCTGAACACCACCCCTACTCTAAACCAGCAATCCAGGGAGCAGCAGATAACCCTCATAGGCACCCCAACTCCCTGCAGCCTTGGGAATTAGAATTAGGTATTTCTCCTTCCTACAGCCTACAGTCCTCCCACTGACCAATTCCCCACTCCATGCAAGGGCAAAAACTAGGTGGTAAAATGGCAGAGGTGTGACAGAAAAGGAAGGGCATGGGGAAAGTCTAAGTAGATGGACACCACTGTTAAACAAATTCCAAGCTATGGCTGTGCAGTGGTCCACAGAAGCATTTGACAATCTAGGATTCCTGGGAGGCTCCTCCACAAGGCAAGGCACAGTAAAAATACTTATTAGACCACTGCTAGAACAAGTGCCTACTCTAAAAAGCACTGTCAGTGGTCTAGGGCAGAAGTGCCAAAATGCAACACATCAAAATAATCAAGACTCAGAAAATAGAACATGGAAAATTCAGTTCCATATGCAGAAGAGAGTTCAGGAAGTCAACATATAATGTTTTAAAATATTATTTTTATGACAGTCAAGGCCCACCAAATGAGTACTAACACTAGATATAAACAAAAGAGGTTACCCATAATGTCAGGTATTATAAGCAGAAGTTATACACCTAAGTAGGTATTTAGGCTAAATAAAACTGATTTATAGATTAAATAATACATTATTGATCTGGGCACTCACAAAATGACATTGCCAAACACTGCCAAGGATTTTATGCATAACCACACTTTCAACCTGTCCTAATATCATATTTGCTTCTATTTTAATGAGTATTATGTACCTAAGAATATCACTGTATCAGGCTTTTAACACTGACCTTAATCACTGTGTTTTTTAAAAAAGAATATTTATTAGAAAGTGTAATAATATTTCATGTCTTTAGCTCTTTTTCTCTGTTCTGTGTCTACTCAACAGGTCACGTTAAATGTCTGCCATCTAAAAATCCATCACTAGAATTATTGAGTGGTTCAAAAAGAAGTATACACTTTAGTTGAAGTTTGTGACTCATATATACACTTTCATGTGCATTTTTTCAAATAAAAAAATATGCATCTGAGCACAGCTGACATTCTGACACAGAAAATATACATCTTCCCTAATCTCACCCATAACTTACTATTATAACAACCAAAGTGTCACATTAACACTCATATATTCGAAGTTTATTGTTTATAAGGAGTCCATTAAACCAACACATTACTCATATGTATTCTAAAACTACCTGATATAATGAGAAGGGGAAAAGGGTAGAAATGACACAATTAATCCTTACTTAGATATAATTTTTATAACATATAAAGTTTAATAAATGAGAGAGAATTCTAAAAACAATAATTTAAATCACCACTGTTCCTAAATCAATAGCTTGATTTCTTTGCATTCAGTTGTAAGCTTTCAGCAGCAAATACTGAGTAATATGGCAGCTCAATTCATCTTTAATCTGCTTCAAATTAAATCATTTTTAAAATTCCGGTTAGAAATTCTTGAGCTGTGAGTTTCTATTACTGCATAGCAATTACAAGCTCCCAGCTGTGCAGTAAATATTACCGGAACAGAACTTCTTAAAATACCCTTTACAATTAAATACCTAGTAATCATTAAACAAGGCAAGAAATATAAGGTTTGGGGTTATGGGGGGAAGAGCAAGCAAACATTGTTTTACAACAGGTTTCTGGAAACTATCAACTCAAATAGCAGGCTACTAATTATTGGGAAGGAGATGGGATCTGGGTTCTAAGAATCTCTGTAACAACTTGCATATAGATGTAATAGAGCCTAACTAAATTATTCCTTACAAAGACAGAGGTGTAATATTCTCAACAAAGTTCGGTAGAGTACACCCAGTCAGTTGACAGTCACCTGTGGTAAAGTCATTCATGGGGCCTTTCAGTAGAACGGAGGGAGAAAGTCCAACATATTCAGCATACTCTCTAAAGAAAAAGGAAAAAAAAAAAGACCGGCAAGACGACAGTGATCCAGCAAGATCTGTCTCCTACATCACAAAAGATGTAAGAGGCTGCTTTAGAACTGACTAAAAAAGTTCCCTGGAAGACAGTAACAGATTTTTCAGATTTTTTTTTAAGACAACGTAAATTATAACTATAGGATGTCAACATCATACTTCTAAAATTTTTTTTTTTTTTTTTTTTTTTTTGCTGGTTTATAATGTACTGAGTGGGCTATGTTCTTCAGGGGTAAAAAAAAAAAACTTTCTAAAAATGTCTTAAATTTTTAAAATAAACGGCAAATTTATCAGGGGAAATGTACATAAATAATAATTTAAAAATTTTATTAGAGGACAAAGAGCATGAAAGTTGATGATACTCAGAATTAAGTAGTCTAGATCAGAACGATATGTATGTCCAAGAATTTTAGAATATCAGAGTATTTTCTAATGACCCCTGGGGCAATAGAAGAATACAGAATCAAAATCCTATTTCCTGGTACTATATCTAGATTATATATCCAAACTCTCCTTTAATTAATAAATATGAATCTGGCTGAGCACGGTGGCTCACGCTTGTAATCCCAGCACTTTGGGAGGCCAAGGCGGGTGGATCACCTGAGGACAGGAGTTCAAGACCAGCCTGACCAACATGGAGAAACCCTGTCTCTACTAAAAATACAAAATTAGCCAGGAGTGGTGGCGCATAACTGTAATCTCAAGTACTCAGGAGGTTGAGGCAGGAGAATCGCTTGAACCCGGAAGGCAGAGGTTGCGGTGAGCTGAGATGGCACCCTTGTACTCCAGCCTGGGCAACAAGAGTGAAACTCTGTCTCAAAAAATAATAATTATTATTATTATGAAGCTATTATACCAATGGCTGATATCCCAATAAAATGAGACAAGCATACACTATGTGCCCCCTGATAGAAGTACACAATAACTTAAGATGTGCTCTTGCAATGTTTATCTAAAGAAGATATATGAATGGCCAATATGCACATGCAAAGATGTTCAACTTAATTAGTCATCAGGGAAATGCAAATTAAAACAACAAATTTAATATCATTTTTCACCCAATAGAATGGTTATAATCAAAAAGTCAAACATTAACAAATGTTGTCAAGGATGTGAAGAAAGTAAAGCCCTCATACATTGCTGATAGGAGTGTAAAATAGTGTGACCACTTTGGAAAATAGTTTGGCAGATCCTTAAAAAATTAATCATAGGCTAGGCAGTGTGGCCCACTGCTGTAATCCCAGCACTTTGGGAAGCCAAGGCCGGAGGACTGCTTGAGCCCAGGAGTTCAACACCAGCCTGGGCAACACAGAGAGACCCACGTCTCCACAAAAAATTTTAAAAATTAGCTAAATGTGGTGCATGGTTATAGTCTCAGCTACTTAGAAGGCTGAGATGGGAGGATCACTGGAGCCCAGGAGTTCAAGGCTGCAGTGAGCCATGATGGTGCCACTGTACTCCAGCCTGGAGTACAGAGCAAGACTCCGTCTCTTAAAAAAAAAAAAAAAAAAAAATCAATCGGGCCATGCGTGGTGGCTCACACCTGTAACCCCGGCACTCTGGGAGGCTGAAGCAGGTGGATCACCTGAGGTCAGGAGTTTGAGACCAGCCTGACCAACATGGTGAAACCTCGTCTCTACTAAAAGTACAAAAATTAGCCGGGCATGGTGGTGGGTGCCCATAATCCCAGCTACTCAGGAGGCTGAGGCAGGAGAATCGCTTGCACTTGGGAGGTAGAGGTTGCAGTAAGCCAAGATCGCACCATTGCATTCCAGCCTGGGCAACAAGAACAAAACTGCACCTCAAAAAAAAAAAAAAAAATGTTAATCATAGAGTTAGATTATCTAGCAATTCCATTCCTCGACGTCTATATACATAGAGAACATGCAGGGGAGCAAGAGGAACATATTAATGATACCACAAGGATAAAATCAGCAAAATCTACACTATGGGAAACGATACAAGATAATCAACCCTGTTTCTTTGACAAAACATTGCAAAAAGGGGGTTGGGAGAGAGAAAGAATCTATAAATTAAGAGAGATCTAGAAATATAACAACTACCAAAATGTATGAAATTTATCCGGATCACATTCAAATACATTAAACTGTAAGACATAGGGGAAATAAATATTTATTGGATATTAGATTATTTTTAAGAAATGATTACTAATTTGGAGGGATAGAATAATGATGTTGTGCTGAGTCCTTATCTTTTAGAGATATATACTGAATTATTTACTGAAATAATGTCTGAGATTTGCTTCAACATAATCTGAAAGGGTGTAACTGGAAAGTAAACAGGTTCAAACGAAACAAGACTGGCCATGAGTTGACCACTGTTGAAGCTGAGTAATGGTTACATGGGACTCATTAAATTATTTTCTCCACTTTTGTGTATGTATAAAATTTTCTACCGAAAAAGGTGGTTTTTTTGTTTTGTTTTGGTTTGTTTTTTTGAGACAGAGTCTAGCTCTGTTGCCAGGCTAGAGTGCAGTGGCGCAATCTCGGCTCACTGCAACCTCCGCCTCCCAGGCTCAAGTGATTCTCCTGCCTCAGCCTCCCGAGTAGCTGGGACTACAGGCACCCGCCACCACGCTTGGCTAATTCTAGGCACCAGTCACAAGTCCTGGAGGGGCCACCCCTACTCCTGACTGACCAGCTATAAATCAGCGGTCTCCACAACAACCTCTTCATATTCAATAATTTGCTAGAATGACTCACAAAACACTGTACTTATATTTACGGTTTATTATAAGAGATACAACCCAAGAACAGTCAAATGAAAGAGATGCATAGGGCAAGTTAAGACGGGGAAGAGGGACACACAGTTCCCATGCCCTCTCCATGTGAACCGCCCTCCCAGTACCTCCATGTGTTCAATCCAGAAGTTCACCCAACACTGCTGTTTTAAGGAAGAGCTTCTATAGGACTCAAACTCCAGCCTCTACTTCCCCCAGAGGTTGGTGAGTGAAACTGAAAATTTCCATCCTCTAATCATATGGTCTGTCTGGTGACCAGCCATATCCTGAGGCAATTCAGTGGCTCCACTCTAAGTCACCTCACCAGCATAAATTTAGGTGTAATCAAAAGGAACTTCTTGTGACTAACGAAACACTCTCCTAACACTCAAGAAACTCCATGAGTCCAAGGAACTCTCTACCAGGAACAGAGACAAAGATCAAACATAAAATTTACTACACCTCAGCCAGGAATATTAAGTTCCTCTCCAGGTGGGCCTTTCCACAGGACTATACAGACGTCCTCTGGGTACAGTGGAACAGCTGGCTTCCTCCAGAAAGAACAATCCAAGTACCAAGGCAGAAGTTTGTAATTCTTTTCACATGACCCAGCCTCAGAAAGCACAAGTCATCACCATCCACTGTATTCTATTTCTGACACAGAGTCAACCAGCTATAATTCAGTGTGGAAGGGGACTACACTAGCGTGTAAACACCAGGAGCCTTGGATCATTGGAGGCCATTTTGGAGGTGAGCTACCACAATATACAATCAATACTGGTTATTAGCAATAGTTATGTTCTACCATGTCACTGCAAATACCGAATTAGCCAATACTGAATCACTTAGCGAATATGAGAAATACAAGGTTAGGTTCCTGTAAGCCTCTGGTCACAACATTTTCATCAACTGATCAATACATAATCTTGTTTAATGTGTGTTTCTGTTTAAAGTATCTTATTTTATTTTATTTTATTTTTGAGACAGAGTCTCGCTCTGTTGCGCAGGCTAGAGTGAAGTGGGGCGATCTCAGCTCACTGCAACCTCCGTTTACTGGGTTCAAGCAATTCTCCTGCCTCAGCCTCTGAGTAGCTAAGACCACAGGCACGTGCCACCACATCTGGCTAATTTTTGTATTTTTAGTAGAGACAGGGTTTTACCATGTTGGCCAGGCTGTTCTCAAACTCCTGACCTCAAGTGATCCACCTGCCTAGGCCTCCGAAAGTGCTGGGATTACTTACAGGCGTGAGCCACTATGCCCGGCTGCTAAAGCACCTTATTTTATATTGTTGATTCATTAATATTGAACTCATGGTCAACAGTCTAAATAAAGCTTATTCAACACTCATATTTTCTCCAGAAGGTACAGCATAGCCTTCTTGCACTTACAAACACTAGACAACACTTCAGCACTTCATATGGCACCATTTAAACAGCCATATCACCAAGAAAAAGCACAAAAAAAGTGAAAAAAATCATGGCACTAAATAGCAAAAAGGATGCTTATTTACAGTATAACAGCTGAAATAATAAGGAAATTTTTATTTCCTTATTATTTATTTCCTTATTATGTTGTTTATTAGAGTGTTGCTTTTTTCCCATCTCATCTGGGAAGATGAATGACTGGTGACTCAAATTTTTTGCTGCTCTGCAAGTAGCCACGAAAACAACACAAGTATTGATTTGGAGGTTAAAAATAAAATTTAACAAGCAGGTGAATTTGCAAACACAGAATCCATGAATAATGATGAATAATGAGGATCCAATGAATATACAAACACACAACCCCACAGAAGCAACAGGTTTTAGAAGTGTTCAATATTTTTATATTGAAATACTTGAATTAAATTCCTAAAGTCCACATCAATGTAACAACAGATAACATTTTATCTTCTATGGAGAAAACCAGTAGATTCTTATTTTGGTTTAAAAAACAGCTAATAGGCCAAAGCACAGTGGATCACGCCTGTAATATCAGCACTTTGGGAGGCCAAGGTGGGTGGATTAGCCATCACGCCTGGCTAATTTTTGTATTTTTAGTAGAGACAGGGTTTCGCCATGTTGGTCAGGAGTTTGAAACTCCTGACCAACATGGCGAAACCCTGTCTCTACTAAAAATACAAAAATTAGCCAGGCGTGATAGCTAATCTCAGCTACTTGGGAGGCTAAGGTGGGAGAATCACTTGAACCCAGGAGGTGGAGGTTGCGGTGCGCCGAGATAGTGCTGCTGCACTCCAGCCTGGATGACAAAGTGAGACTCCGTCTCAAAAAAATAGATAAATAACTTAACAGTTAAGCCCAATATACTGCAATTTCTTAATTTAGTCAACAATACAAGGCTTTTAATTATTAAAAACACCACAGAAAATCTATTAAAAGATGAAAAGTTTCATAATCAAGCTTATCTAATGAATTGACAAGGAACTAACTTACAATTCTAACTCTCCTAAAATAGGATGGTACCTTTAAAAATGGAAAAAGTAGAAGTTGAACCATCTAAAGCAGAAACCAATACTAATAGAACCCACAAAATTTATATACTGGGGGTTGTGGCAGTTTCTAAATCTGGTCCGGTAACGATCATTCCTAGTCTAATTGTTTCTGTTAGTTAATGAAGGAGGATCAATGGTCAAACAACAGATAATTAAGTATCAGAGTGATCCTATTTGCATGTTAAATGTAATTTATTTTTAAATACAACTGAGAATCATTCAGACTGCATTATTTGATCAAATCTGCCTCCATCTAGAAAGGTGGTAGAAGGAAAGATGATAGGAAACATATTTAAACAGAATACAGGACAGTTTTGATTTTATACAAAGAAGA
Organism: Hylobates moloch; assembly: GCF_009828535.3. NCBI lineage: Eukaryota > Metazoa > Chordata > Mammalia > Primates > Hylobatidae > Hylobates > Hylobates moloch. Next base: position 55,699,139 of record NW_026652283.1, read on the forward strand.
AAGAATATTCTTGACTACTTTCTTCCAATTTGGCTCACAGAGAAGACGTGGACTCTGTGATACTCAAAGTTTGGCAAAAAGGTAAATTAAAAATTAATGCATAATATGGAAAAAGACAAAGACAGCAACTACTATGAGGCAAACAACAGAAAATTACGAGATGACAAGCAGAAAGAAAGAATACAATGATTAAAGAGGTACTGGCAAAATTTTTGAGGTTAAGAAAAAAATGAATTAAATCCACATCAATTTTAGAGTATTTTATACTGACAATTTGTACAACAACCAGAAATAAAAAATAAATCTACCTTTGTTATGTTTTACTTAATCAGATTTTAGCATACTCCTTAAGAAAACAGATTAAAATTTCTACAAATGCCTAGTATATTCCCTTTTATAGAGTAAACACATACACACAAAAATCTAAGAACATAAACTCTTCTATTATCTGTAAGTTTAGAATCTCTAAAAGGCTTAATTTTCATATCATTAATACCCAAATTAGTGAGTAATTTGGAGACAGTTTATGTCCTAGAATAACTCTACAAGGGTATTTTTACATGGGTTTAGATCATTCATATGGCACAATCCTCCTTAATAAAATACTTCTCTCATCTATACTTAGGAAAAAAGAAGGGAGGGAAGGGGAAAAGAGAGGAAGAAGGAGAGAAAATGAGAATAGGAATCCAGCTGTCATAGTCGTTTGTTTTCCAGATCGGAAAAAGAGAAGATGGATGGGAAATTAAAGTAAAACAAAACAGTTTACAAAATTACAAAGAGAATCTCCCAGATTATCTAAACAAACCCACGTATTTACATATTGATATTCATATAAGTGTACAGTAACAACTTTGAGTAGCCATGGACAACTGTCCAAATTTCTAAATCTAATTCAGTTAATAATGGTAAAGGGGTTGGGTGAAGTGTCTCATGCCTGTAATCCTAACACTTTGGGAGGCTGAGGTAGTGTATTGCTTAAGCTCGGGAGTTTGAGACCAGCCTGGGCAACATGGCAATCCTGTCTCTACAAAAAACACAAAGTAGCCAGGCATGCTGGTGCACACCTGTAGTCCCAGCTGCTTGGGGAGCTGAGGCAGGAGGATCACCTGAGCCCAGGAGGTTGAAGCTGCAGTGGGCCAAGATCACGCCACTGCACTCTAGCCTGGCTGACAAAGTGAGACCCTATCTCAAAAAAAAAATAAATAAATAAATAAATAAATAAACAAACAAACAAATAAGAATGAAATAGATTAACCACATTAAGCCTATTGACTATGCGTTTAATAAAATTACTGTGCTTAAATTCACCACTTAAGAGATGCTAACTAAATGGCTTTCCTCCAGACAATTTATAGTGTATACACAAAACTGGCCCCGCAGGGGTCAAAACTGAAAATCAAAGCACTTTACCAAGCCTTACCCTTTTCTATCACTTCTTTAATCCCTTACTCATGGTTAAGACCCCTTTCAAAAAAAAAAAAAAAAAGTGAGCAAAGAAAATAAATGAACACTGGAGAAATGTCAGTTATTCCAGTGTAGATGCTTATAGTCAACTAACAACACAATCACTCAATCATTTTATTTTGAGACAGAGTCTCACTCTGCTGCCCAGGCTGGAGTGCAGTGGCGTAATCTCAGCTCACTGCAACCTCCGCCTCCGGGGTTCAAGCAATTCTCCTGCCTCCGCCTCCCAAGTAGCTGGGATTACAGGCATGCATCACCATGCCTGGCTAATTTTCTGTATTTTTAGTGGAAGCAGGTTTTCACCATGTTGGCCAGCCTGGTCTCGAACCCCTGACCTCAGGTGATCCACCCGCCTTGGCCTCCCAAAGTGCTGAGATCACAGGTGTGAGCCACCAAGCCCAGCCCAATCACTCAATCATTTTATAGTAAAGCTGGAAACTGAAATCCACATAAATTTGGGAATAAGTTGCTCAGTAAGGTGAACTTTCTACTGTTGCACATATGTATACAACCTAGTTATATTACTATTACTGCAGGCATCTCAGACAACCAAGGAAAGATCAGCTTGCCTCGTATAATCCCATTTATTTGCCAAAGGGAGCCTATGTGCTCATATATATTTTAATGGTTGGTTCATATTCACTTACCACTTTACTGTTTATATAAACTAGCTTTTCTTTACTTTTCTCTTTTTTTTTTTTTTTTTTTTTTTTTTGAGACAGAGTCTCACTCTGTATAGCCCAAGCCAGAGTGCAGTGGTACGACTATAACCTCCACCTCCGGGGCTCAAGCGATTCTCCTGCCTCAGCCTCCCAAGTAGCTGGGACTACAGGCACGCACTACCACGCCCAGCTAATTTTTTGTATTTTTAGTAGAGGGAGGGTTCCGCCATGTTGCCCAGGGTGGTCTGTAACTCCTGAGCTCAGGAGATCTGCCCACCTCGGCCTCCCTAAGTGCTGGGATTATAGGCATGAGCTAACACGCCCAGCCATAAACTAGCTTTAAAAGGGCAGAATAGAAGATAGAGATGAAGACGATTAAAATATTCAATCCTCTGAATATAAAAGTTCAAAATAAAACGACTGAGTTATCTACCACAAGTATCTGCATTGACAAAACCAATTTTAAGAAAGACTTAATTACAGCTAAAATCTGTTACCTCAGAAATTATTCAAATTGTATGAAATAAATGAACCAATCTTAGAGAAACAGCCAAAGGCTACTGCTAAAAGGAAACATTTTATGCTATTAAGTAATTTTGGCATTCATGCCAACCCTTTATATAGACATCTCCACCTGCAGGTTAGCCTGACATACACCTGCTGAGACCAAGCTGATGTGGAAAAGGTTGCTGCCATCCATCACAGTGAAAATTAATAGCTTTTAATAGTTGAAGAAATAATGGTATGGCACAGCAGTCTTGTAGCAAATATAATTTGCTACCAAAAAAAGCATAGGCAAAGTCCATTCATAACATTCCCTTCCCATGGCCACCTACATGTTAATTCATTATTCAAATGCCAAAGACAGCAGCAGGCACACATACTCAGGCAATAAGTCACCATTATAAAAGCTGCATAAACATTTCCTGCTCAGTCACCTAAGAATAATAGAATGAGACAAGAAGATGTTTTCCAAGTATCTCAGTAATAAACCCTGTAACAGCTTTGAAAACAGCATGATTACATGCAAAAATGGCCACAATCAGTATTTTTTGAGCATCTCATGGAATAATTTATATATCTCAAATTTTCTCTAATTATTTTTGAACATAAGAAAACAAAGAATGCAATCTGACTGTAAGTGTTAAGCATTATATAGCTAAATAAAGCCTGCAAGGCTTCACCTACATCAGTTTGCAAAGGATAAACTCAAAATCCTCTTAGGACTACAGAGCTTGAATATAACAAGTAAATAAGGACAACCATTCCTCTCTGTTGTGAAAAATCAAAGTATAATCTGTATTATTTTCCAGAAGTACCTTTTTAAAGCCCTCTGAATACAAGTCCATGGCAACTGTCTGTGTTTTTTCCAATAGGAATTTATAAAAGATACCTTGCTAATGGAAAATATACTGAAAATTTGCAATAATCAATAAAATTTGCAGAATTACCTATCATATCTCAGTAGAAACAAAAACTATTACTTCTCTCACTATAGAAGAGAATGCTATTTTCCTATCCAATACACACTCTCTTCCTTCCTCAATAATGGATCCCCAATTTTATTTAGAGTAGCAATTCATCTAGGTTAGTTTTCCAGTTTCCCTTATAGCTAGGTATGACCATGTGTGTGAGTTCTGGCTAATGGGTACAAATGTGTGGAGCTTTCTGGGAAAGTCGCTTATAGGTAGTTGGCTTAACTGAAGGATGGAGTCATTGATCCACTTCCTCTTTGCTGCTACCTAAGGATACTGATGCAATGGCAGAAGGTCCTGTAGGCACAGTTGTCCATAAGGTCAACTGGCCATGCCAGATGATGATAGGAAGAAGAGGAAACTGGTCCCTAATGACTACCTGTTCCTACCTGTCTCCAGTCTTCTTTTATAAACTTCTATTTTGTTTAAGCCACTTTTATTTTTGAGTTTTGTTTTATGCTGTCAAACCTAAAACTAATATACTCCCTTTTTTTTTTTTTTTTTTTTTGTCAAAGTCACAATTTGGGCCCTAACATAATCCTGCTCAGAGCAAGTGAAAAAAATGCAAGCCTTTTCAAACATACCTCTCTCTACCAGCTAGCTATTATGGCAAGGGAAAAAAGAAAGCATCTAGATAAATATCTATCAAAATTAACTTTAAGAGAAATATTCTCTTTCCTTAAAAGCCCTTATTTTTTAAGATACTAGAAAATAAGTTACTATAAAAAGTGGTGGTCTGGGGGCTGAAAACAAAACAAAAAAATCCTCTTTTCTACATTTTTTAGTTTTCTGGCATATTTTTGAAGATTTTACAGTCCCAAATGAGTCAAATGCCTATTTGTTTTTTGAATAAACAATGGACTTGTCATCTGATACATGTTTCTAAACTTAAGTATTACAGAAAACATGGCTATCCATTTGTAAAAAACGCATTCTGGAAAATACCTTTCCCTTGTGTTTGCTATAAAATAACTTTCCATAGAGCTTTTTGGTAATTCTGACATGAAAAAACGACAGCATTCATTTATTTCCCACTTCAAAATCAATGGCCCAGAACTTAAAACATATTTTTACAAAGATGTTAAACTAACTACATCAGGTAATAACAAAAGGATACTAAATAATAACAGTTCTAACCTAACTCCTGTTGTATGAGTATGCAATTATTCCAGCTGACAGCTCGGAAAAAGCACTAAATTTTTCTGGTCATCTAAAATATATGTGTATAGTTGCTATGTATAAATCCATGGGCAAATCTCCTAGAATGATTTAGAAAAAGACTAAAGCACATTTCTTATCAAAACTGAATAGTGATTATTTAAACTGATAACCATTAACTGCATTATTCCAAAGTCATATTACACAACCATTTATAAACAATGGTTTACACTGGTCATTTAATAGTTCCTCTACAATTCTTTTACCCCATTCCCAAAAAGGGATGTCAGAAATACTTAAATAACCTAAAAAAGTCAAAAAAGCAAATATTAATTAACTCACTGCTTCTCAAATATTTAGAGAGTACCTACTACGTGTCAAGCACAGTGATGATACACAGTATTAGGCAATAGACAGAAATTCTTCTTTCATAAAGCTTTCAAAGTGGAGGAAAGAGAAACAATTTTAAAATATTTTTAAAAATCAATACAAAATGTGAAGAGTTGTAAATGAAACAGAATAACATGATTTTTAAAAAGGGGAAATTGTAATATATGCTGAACTCATTCCACAGAATGTTTTGTTGGCCCACAAAGTGTCTTAAAAATCAAGATTAGCCAAAGGGGTAGAGGAAAAATACAGAATTGGTGTCAGAGAAGCTGAGAGAAGAGAGGAAGTGATCAACTTTCTCTCTGTATGGAAGCTATCTGTGTAGAGAGGTTAAGCAGGAGGACAGAAAGTGTCCACTGGGCTCAGCAACATGGAGTTCATGGTGACCTGTCAAGAGCATATTAGAGCATTAGTCAGACTGGAGTCAGTAAATAAGACAGAGAGGGAAATAGAAACTGAACACACACACAACTCTTGAGACATTCAACAGAGACAAGAATAATAACGAGAGAGTGAAAAGAAATTATTTCTGGTGGTAGGTAATAATGATACTATAACACCACCTATGATATAACACCTATGACATAACCAGCTATATAGTTAATTTCATTTCTTTCATTTATCATAGGCTCAATGATAGGTGTTTTTGGTTTTGCTTTAGATACTTGACTGTCTCCATTTCAGGTTTCCCTTTCTCTTTTGAAAATTTATTTTTAATTGTATAAGTAATATATGAATGTATTCTACTTGTCAAAAAAAATACCAAACAATAGAGATAAAGCAAAATTATCCTTTAATCACCCCCACTTCCCAATCCCAGTTGCATCAGAGGGCTTACACTTACCAATCTTATGTATATCTTTTTCTATACATTTGCATACACTGATGCATATGTAGAACCATATATTTGGTTCTTTAGGTATAATTCATTTACATAAATGTTAACATATTCTATCAATTATTCTGCAATTTGCTTTAGTCCCCTAAAGTATCTTGGGAATCTTTCCATATAAATTCATATAGATCTACAATGGCAAGTTAATTTAATGACTTGGGTTTTTTTTAAAAATCTGCTTCAAAAAACTGCAGCAAAGGCCTGAATAAAAAACATCCTTTTTAAAAATCTGTCTTCCATGCATTCTCAATGAAGGTAGTATCACTCACAATAGGGCAAATATTGGTTCTTCAGGAATGTAAAAATCTTAGCCATGAAAATGGTTTATGGCCCTCCAAAGCCCATAAATATAAACACATTATATCTATGATATTATAGATAAATATATATTATATCTATATTAAAATTATCATAGATAATTAAATATACATTACATCTATATAAAAATAATATACATTATAAATAAACATACATTACATCTATGATATTAAAATTTAATGGTGGGTGACATGGTTTGAGTATGTGTTCCTTCCAAATCTCATGTTGAAATACGGTCTCCAATCAGGCCTTTTCAAAACTACCAAGCAGTCAGGGCTTGTGCAGTGTGCCAAAGAAATAATCCCCTGCCTTATCACCAAGCTCCTTCAGGAGAACAAAGAACAGGCCATTACCCAGGAGAAGACTGGCACAAGATTTTACCCACATGCCCAAATCTCAGGGATTTTAGTATCTATTATTCTGGGTAGATACTTTCACTGGTTGGGCGGAGGCCTTCCCTTGCAGGACAGAAAAGGCCCAAGAGGTAATTCATGAAATAATTTCCAGATTCGGACTTCCCCGAGGTTTACAGAGTGAAAATGGCCCCGCTTTCAAGGCTGAAGTAACCCAGGAAGTATCCCAGGCATTAGGCATACAATATCACTTACACTGCGCCTAGAGGCCACAATCCTCAGGAAAAGTCGAGAAAATGAAAGAAACACTCAAACAACATCTAGAACAGCTAACCCAAGAAACCCACCTTGCATGGCCTGCTCTGTTGCCTTTAGCCTTACCAAGAATCCGAAACTCTCCCCCAAAGAACAGGACTTAGCCCATACGAAATGCTGTATGGACAGCCCTTCCTAACCAATGACCTTGTGCTTGACCAAGAGACAGCCAACTTAGTTGCAGATATCACCTCCTTAGCCAAGGATCAACAAGTTCTTAAAACATTACAGGGAACCTGTCCCTGAGAGGAGGGAAAGGAATTATTCCACCCTAGTGACATGGTATGAGTCAAGTCCCTTCCCTCTAACTTCCCATCCCTAGACACATCCTGGGAAGGACCCTACCCAGTCATTTTATCTACCCCAACTGCAGTTAAAGTGGCTGGAGTGGAGTCTTGGATACATCACACTCGAGTCAAACCCTGGATACTGCCATAGGAACCCGAAAATCCAGGCGACAGTGCTAGCTATTCCTGTGAATCTCTAGAGGATCTGAGCCTGCTCTTCAAGTGACAACCGTGAGGAAAGTAACTAAGAATCGTAGATCCTCGTTGCCCTCCCTTGTCGTATTTTTCTTTTTACTGTCCTCTTACCCCCTTTCACTCTCACTGCACCTCCTCCATGCTGCTGTACTATCAGAAGCTCCCCTTACCAAGAGCTTCTATGGAGAATGCAGCTTCCCGGAAATATTGATGCCCCATCATATAGGGGTTTTTCTAAAGGAAACCCCACTTTCACCACCCACACCCATATGCCCCTGCACTTTAGGCCATACATTTCAATCCCTGTATCTTTAACCTCCTTGTTAAGTTTGTCTCTTCCAGAATCAAAGCTGTAAAACTACACATCGTTCTTCAAATGGATTCCCAGATGCAGTCCATGACTAAGATCCACCGCGGACCCCTGGACCAGCCTGCTAGCCCATGCTCTGATGTTAATGACATCGAAGGCACTCCTCCCGAGGAAATCTCAAATGCACAACCCCTACTACGCCCCAATTCAGCAGGAAGCAGTTGGAGCAGTCGACGGCCAACCTCCCCAACAGCACTTGGGTTTTGAGAGGGGGTATTGAGAGACAGGACTAGCTGGATTTCCTAGGCTGACTAAGAATTTCTAAGCTTAGCTGGGGAAGGTGACTGCACCTACCTTTAAACACGGGGCTTGTAACTCAGCTCACATCTGACCAATCAGGTAGTAAGGAGAGCTCATTAAAATACCAATTAGTCTAAAAACAGGAGGTAAAGAAATAATCAAATCATCTCTCGCCCCCCCCTTAAGGGACAATGATTGGGATATAAACCCCAGGCATTCGAGCTGGGAGTGGGCAACCCCGTTTGGGTCCCCTCCCATTGTATAGGAGCTCTGTTTTCACTCTATGAAATCTTGCAGCTGCAAAAAAAAAAAGAAAAGTGGTCTCCAGTGTTGGAGGTGGGGCCTGGTCAGAGGTGTCTGGATCATAGGGGTGGATCCTCATGAATGGCTTGGCATCATTCCCTTGGTGATAAGTGAGCTCTCGCTCTGAGTTCACATAAGACCTGGTTGTTTAAAAAGTATGTAGTGCTTCCCCAACTCTTTCTTGCTCCTACTCTGGCCATGTAATGTGCCTGCTGCCCTTTTGCCTTCCGCTTCCTGAGGCCCTCACCAGAATCTGATGCCAGTGCCATGCTTGCATAGCCTACAGAACCATGAGCCAATTAAACCTCTTTTCTTTATAAATTAACAGTCTCAGGTATTTCTTTATAGCAATGCAAGAATGACCGAATACACTAGGGGTCTAAAGGACTTCTTAGGATTTTGCTTTTCAAGTAAAACGTGAGGAGTTCACAAATTTAAAATTATGAAAAACTGGAAGCAAATGATGTCCTTTAACAGGTAAATGTATAAACTGTGGTACATCCAATACAATGGAGATTCACTGATTTTTTTAAATTAGCTATCAAGCCACAAAAAGTCATGGAGGAACCTTTTAACTGCATATTGCTAAACGAAAAGGGCCAGTTTGAACAGGCTACATACTGTCTGACTCCAACCATGTGACATTCTAGAAAAGGCAAAACTATAGAGACAGTAAACATATCCGTGATTGACAGGGTTTCAGGGGGAGGAGAGAATGGATGAAGAGGAGAAACACAGGGTATTTTTAGGGCAGTAAGCTATCCTATATAATACTGTAATGGTAGAGATATGGCATTGTGCATTTGTCAAAACCATAGAACTGTATAATACAAAGAGAGAAACCTAATGTAAACTGATAATGCATCAATATTGGTTCATCAACTGTAACAAATGTACCACACTAAGACAGAAGAAATTATGTGTGTTTGGGGGAGAGTGGCACTTGGGAACTCTGTATTTTCTGCACAATTTTTCTGTAAACCTCAAACTGCTCTAAAAAATAAAGTCTATTTTAAAAAACAAAAAGGGTCCTTGGAGGAGCAATAATGAAAAAAAGATTGAGAAATATTGCTCTAGTCTTAAAAGACAGTGATTCAAATTTTAAATTTCCAATCTGCTTTCATAGGTTTTAGAATAATATAGAACTGGGTTCAAATTCTGACATTTACCAGTAAGGTGACAAGTTCTTTCACCTCTTAGCATTAAAAAGTAGAAGAAAGAATAAGACAAACTTTTAAAAGGATATTTGTAAAAAGAAAAACATTATGTATAGCAAAGTAAATATAAGTGCACATATAAAGTGCTCTGGTTTTCACAAAGAGGAGCTCATTAAAAGGTACCCTGACTTTTTATCATGAAATATCAAAATTTGTGTACATTTCATTCCCATAAAAGGTAATAGGGTGTTTAGATAACTTTATCACTAATTTACTACAAAGGAAATCACCCTGGAAAAAGCCGCATTAAAAAAAAAAACCTATGACAACTGACAATTTTATATGATAATTACAACATAGAGTTCATGTGGTATAGTACCAACAAATAAACAAACAAATAAATAAATAAATAACTTCCCTGCAGTTTCTTCACCTATCATAGGTAACTTTCCGACTCTTGGTAAAAACTGGAAAATATTTTGTCAATAACTCTGTGCCATATTGGGAATTAAAGTTAAGAATATGGAGTAATAGGAGTAACTTTTAAAAATTCAAAAACACTGTTATCACTCTGAAATTGTCTACTTGTAAGTCAGAAACAGTATATATATCAATAAAAAGGTCAGTAAAAAGTTTATAGCTGTAATCAGATAATGAATAATTATAACACTAATCTATTAGATTTAGTGTAGATCATCTGAAAATCACAATTAGAACAAAAACTGAAATGCTCCATTTTTCACAAATGTGGTTCTCAGAAAAAAAGTTCCCTTATTCCCATGAGAGAAAGAAATCTAAACAGAAAGTATATACCACTAGAGATTAACAATTCTTCCAAAAAGTTGAGATCCACTAGATATTTTTATTAAAATCCACTCCCTAACATTAATACCAGCAATACGTATAGCAGAAACTTATATCTTATATTAAATACAGAAGACATTCTGCTTTTACCACCCTCAATTACCTCTTCTACCCAGTAATCTTCTCTACTTTGTATTTATTATATATCTATAACAAGGAATTTACCTTTCTTTTTCAAAATTTCCAATAAAACATGCTTTGTGGTCCACAGATAAAGGGTATTATATAATCTTAAAATTATAAATAAATCAGCCAATCACTGTTACATTTCTAATAGATATTAAAAATAGCTAACACAAATAGCATTTACTAGGTGGAAGGAACTGTTCTAAGTACCTTATATATATAAATTGATTTGATCCTCACAAAAGTCCTTCGAGGTATGTATTATCATCAAATCCATTAGGATGATCAGATGCAGTGACCATACCAAAAGGTATAAATTAAGAATTTTCATATAACTTCATGTCTACTGCCACATGACTGATAGTAAAATACAGCAATCACAAACATGTATCCAGATTTCAGAGCCCTCAGAATGTGAAAAAAATGTATGCAGCTCAGAATCAAACTAAATAGGGCATTTTCATACCATTTTAGAGATGAGAGAAATGAGAAAGAGGTTATACAGCTCGTTCAAGGTTATATGGCTTATACATATAATCTCTGTTATGAAGAGAGACCAACACAGTGCTGTCTACGATGCCTTAGTGTGTATGATAAAATCAGTTCTAATTCATGAAACTATTCTGAAAAAGTATTTTATGTAAAACTTTTACATTTGAGATATATTAATATGTGGTATAAAAGAATCACCATTATAACAATGTACAAAAGTATATGATATCATTCATATGACTATTTCAGGGAACTTCAGGAGAATCAGCTCATGACTTTAGCATGGTTATCAATTTTTATTCTTTTTTATAAAGGTGACCAAAAGATCTTCAGATTCCAAACAATTCTCTCCCTGTGCAGTCAAAGACATCCATCACCATTTTTCTATTCCCATAATAATCTGAATTCTTAACTCAAGTATCCAAAAATACAATATTTTTCTTCCTCTTCCTTCTGCATAGCTAACAGAAGGTAGAAAATACACATGGCACTTCTCCTGACAGCTTCTGGAAAGCACTGAGCAGGAAAGAAGTGAGAGCATCTCTGTTTCCACAGTGCCTTCAGCAATCCAGAACACCTGCCCTTTAAATCACCCTCACTGGAGTAAGAACAATCTCTATAAAATATGAAGCAGAAATGGCGACTAAAAACAGTTATCAACATTTATATATTCTTCCACAGTTTAAAAAAGGTTATTTGGTATACATTTAACTAAATCATCTGAGTCACAATCATGATTTCTTTGGCCACAAACAAATCATTTCACAAAATCTTTAACTCTACTTTTTGTTGACTATTTGAAAGCATCGGTAAGCATCTGAGGCTTTCTTCCTAAAACCACTGACAAAATTTTTCATTCTGTGAAATGAAATTCCAAAACTTTAAAAAAGTCATTTAAAAGTTAACAGCAGCTAATAAACTAGTGCCCAATATTATGCCCTACTATATACCTCAGATGACAGAAGCATAGGCAATAGACTTCTCTTAGCACCAAGAGAAAAAAAGGGGCTGGGACTGTATGTGCCTTAGAAATGTTCCAGAAAATCTGCTTCAGCAACAGTAAAAACGGTGCCACACTCCACAGAAAAACAACAGAGGGAGACGGTAGAACTAACTTCAAATGCTCAATCCCCAACTTCCTTAAAAATGCAGTAATTGGGAGAAAGAGGACAGAGGAAAATATAACTTCAATTCTGCAAGCAGAAGCAAAACAGAGAAGGGAAAGTTCTGTCTCAGACCCTGCAGTTATTTTTAAATTTCTTACTGAGAAAGGATCATAGATCTACATGGATCCCTTCCACCCAAGTTTATTCTCTGACTTTTGAAAAAAGAATAAAATCCTGAAACTAAGTAATAAACATTAGATTCTAAGACTCCGAATAACAAGAGAAAAATAAATTCCTCCACGGAAATTAACTGCAGCTTACTGTCTCAAAATTTTGGAAAGCAGAATTATAGCCCTTGTGGATTTAAACTCTCCAGTGGTTTCAACTACATTAAAAATTAAATACAAATAAATGTCACAACCTCAAAGGCCCTTAAGATCTGGCTCCTACTTACCTCTCCAATCTTATCCCCACTACATCTAATTAAAGGACAAAAGCCTTCCATTAGTTCTCAAAATTGTCAAGCTTTTCTTCTTGTAAAGCTCTGAACATATTATTCTCACTACAGGGATAGGACTAGACCTTTATGTTTCAGTTTAAATATATCTCGTCAGGGATATGTTTTCTTTTCTGGTTGTCTTATCTTTTCATCTTTTTTTTGAGACAGAGTCTCACTTTGTCGCCTAGGCTGGAGTACAGTGGCGCAATCTTGGCTCACTGCAACCTCCCCACAACAGGTTCAAGGAATCATCCTGTCTCAGCCTCCTGAGTAGCTGAGATTACTGGCACCCACCACCATGCCCTGGTAATTTTCATGTTTTTTGGTAGAGACAGGGTTTCACCATGTTGGCCAGGCTGATCTCGAACTCCTGACCTCAAGTGATCCTCCTGCCTCAGCCTCCCAAAGTGCTGGGACTACAGGCATGAGCCACCACGCCTGGCCAAGTCCTTTAAGAGAAAAAAAGAGAGTATCTAAGAAACACTGGGAAACCCTTCACATAATTTAATCTTCACAAGAAATCTTCGATACTATTCTTCTAGATGAGGAAATAGATTTGATATGAAGATTAAGCAGCTGGTCCATGGTCCCACAGGTAAAGCAAAGATTCAAGCCCAAATGGGTCTAATTCCAAGTCTACAATCTTTCTGCTACATTATACTGCCTCTCTGTTTGAAAGAAAACTATCTTACCAGAAGGAAATGCTTAATTAAATACAGAGCTACAAAAGGACAGTGGTTTACATAAAAATCTATAAACTGAAAATTTGGATAATTAATTTCACATTCACTATCTTTATTTCTTTTATATTAGCAATCCTAGCTAACTGGGATCATGCTAGATTTAAAAAACAATAGCTATTTATTCTACAGACCCAAAGAGTTCATATGGTTGATATGGTTTGTCTCTGTGTCCCCACCCAAATCTCATCTTTAATTGAACTCCCATAATTCCCACATGTTGTGGGAGGGACCTGGTGGGAGATAACTGAATCGTGGGGGCGGTTTCCCCATACGGTTCTCGTGTTAGTAAATAAGTCTCATGACATCTGATGGTTTTATCAGGTGTTTCCGCTTTTGCGTCCTCCTCATTCTCTCTTTGCCTACTGCCATCCATGTAAGACAGGACTTGCTCCTCCTTGCCTTCTGCCATTATTGTGAGGCTTCTCCAGCCACGTGGAACTTTAAGTCCAATTAAAACTCTTTCTTTTGTAAATTGCCCAGTCTCAGGTATGTCTTTATCAGCAGCATGAAAATGGACTAATACAACAGTATATGTAAAATGCTATTTCTTTTCTATACTTTATATAATTGCTTTAATAGGTAAATCAAGTAGTTAAACTATAGAATTTCTCAGTTTACCCTTAGGAATTCACCTACTAGGTATTCGGAAATGGCTTTTTTTTTTTTATGAAGAGACAAGATTTTCAACATTCTCCAATTAAGGTTAATAAATTGGGATAATATTTAGGCCACATTAATTTGAAAAAGCCATACACAAGTATTCCGGAAATACAAGAGGACTTCAAAAAGTTTGTGGAAAAAATGGAATTAGATGAAAATAAAAAGTTAAACTTTATTTCTCAACATAAGCTCCATCAAGGTCAAGACACCTGTAGGCAATAATAACACACATTTAGTCCATCCTTAAAGAACTGAGGGTCCTGCATTAACCATGTCGATGCAGTCTTTTTCACATTTCTAACTGAAGAAAAATGGATATGCTTTATAGATGTTTTAAGATTAGGAAATAAAAAAGTCAGAAGGAGCCAAATCAGGACTGTAGGGTGGATGCCTAATAAATGTGCATCAAAACTATCCCAAAATTGACCTTGTTTGACGAGAAGAATGAGCAAGAGCACTATCATGGTGGAGAAGGACTCTCTGGTGAAGCTTTCCTAGGCATTTTTCTGCTCAAGCTTTAGCTAACTTTCTTAAAATACTCTTATAATAAGCAGATGTTGGCATTCATTGGCCCTCCCAAAAGTCGACAAGCAAAATGCCTTGCGTATCCCAAAAAAAAGTGTTGCCATGACCTTTGTTCTTGATCAGTCTGCTTCTGCTCTGACTTCCACCTCTTGGTAGTCAGTGATTTGATTGTACTTTGTCTTCAGGATGTACTGGTAAAACCATGTTCATTCATTGTTACAATTCTTCAAAGAAATCCTTCAGAATGTTGATCCCACCTGTTTGAAATTTCCAGTGAAAGCTCTGCTCTTGTCTGCAATTGATCTGGGAGCAACAGTTTTGGCACCCATTGAGCAGAGTCAGAATTGTGTAAAATGAACCAGCTGAAATGTCTATGGTGTTGGCTATTGTTTTTGCTGTTAATCATAGGTCTCCTTCAATTAGAACATGAAAAAGATTAACTGATGTAGATTGCCTGCCCCTATAGCAGGCTTCACCTTCAACATCATCTAATCCTTCTTTTTTTTTTTGAGATAGGGTCTCACTTTGCCACCCAGGCTGGGGTGCCATGCCACGATCACGGCTCACTACAGCCTCAACCTTCCAGGCTCAAGCAATCCTCCCACCTCAGCTTCCCAAGTAGCTGGGACTACTCACTCTAGGCCATGTCCTGAGATTATCCAAATAGCTCTATAGAGAGGTCCACATGATTAACAACTAAGGCTTCCTGCCAACAGCCAGAGAGGAAGTAAAGTCTCCTGACAATAGCCATCCCCCCACCCCAAAGAGGCCTTCAGATGACTTCAGCCTTGCCAACATCTTGCCTACGATGTTATGAGAATCCCTGAGCCAGAACAACTCTGCTAACTGGCTCCTAAATTTCTGATGCACAAAAGTATGTGAGATAATAGATAAATGTTCATTGTTTTAAGCTGCTAAGTTTAGGGGTAGTTTGTTATACAGCAATAGATAGAAATTTAAGTATCTCTCAATTATTAAATTTCTCACATTGTTTGCACCTCAACGTTTTTCCTTTCCCAACATTCATTAGAATCTTGAGGAGCAAGGCAGCTATTAATTAGAAAAGGTATCTCCACATGATGCTGTCACACCCTTCCCTGATTTGACAGTCACTCATAAAGAACACAATTAGCTGAAAAGAAATGAGGGTGCCCTTTAGATGTTAAGTACAGTAAGAAAGAGAGGCACTGACAAACAGCACTCAGGCTCCACTATTACTTACTGGTTTGACTTATTTAAACCTCAGGGGGGTTCCCTCTACTCTCTCTTTTATATTTGCTCTGTGGAAAGGCTTTCACTGGGAGCAGGGCAAGAGCCCTAACCAAAATTTTTATGAAAACCTAATAACCCTAAAGAACCTAATTACATATCAGACAAATTTTCAAAACTTTGTTAGACAGTGAGTTATAAAGCAACTTACATTACTTCCCTGCCACCACAGGTCCCCCAACTCCTTACCGCAAAACAAAGTAATTAAAAAAAAAAAAAAGAAGTTAACAGGGAGCAGAATGTTTTCTGGTGGCATTTAAGATTAAGAAAGTTAAACAACTTCCTTGCACACATACCACATTCAAGTCTGTCCTGCTATTCATAGAGCTGCTAGGTTTACTTGTGGCTGAAACAGTGTCACCAAAGTGATCATGGAAAGGTGGATAACAGGCTTTTTGTTTCATGCCATGATAATATTTATAACAAAAAGGTGGGGAAGCAAAATGCATAAGAGTAAAGCTAATGCCTCAGACAAGTTTACTAACGAGTTGAAGTGAGGAGAGGAAGAAAGGGATGCAGTAGAAGGATGACAGAGGACAAAGCACTGAGTTCTAAAACATACCAAACTGCACTCTTAATTCATGGATTTCACTTCCCTGCCTCAAACTCTTCTAAAAGTATCATTTAAATTTCTGAACTGTCGGCCGGGCACAGTGGCTCACGCCTGTAATCCCAGCACTTTGGGAGGCCGAGGCGGGTGGATCACCTGAGGTCAGAAGTTTGAGACCAGCCTGGCCGACATGGACTCTGTCTCTACTAAAAATACAAAAATTAGCTAGGTATGGTGGCGCGTACCTGTGGTCCCAGCTACTTGGGAGGTTGAAGCAGGAGAATCGCTTGAACCCGGGAGGCAGAGGTTGCAGTAAGCCAAGATCACGCCACTGCACTCCATCCTGGGTGACAGAGCAAGACTCCGTCTCAAAAAAAAAAAAAAAATTCTGAATTGTAAAAGGTGAATCAAAACAACAAAAATGACATACAAATCAGTTATGGTACACATCCTCCAAACCTTAGAAGAAATAAAATCCATCTTGCTATTCAAATTCTACCTCCAAGTTAAATACCCAAACAGACTTCTCCTCAACTTTAAAAAGGTGTCATTCATAATTACAAAACCACCATTACTTTTGCACCAATCTAATGACTACTTTGTATAACTACAGGTAAATTACTGGGTGATTTATGTTCTCCTCATATATGACCCTATTCACTTCTAGATTAGAAACTACAAACATACAAGCTTGTTTATATAATATTCAAGCCCACAGAAGATCAGAAAGAAATAAGAAAACAGGTAACAGGTATGGTACACTGACAGTAGTAAATTATTTTTTTAAGAAAAAAGAGGCCAGTCACAGTGGCTCACACCTATAATCCCAGTGCTTTGGGAGGCCAAGGCAGGAGGATCACTTGAGCCCAAGAGCTCAAGAACAGCCTTGGCAACACAGTGAGACTCTGTCTCTACAAAAAAAAAAAATTCAAAATTTTTTAAATTAGCCAGGCATAGTGGTATACACTTGCAGTCCCAGCTACTCAGGAGGCTGAGGTAGGAGGATGGCTAGAGCCCAGGAGTCTGAGGCTACACTCCAGTGTGGGTGACAGAGCAAGACTCTAAGAGAAGGAGAAAGGGAAGGGGGAAGGGAGGGAAGAGAAAGAGGGAAGGGAAGAGGGAGGGTAAGGGAGGAAGAAAAGACACCTGACAATGAGGAAGGAAACAAAAATTATAAAACATGACTACAAAGACTCAAAACAGAATAGCCTAATTGGAATTTTAGTATAGGGATAAACAGTTGCACCATGTTCAAAACTACTGAGGGCATTCAGGTAGCATGTAATTGTTACTTTTATAAACATGTCAAGTTAATACAGTGTAATATTTAAGAGTTCAGGTTCTGTGGTCGGGCTGCCCAGAATTCACAGTAGCATTCAGCTACTCACAATTCATGTGACCTCAAGAAAATTAACATCATTTTACTTCCTTGGCGATAACTCACCTACTCCTCAGTCTAACATTTAACTTGTGCATGATGAGGAAATAAGATAGTTGATAACAGAATGTTCAGCTACGTGTCAGGTTTTTGGAAAAACCACCACCACCTCGCAAGAGTTACTAAAAGAACGTTAAATTAAGTTTGCTGTATACTTTCCAAGAGGGAAGAGAATGAACTGAAATATATCCTAGCTGGGTGCAGTAGCTCACACCTGTAATCTCAGCATTTTGGGAGGCCAAGGCAGGAGGTCTGCTTGAGACCAGGAGTTTGAGACCAGCCTCGGCAACAAACACATACCCTGTCTCCACACACACACACACACACACACACACACACACACACACAAAGATTACCCAGATGTGGTAGTGCACGACCACACTGCCAGCTACTCAGGAGGCTGAGGTAGGAGGATCACTTGAGCCTGGGAGTTCAAGACTGCAGTGAGCTATGATTGTGCCACTGCAGTCCGGTCTAGGCCACAGAGTGAAACCCTGTCTATATCTAAATAAATAAATATTTCCATTTAAGAGACATAAATATTGCCATAAAAAGGGTCTTGGCACTTACTGGGTTTTACTCTAATTATTTGGAATTTTAAAATATGAATTCATCTTGTAACCTAACAATAACAAATTTTTTTTTTTTTTTTTTTTGAGACGGAGTCTCGCTCTCTCGCCCAGGCCAGACTGCAGTGGCGCTATCTCGGCTCACTGCAAGCTCCGCCTCCCGGGTTCACGCCATTCTCCTGCCTCAGCCTCCCAAGCAGCTGGGACTACAGGCGCACACCACAGCGCCCGGCTAATTTTTTGTATTTTAAGTAGAGACGGGGTTTCACCGTGTTAGCCAGGATGGTCTCGATCTCCTCCCCTTGTGATCTGCCCACCTCGGCCTCCCAAAGTGCTTGGATTACAGGTGACAAATGTTATTTTTTAAGTGAAAGGAATATATGACAGGAAAAGCCAAGTCAGAAGACTAAGATTAATATTTGATTACGTCTGCCAAACAAGGTGAAGAAAAAACAAATCTTTAGTCTAGAGGTTTGTTTATTCTGTTTGCCCCTAAAGTTAGCATCTAAAGACCAGGACTAAATCAAAGATACTAGACGTTACATATGGCTGCTTTACATTTCCCGTATGATAAACTATTCAATATATACTGTAGTCAAGATCGCATTCAAGAACTAACTTGTACACAACATATAATAAGTAAAAGAATAAATTCTCTCTCCCACACAGAGGTGATGTAGTTGAGATTATGTAAGATTTTCTAGGGGGGAAAAACATGCTCCTTCAAACATCAGATGTCAAAACAAATACAGTGGCCCAGGGGGATATTTCAGAGCAACTTAACATAAAACGAAAAGAAACTCAATTAAACACTTTTCTTTTAAACTTCATTCTCCAAAGTCCAAAGTCATATGACCTGCCAATTGTCAATCACATATTACATCTCCTTGTGTTAAAATTTGGGTAGAAGTCAATGACCACAGGCCCAGAGTGACAATGAAATAAAGATATGGAAACTGGCTTTTAAAAAAACCAAGTTTGAGACATTATCTTAAATGTACTATACAGTAAGTGTTTTATAAACTGCTCTGCTGAATTTGAATATGCTATGGAAAAGACCTGTTCTATATTTGAAATGAAGATTTTCCTTAATTATGCAAATGTCTGTATATCATAAAAAGGGAAAGTCTGTAATACTAACACTTATGTTAGTTCTAAAATATAAATC
The DNA here is from genome assembly GCF_009828535.3 of Hylobates moloch. Taxonomy (NCBI): domain Eukaryota; kingdom Metazoa; phylum Chordata; class Mammalia; order Primates; family Hylobatidae; genus Hylobates; species Hylobates moloch. The sequence goes on from NW_026652283.1 coordinate 55,718,730, forward strand.
TGGCCAATGAGTCCTGGTGTTTTAATTATTCTAATTTAATGTGCTAATGTCAAAACGGAAAACACATGTTTCCATGTGCATATATGTGTCAAACATTCATTTTTCAACAAAGATGCCAAGACCACTCAATGAGGAAAGGAAAATCTTTCTAACAATGATGCCAGGATAATTGAATATCCACAGGCTAAAAAATAATCTTATGGGCTCTTACCTCACAATCATACACAAAAATTAAGTTAAAATGGATCACGGGTCTAAATTTTAAAACCAAACTATAAAATTTCTTAAAAAAAAAAAAACATGTTCATGACCTTCGATTAAGCTGAGTTCTTAGATATGATACTAAAACCATC